>NC_045144.1:6170675-6493175 GCF_008831285.2 Nymphaea colorata
CAGCGTATGTTTGGGCTGAACTGCTGAACTTAAAACTCGCTTTTCTCAGTCCAGTGCTCCTAGACTTTACCAAATACAACTGCAGATTATTAACTGCAAACAATTGCAGTCCTCAATTGCTGTTTATTATACTCAACTTAAATCTCTGTGGGATGAGTATGATTCATATGTTATTTTGACTACATGTGATTGTGGTGCCATGCGACAAATTAAGGAGATATATGAACAACAACGATTGCTTGAATTTTTAATGGGGCTCAACGAAAGCTACAGTGCTATCCGCAGCCAACGCCTTCTATTCCACATGCTTATTCTTTGCTCGTTCAAGAAGAGCATCAACGAGAGGTTCATGTATCTCTACCATCCAAAGTATTTCTACTGCAGCCATTCAACGACAAAATAATGATAGGAACCTTAACGTTAAGTTTAAAGGCAAGTCACGTTTGCAGTGTGAGCATTGTGGGAGAATGAGGCACACTAAGGCCCACTGCTATCACATCCATGGTTTTCTTAAGAGGGGTGTCTCTAATTCTCAAAAACAGCAGCCTAAGGTAAACTCTTCGACTTCTGATACTTTATTGCCAACTCATTCACCTTTAAAACCTCCAACCGGTGGCATCAGCTTCACTCCATATTTGTACCGCCAATTCATGGATTTCCTAAACACACAAACTCTCAAAGTGAACATTGCAGGTATATACCTCAGCCTATTACTTGTTTTGTTTATTCATCAAAGTGGATTATAGATATCAGAGCCACCCATCATATGGCAAGCTTTGTTTCTATTCTCTCTTTTCCTATTTCAACTGATTGTAACCCTGTTAAAATGCCAAATGGATCAACCACGTCTGTCACTCATATAGGGCAGGTTCAATTAAATCCATTTTTCACATTGTCCAATGTTCTTTGTGTCCCAACCTTCTCATTTAATCTTGTTTCAGTCCCTAAAACTTGTCACTGAAAATAACTGTGATGTTATTTTTAATTATTCTTGTTGCATTGTTCAGAACTGTCACTCGAAGAGGATAATTGGGCGGGGTAAATTGGAGAATGGCCTATACGTTTTGGAGATTGAGAAACCAGCCGCTGCCCATGTGACGCCGAATTCTTCAACCTTATGGCACTACCGTCTTGGTCATCTTCATTCTCTAGACTCAAAACTTTATTTAATTCTCTTCATTTGTCTCATGCTGATGAACATTGTTCAATTTGTCGTCTTGCCAAACAATCTCGTTTACCGTTTCCCAATAGTTCAATATCTACTACCAGACCTTTTCAATTGATTCATTGTGATAATTGGGGAGGCTACCAAACAGATTCACTTTCTGGTGCACATTGCTTTTTGACTATTGTCGATGATTTTTCTAGATCCACATGGGTATATTTGATGTGTTACGAACATGCAACCTCTTTTGTAATTCAAAATTTTATCTATATGGTGGAAAATCAGTTTTACACAAGGATAAAAAAGATTCATAGCAACAATGGAGTAGAATTTTTTTCAAATAATATGACACAATTTATGTAAACCAAGGGCATAAAAAGACAACACTCTTGTGTCGGCACTCCACAACAAAATGGAGTTGTCGAACGAAAGCATAAGGATCTCCTCAACATAGCTCGCGCCCTTAGATTTCAAGTTAAACTTCCTTTAAAATTGTGTGGAGATTGTGTCTTAACTGCAACATATTTGTTAAATCGTTTGCCTACAAAACCATTAAAGGACAAAACTCCTTTCAAAATTCTTCACGGAAAACGTCCAACTTATAATCATATTCGGACATTTGGATGCTTATGTTATGCCTATAATACTTCAAAATGTCATAAATTTGAATATCGTTCATGAAAACATGTCCTCATTGGATATTTGTTTGGACAAAGTGCCTATAAACTTTACGATCTTGAAACACATGAACTATTTACAAGTCGTGATGTTCATTTTGAAGAACTTGTGTTTCCTTTCAATAGGATCCAAGATAGTGATAGTCGGCTTGTGTTGTCTCTCCTACACGTGAATCTCTTGAATATGAGTACATGGTTCCTAGTCCTGATTCTATATCTCATGGAACTACCACCACATTGCCACATGAAGAATGTCTGTCAACATCACCCAACGAACCTCCACCATCCACTATGCGACAACCTGACCTCAATGATACCACTGTTAGTCACCCACCATTAAGGCGTTCTACTCCGCAGCGCATGGTACTATCTCGTCTATAAGACTATCAGTGCTTCTACTCTACCTCGCTCAAATCCTCTAATTTGGGTAATGGTACTAACTTTACAATACCCGCACATCACCCAATGCACCATTTTCTCGGTCTTGACAATTTCTCCCACCGTGACCAAGCCTTTTTAACTACTATTCTCAAGAATCAAGAACCATCATCATTCAATGATGCAATACAATATCAGAAATGGAGAAATGCTATGGATGCTAAGTTTCAAGCATTAGAGGTAAACTCTACTTGGGAAATCACTTCTCTTCCATGAGGCAAAAAACTCATTGGTTGTCGCTCGGTTTACAAAATCAAGTATAAAGCTAATGGATCCATTGACAACTATAAGACACGATTTGTTGCTAAAGGATATACACAAACTGAAAGCATCGATTACACCGAGACTTTTTCTTCCGTTGCCAAAATTACAACTATTCGATGTCTCCTTTCCATTGCTGCTACTAAATGGTGGTCTCTTTATCAAGTCGACGTCAATAATGTCTTTGTTCATGGAGATTTGCAAGAAGAAGTCTATATGTCTCTTCCACTTGGTTTTAGCCGACAAGAGGAGAACATTGTCTGTCGGCTAAAGAAATCTTTTTATGGGTTAAAACAGTAATCTTAGAATTAGTTTTTTAAACTCATTGAGTTCCTTCAACACCTGGATTTTTTCAAATCTAAAGTAGGTTACTCCTTATTCTCTAAGGTTAACAATCATGGCAGTATTTTTATCGTGGTATATGTTGATGACATTATTATTGCAAGAGACAATCAACAAGCAATTGATTAGTTGAAAGTCAACATCAATGGCAAGTTTCAATAGAAAGATTTGGGAGAACTAAAATATTTTTTGGGAGTCGAAGTTGCAAGATCAAAACTTGGAATTTTTCTTTCTCAAAAGAAATATACAATAGACACATATAGTGGGGCCAAACCGAGTGACACACCAATGAAACAACATCTAAAGGTTGATGATGAAAAAGGTCAACTGTTGGAAGACCCTACCTTCTTCAAAAAAATCATTGGTCGCCTAGTTTATTTGATCATCACGCGACCAGATATTCTTCTTAGTGTTAACATTTTAAGTCAGTTCATGGCATACACAAGAACCACTCACTTGGAAATGACTTTTCGCATCCTTAGATATATTAAATCATCGCCTGGATATGGTATTATTTTGTCGTCTAATGGCAACATTGTTGTTAAAGGATTTTGTGACTCGGATTGGGCCTCATGCCCAATGACAAGGAGATCAACTTCTGGATTTTATATATTTATGGAAGACAACCCAATGTCATCGAAGGTCAATAAACAATCCACTGTATCAAAGTCTTCAACAGAAGCAGAGTATAAAGCTATGGCTCTAGCCACTTGTGAAATGACTGAGATAAAATATATTCCCAATGATTTTGACAAAGAAACACCCATGGAAGGAAGACGGGAAGAGGGCTCCTGGTTTTGTTGAGGAACACTGGAGGGTGACCTCATGATGAGAAGGAGAAGGTGGAGAGAGGGCGAGACGGGAAGAGGCACCAGACAGAGCGACACCCATGGATGATGCGTCCCTCCCTGCTCCGTATAGAGATAACCCACACTCGTACTGAACTGGATGAGACGGGCTGCTCCTCCTCCTCCATATTTTCTCTCTTCCTCCACCTCCTCTGAGGTTCGCCGCCTCCGTGTCCCTCTTCTTTGATTCCCCTCCCCGTCGAAAACACCGACCCGGGCTGCATCACCTCCTTTGAGGTCGCCTCCTTCGTCCTCCACCGCATCTGCTTGCAACCCCACGAGGCAGACCAGCAACCGGGTAATGGGCCGGACCGGGCCGACCAGGGCTGCATCATCTGACCCGGGCCCGGTCCGAGACCCGGTTTTCCCGGCTCGAAACCAGGCCCGACCGGGCCAGGTACCAAGTACCCGATGGCGGCCCGACCCGACGCTTAGGCCTAATTGATATACCTTCAGTTACAACATGACCTTTGCACATAACTATTATTGCCAAACTTAATAGAGCAATGACCTAAACAAAAAATGACATGGAGTCTAAAATCAACAACCTTCTAGTTTTTTTTTTCTGACACTTCTAGGCTGAGATAATAAAAGAACAACTCATTTGTCACCAACTAGACTTTAGCAAGAAAATGAGAGTATTTCATTCTCTCTCCAATCGTTTTGCTATAGGAGCCTTCCCACTACGGTAGCAGTTGAAGGAGGCTGAATTGTTGTCCACTCAAGCTAAATAACCTGTTTTTAATGACCCAAAGATTCTCATCCGAATTTGCTGCAACTTAAAAATGAGAGTGACCATTTGGTTTCTCCCACCCCTGTTTAATGTCTAACATTGTACTCAACTACCTAACTAAATATAATTACAGATTTAATACTTAGTTTGATTGGTCCCAACATTTTATGTAAATAAAAATAAACAAAAATATCTATACATATATATCTAATTGCATCCTTTTGAAATTACAAGGCTTTATACAGAGAAGTTTTCCCCCACATGTTAATGTGATGTAACATGCAAAAAGGTTATTGGTCACTTTGATGTTTGATGGGATGCAAAAAAGTTGCCGTACTAAAACATAATGTTAAGGAATGCAAGTTTTTTCTAGTTGCTTGTGACATTAAAATTAATTCTTCATAGAAAGTCCTGAGATCTTTGTATATAAGAAAAAAATTGTTGAAATATTTTCTGTTGATTTTACTTTGAATATACTTTGCACAGTTCTAGGAACACAATAAGTAAATGAAAAAGGTGAGACTGACGAGTTGGTGAAAGTCCTGTCATTAGTTGACCTTTTTAGGGTGTCTCCACCGCCCAGCTGCCCCAGAACATAGGAAAACAGGATAAAAATGATTATTTAAGGGACTAATATAATGTTGAACTAACAAAACCAATAATAGTTTATAGAGGCTGGTGATCACGCGCCGCATATGACTTTTTTATTAGTTTAAGCTTGTGCTACTAATTAAAGAACACATGATATTTTGATAGTTTATGATAGAGAGATTGGTCATATACGCACATTAGTTTGACTTAGCTTTTGCCAACTCAATGATAAAGAATACAAATATTATGTAGTTTGCATTGGCATTGAACAATACATAAATTTTCTCTGATTATATAAATATGTTTTGCTGATGGTCAAAAAACATTCTGAAAATCTCTCTTTAATATATATATATATATATATATATATATATATATAGAGAGAGAGAGAGAGTAACCAGACCCATTAATTTATGTTAAAAAATATTTTAACTAAAATATAAGCACTCTAATCTATTTGTCAGGACTATTTTAATATAAAATATACTTTTATTCGAGTCGCTTTTATGAAAAAAGTGTATTTTTCTACCGTCCACGATAAAACATCAGCAAAACCAACAGTAACGTTTTGCATATGTTTGTTGATGTTTTTCTTCCATCAATAAAAACCTTTTTTTTTTTGTAGTGAGTGCATAGCCGTGATAGAAACCTCATCAACTAAATTCTGATGCCTACACTATTCTCTCCATATATAATTTGATGAAGGAGGAAACTAAGTATACTGTTTCGCTAAATTTTATGAGTGGGTGCGGTAGCCTAGCATTTGAACATCTTTCCTTGAATATAATATTTCCTTGTAAAAGTTTTGTTACATAAACCATGGCCAGAGTGGGCACTAGCCACAGTGGTGGAGTTTGAAATTTCTAACTAAGGGCCACGAATTTTTGGAATTTTAAACTTTAAGTGATGCTTATATATAAATAAGTAAAAAATAATAATAAGGTAGTGTATGCAATTGCCTATACCAACCTACACGTGCCTCCACCACCAATTAGCCACAAGGTTTTATAATTACCTTGAGAAGAGTTGACTAAGTCTCGACACAAGTGTGGTTTTCTAGTGTAATAATTAAGTTCAAAAAAATTTTGGACATAAGTCTTTTTTAGCACATTCCTTGTATTTAGTTGAAACAAATTTAACTTATATTTAGTTGGAACAAATTTAGGTGATGCCGCCGGCGTGCGACCTTTCAGTGGTTTGATTCTCAAGGGTGCTTGCCCCTTTCACTTAAAGCGTCGACACCTGGTCGGGCTACCGGCACGTACTCAGTATTCTGCTCGACTTGGGCATAGCCCCGGAAAAAAGGGCACCGTACTGGCTCCGATCAATTATCAGGTCGGCCCGGGTGGGCCTGATAAGTCTGGTGGGTCCGATAATATCTTTTTAATATATATTTTATTAATTTTATATATAATTATAATATTTTTTATTAATTTTTTTTATTTAATCGAGCAAGATTTGGGTGTTAGGCCAACCCGAGTCCGATTTTTTACCGGTTCAGGCCAGCTCAGCCTGATGCCTCGACCTACTTCCAATCCAAACCTACCCGGAGTAGTCCCCTATGTGTATTGATAAAAAAAAAAATGAAGATATATAATAATGAACAAAAGGGTACATGACGTTTGCACCCCAACTGAGACGTAGTCTCCCTTCCTAATGGTTTCTACCAATGATTGGATTTTAGTGGCGTGTTGGAAATTATGTCAGTAAACCTTCACTTCCTTAGGATCAGTTAAGATAGGATACTTCCGGCTTGGCGAAGATAAGATGTATTCTGACGTGACTTCTTCTTTGACACATTAGAAAAAGTTGATTAATTTATCATTCTTGTTATCTTTTTTTATAAAATTTGCTTCAAATATTTGAGCACATATATTTATTTTTATTTTTTAATGTCAGAAGCGGCCATGTCCCCTTCCAACCTAACATTATCATTTAGTACTTTGAAATTAATAGCACTTAACAAGAACAAGCTCTGAGTTTAAAATGATGGAAAATAGAAGTAGGTGTACACACACCTACATTATTATATATAGATATACATACACACACTCATAGAACACACTCATAGAAGGAGAAGGTTTCTCCAATAGCCTTGGACATATCTCGGCCTCTTATACATGCAGCTAAATGGACGGCCTGAGATTTCGGCTGGAATAGAGAGAGAGGTGGTGCGGTCTAGCCAAACATAGTCCCATGAGTCTGAAGTCCAGACTTTACATAGTCTTATATATCTAAACATGTCTATAGCTCAAAAACAGACCATGCGTGTGAGCTAAGTAAGGTAAGCGCTTGAAGCAAGCCTGGGTTTAGGGTGGATCTTGAGGGGCATGGCCCTCTGCAAAGTGATTCCATAAGACTCATCCATATTTAATGCCTCTGAAAGCTGACCTGCCGGCAGCTCCCATTCGAACCCATGGACCAAGGTCGCGGTGATCAGCTGCACCGACCTTATGCCCATGCTCATGCCCGGGCAAATTCTTCGGCCTGCCCCGAAAGGTATCACTTCAAAGTCATTCCCCCTTACGTCTATGTGCTCATACTTGGATCCAGGCATGAACCTCTCTGGCTGGAATTCCAATGGATAGGTCCATATGCTCGGGTCCCGGCTGATAGCCCAGACATTGATCAAGAGGTGCGCACCCTTGGGGATGTGGTAGCCGGCTACCTCGCAGCTTTCACTGGCAATGCGCGGGATTGAGAGAGGCGTCGATGGGTGGAGGCGGAATGTCTCCTTGACAATAGCCTGCAGATACGTCAGATTTGGTATGTCTGATTCATTGACCAGCCGGTCCCGGCCAACAACAGAATCGAGTTCGGCCTGAACTTTCTTTTGGATTTGGGGGTGCTTGATCAGCTCGGCAATTGCCCATTCCACGGTGCTTGTTGAAGTGTCCGTACCAGCTGTGAACATATCCTGCATTTGCAATTGCCTTGTAATTAGTGATGACTAATAGAGCAAGGTTTGGTGAGTGCCATAACCATGGCAGGTGAAAAGACAAATAATTTGCTTATTTCTTGCTTGTGTACTCTTGCATGATTTCATGAATTTAAATGAAACATGTAGTTATCTAACCTTTCAAAATTGCTACTTATTCCAAAACACCCTTCAGTCAAGAATTAATGAAAGCAATTACACATATATATATAAACGATTAAATGAAACTAATTATATATATATATATATATATATATATATATATATATATATATATATATATATATATATATATATATATATATATATATATAGAGAGAGAGAGAGAGAGAGAGAGAGAGAGAGAGGAATAAGCCATGTTGCTAAAATTTTGTAATTACATTTTCAAAATTTTAGTTAGTGATCTAGCAACCTCTCCGCGACCAGTTGCATTAGAGAGAGAATGAGTGGAAATAGTGTTGTATTTTTCAATTTTTATGTAAAAAGTTATTTTTGTAGAGTACTATCCTACTTTTAAAATCCTTGATTAAGCGTTGAAAGATTACTGTAAAAATGATGGAGAAAGTCAAAAAATGTACATAGCTTTGTAAAAGAATTTATAAATACCTGTCTCACTTCTTTCTTTTCTGATTCATATTTGTTGTGCGAGGTGTGCATGCAACTCGATTTAAGAAAGGCCACCTCGGGACAATTCATGTAATGCATATTTGCAGCGTATAGATGCATGCAAGCAGTTGGATATTAAGAAAAACCACAATTCATATGAATCGAAGGAGAAGGAGAGAAAAAGAGAGAGAGAGAGACGGTTAGCAAGGCTTTGATGTCAATATCCGTCAGCTTGCCATTGAGACCATCAAGACCGACGGGATCATCCTTCAGCCGCAGCAGCACGCTGAGAAAGTCGCCCTGCAATCCAACGCTAGAAGAGCACGCATGGTCATCTATAATCCTCTGCATGAAGCCGTCGTGCCTCCGGTAGTAGTCCTTCATCTTCTTGGCCACACCCATGAGGTCCATCCACTCCAGCGAAGGCACAAAGTCCCCTATGTTGAACACCCCCAACAGCTGCATCCCCTCCACAACCATCTCCTTGTACTCTCTGGCGTCCTCCCCATCCTCGAACACCCTTCTCCCTATCAGCACCATCCCCAGCGCGTTCGCGATGCAGCAGTGCACTGCCTCCCCCACAGCGACGATCTCCCCCACCCCGCCTGCCCGCGCCAATGACGCCGCCAGGATCCCCACCTCTTTCTCCCTAACGAGCCGGAAGTCGTCGAGCGCCTTGTTAGAGAACAGGTGGACGGCGCAGATCTTCCGCAGGCTCCGCCACTTAGGCCCGTACTCCGCCCACACGATGTCATTTGAGTCATACGCCATGTGCTTCGCCACGGCGTTCCGCGGCCGCGACAGGAAATTGGTGTCGTTGTGCTTCAAGAACTCGCGTGCCGCCGACGCCGAGCACGCGGCGACTACCGTGGTGGTGCCGAGGCGGAGGGAGAGGATGGGGCCGTAGCGCTTAGCGAGCTCCGCGATGGAGTGGTGGGGCATCGCACCGAGGGCCGGCAGGCTGCCGATCAGTGGCCAGCCGCTGGGGCCCGGTGGCAGTCGGCTGTTCTGCCGCCGGAAGTACCAGATCACTGCCCATAGGGCAGCAAGGAGCACGATGAGATGGATAGGACTGGCGATTAAGTCGCCTATCATGATCGAAAATCGGATGAGTCAGGATCTCCAGGCTTGTCATGGACGACTGAAGATAGCTGCAAGTAATTCGAGAAACTTTTATAGATTATGGTCAGCAGAAATGTCGTTCTTTTCTCAATATATCACAAACTTACCACTCGACCGTTTGCAGTTGTCATCCGTGAGTCAAACCTTATCTATCTAATCCAATTTTCTACTTTGTCAGTTGATTGCCTAGAGAGGGAGAAAGATTATAAAACAATTTATTGTTCTAGACTGACGAATTTATTCTTCAAGATTGACAATATTATATATATATATATATATACACGATCAGATTATTGTATATTCTTTTAAAACTGCATAGATGTCCATATATAGGTCTTTATATATTTCTAGATACATACTTGAGTAATCTATTGGCAATGACAATCCGGGTTGACTATAGCTAATCAGTTCCTTCTTCAACATAGACATATTCATATACCTTCAGGTTACAACATGACCTTTGCACATAACTATTATATATACATACATGATTGCCAAACTTAATAGAGCAATGACCCAAACAAAAATGACATGGAGTCTAAATCAGCAACCTTCTAGCTTTTTTTCTCTCACTTCATGGCTGAGATAATAAAAGAATAACTCATTTATCACCAACTCAAACTTTAGCAAGAAAATGAGAGTATTTCATTCTCTCTCCAATCTTTTTGCTATAGGAACCTTCCCCACTACGATAGCAGTAGAATGAGGCTAAATTGTTACCCACCCCTGTTTAATGTTACATTGACTTTTTCTAGTAGTCCTAACATTGTACTCGACCACTTCTCTAAATATAATTACAGATTTAATACTTAGTCTGATTGGTCACAACATTTTATGTTGATAAAAGTAAACAAAAATATCTATTCATATATATCTAATTGCATCCTTTTGAAATTACAAGGGTTTATACATAGAAATTTTCCCTCACATGTTATTGTGATGTAACATGCAAAAAGATTATTGGTCACTTTGATGTTTATTGGTCACTTTGATTAACCATATATTTTTTGTTGATTTTGCTTTGAAGATACTTTGCAGCAATAGGAACGTAAATGAAAAAAGTAAGACTGACGAGATGGTGAAAGTCCTTTCATTGGTTGGCCTTTTTAGGGTATCCCCTCCGCCCAGCTGCCCAAGAACATAGAAAAACAGACTGAAAATAATTGTTTGAGGGACTAATATAATGTAGGACTAACAAAACCAATAATAATTTATACAGGCTGGTAATCACGCGCGGTATATGATTTTTTGAGAACACATGATATCTTGATAGTTTATGATAGAGATTGGTCATATCCGCACATTAATTTGACTTAGCTTTTGCCAACTCAATGATAAAGAATACAAATATTCTATAATTTGCATTGGCATTGAACAATACATAAATTTTTCTGATTATCTAAATATGTTTTGCTGATGGTCAAAAAGATTTTGAAAATCTCTTTCTTACTATATATATATATATATATAAAAGGATTTCTCTTCAGTAGTCCCCATATCTCGGGCTTCTCATACATGCAGCCAAATTGACAGCGAAAGGTTTTACCTGGGATAGAGAGAGGGTAGTACAGCTTTGCCAAACATAAGCCCATAAACCTGAAGCCCAGACTTTGCATTATCCATAACTAAACATCTTGTTTACAGCTCAAAACCAGACCAAGTCTGTGAGCTAAACAAGGTAAGCCCTTGGGGCAAGCCTGAGCGTAGGCTGGACCTTCAGTGGCACGGCCCTCTGCAAAGCGAGCGTAGGCTGGACCTTCAGTGGCCGGCATCTGGCATCCGAACCCATAGATCAGCTGGCGCAAATTCTCCAGGTCGTTCCCCCTTACATCTATGTGCTCGTACTTGGATCCGAGCATGAACCTTTCCAGCTAGAACTCTAGTGGATTGGTCCACACACTCGGGTCCCGGCTGATAGCCGAGACATTGACCAAGAGGCGGGCACCCTTGGGGATGTGGTACTCGGCAAGTTGGCAGCTTTTCCTGGCAAATGAGCGGGTGGGAGAGCGACGGGATGTGGCACCGGGCAAGTTGGCAGCTTTCCTTGGCAATGAGCGGGAGGGAGAGCAACATAGATGGGTGGAGGCGTAATGTCTCCTTAACAACCACCTGCGGTAGATATATCAGATTTGGTATGTCTGATTCCTTGACCAGCTGGTTTCAACTGATGACGGAATGCTATGTCAGATTTGGTACGTCTGATTCCTTGACCAGTTGGTTCCGGTTCCAGCTGACCAAGGAATCAAGTTTGGCTATGTTGGTATGTCTAATTCCTTGACCAGCCGGTCCGACAGCAGAATAGAGTTGGGCCTAAACTTTCTTTTGAATGTTGGGGTGTCCGATCACACTCGGTAATTATCCATTCTACCGTGCTTGTCAGTACCAGCTGTTTGTAATTAGGATGATGTACAGGAGCTAAGACAGAGCAAGGTTTGGTGAGACTGGTGAGACCGATAACCGTGGCAGGTGAAAAGTGCTTGTGTACTCTTCATGAAACATACTGTCATCTACCAATCTCTCCAAATTGTTAGCTACTTATTCCAAACCACCATTCAAGGATTAATGAAATCCATAAAGATCAAAATCATATATATATATATATATATATATATATATATATATATATATATATATAAAAAGAGAGAGAGAGACTGAACCATGACGATGACAGCCGACCTCAGCCGCTCGATCCCGTCCCATTGAGCGGCAGAGATCAGATCCCCTCTCAACAGTTACTCTGGCAACTCTTCATCGACATCGACCCCTCTCTCTCTCTCTCTCTCTCTCCTCCCCGCCCAGTGAGTCAGTGAGTGCGACACCCGGCGTCCAAAGACTTGCCGTCGCCGTCGAGTCCGAGCGTCGCCGCCGTCCTCCCTCACCGAGAGAGTACTCCTGCCTGCCCCACGGCAACGGCACCCGTCGACGGTTTCAGCTGCTGTCTCCCGCTCTATCTGTTCCTTGCAGGTGCCCGCACCAGAATCCGACGACGTCGCCGTTGCCGTCGTCACTGAGCTTGGCCGCCGTCGTCCCTCAACCACCGATATCCATCACCTTCCCCGCCGGTGCCCATTGTTGAAGGAGACATCCACAACCACAACCGCGCAGGTGAACCGCTTCTCCCTGTTCGTCTTCATTTTTCTTCCATCCCTCAAGTGTTGAACTTATGCGTCTTGTAACCTGTTATTATCTACAGCAACTACTGATATCCCATTTTCGTTCAAATTCATTTACATAATCTGCTGATGTGCATAATACTGTTGTCGAATAGTCCCAAGATTAAAAAGTCGTCAATGTTTGGAAGATATGAGGTCAACAAGCACATATAATCATCATAAACTATAGCCATACTATAAACCATGCCATGCACGTTGGTAAATATTAGCACCGACAGTTTGAAATTTTTAGTGATCTAACAACTTCCGGCGGGTTGCATTAAATTTTTAGTGATCTACCAACCTCCGGCCGTCCAGTTGCATTAAGGAAAAGAGAATGACTGGAAATAGTGTTGCATTTTTCAATTTTTTTTGTAGAAGGTTATTTTGTCAACAAAAGTAGTGTACTGTGTTGGGATTTCTCCATCTGGATAGTCCTGCGTCGATACGGGTCCATATCCGTTTCGGACCCTTAAGTATAAATACTTGTGTCTTGTGATGGTGTGAGATACATCAAGTTTTTACCGTCTGGGTAATCGGTCCCCTTAGCCATACGTAAATTGCCTGTCCCCATCACTGGGCTGCTATGGCTGAGGAGAGAAACCCATTGCCGCCGCCGCCACCGCCGCTACCTCCGCAGGGGAACGACTCTATGGGGACTGTAGCCGTTCTTCCCACAGCCGCCGACATTCAGTCGGCGGTCGCCTCTACAGGTTCTACTTCCGCCCTACATGAAACCACATTAATCATGAATGTTTGTTTTTCGATTTCTGTATTTTCGTTTGTGCGTTATCTAGATTTCTAGTAAAGCTCCAACAATGGGTTATGGGCCCACTCCATGCATCGCTGCGCGTTTCCCTTTGCATAATGTTTTTTCACGCAAAGGGAATAGGGCAGAAACGTGGTCACCGGCGTGCCTGTTCCTTCCTCTGTCGGAACAATAGGCGATGGAAGCGTTGGGCTTCTGTTGCAGTCGCAGGAAGAGGCAATGGACGTGGCTCTTGCCGGCGCCCACCCACTGCGTTGGGAATGAACAGAAAAGGGGAAACGGGCAGAGGGCATTAGGCTTGGATTGCTCGGAGCCCAGCGACGTCCGGCCTGCCGTCCTCAGGCGGCGGGAGTCGGGAGTCAGGACGGCTCCGGTTTCGTGCATCGTCCGTCCGTTTTCTATCGGGCGACAGGAATGAGGATCACTCGACGCCCTTCCCC
The DNA here is from genome assembly GCF_008831285.2 of Nymphaea colorata. Lineage (NCBI taxonomy): Eukaryota > Viridiplantae > Streptophyta > Magnoliopsida > Nymphaeales > Nymphaeaceae > Nymphaea > Nymphaea colorata. The sequence continues at coordinate 6,184,758 of NC_045144.1, forward strand.
TTCCGTTTTCTGTTTATTGCTTCAAAGACGAAAGGGGCGGGGCGTCCATGCCCATCAGCCATTGGGAATGGCCAGCGGTGTCGCCGGGTGCCGGACGGCGCCAGGCAACCGCCGGATCTGTCCCACCGCCGGTGGGACGGCCGTCTGGTGCATCTCCCGCCGCCCCCATCGCCTCTGCCGTTAGGCTAGGGCAGCAGTGGTGGGAGGCGGTTTCAGCCTTCCCCGAAACCGCTCGCGCGGTCGAGCGGGTGGGTCGGACCCGGGTCGGGTCATGCTAACCCGACCCGGATCCATAAAGATTATAAAAAAAAAAAAAAAAGAAAAAAAACTCGTTCCCGCCCGTTCTTCCACCCGCGTTTTAAGTTTCTGGATCGGGTCGTGTCCTATCGGACCCGACCCGTATCCATACGGACTGATTCTTTAAAACAGAACCGAAAGAAACCGATACGGTCCGTTTCAGGACCGGTTCAAGCTTTTGGGGACCTATTCGGACTGTTTTGAGACTGGTTCAGGCATTTTAGAACCCATTCAGATCTTTTCTGGACCGGTTCATTGATTTTCAGACCGGTTCATTCAGTTTTAGAACCGGTTTGGGCCTTTTTGAACCGATTCAGAGTCGTTTGAGACTGGTTCTTTCCCTTTTCAGACCGGTTCATCTAGTTTTCCACCGGTTCGGTCCATTTAAGACTGATACGGGACCGGTTCTAAGCTAGAGGAAGCTGGTACATGTGTTTGTATGCCCATTTAAGGTGTTTAATGGATTGGTTTGATCATTTTAGATCGATACAGGACCGATTCATTATGTTTTATGGAGCTTTAATGAATAATTTAGATAGCATTAAGTTGATTATGCAGAAATGATTCATGTGATTCGTGTATTTCATTTTAAATGTGTTATTCTGACATGTTATATTTTTGTATTATGTTTTTTGTTTAAGATTATGCTAAGGTTAAATTTTATTGCATGATCATAAAATTATGCGATAACGCTAATGTAAGGAGCCTATGATTAGTTAAATCATGTTATACCTCACCAAAGTGACTACGCATGATTTAAAGGCACATTAGTGTTTCATGTTGTGCTCATTCTCATTTGAAGTAACATAATTACCCAAAGGTAGTGTGTTATGTTCAGGAGAATAAGTAGAGTAAAATAGAAAAATAGATCATTACATAGTTGTGTCATTTTACACCCAAAGGTGTTATGCTTAACTATAGTTTGAATTTACATTTCCTAGTGTGCGTATTAGGTATATTACCAAAATAGTATCCTAATGACCCCGGGTATTTGTCTTGGAAATAGTAGACATAAAGAGCCTTTTATTTGGTTTACTGTTCCATATGGTTTGTCTTATATAATGCATGTCAACTTATGGATGTCTTTTATCGTCTGCAGTGCCTGGATCTACTTATTTTAATGGCTCAAATTATATCCCTTTACTTGATGATTCAAATTATGCTGAATGGAAAGAAAATGTTGTGTTTACGTTGGGGTATATGGATCTGGATATGGCTTTGAGGCGACCTGAGCCACCACCTCTTACACCAGAAAGTACACATAATGAAATAGTGTATTTTGACAAGTGGGAGCGTTATAACCGACTAAGCTTGTTGCTTTTGCAATCAAGGGTCGCTAAGAACATACGTGGTGCTATCCCACCTTGTAGATCGGTGAGAGAGTTCTTGGATGCAGTTGAGGCTCAGTTTGTTAGTTCTCATAAAGCCAGATCCAGTACCCTATTGTCAAAGTTAATATCTCTGAAATATCAATGAGGGGGTAACATTCGCCAGTATATGTTAGAGATGAGGAACATTGCTTCTCAATTGAATGACATGAAGTTGACTATTTCTGAATCATTCTTGGTATTCTTTACTTTGACCTCTTTACCAGCTGAATATACTCCTTTCAAGATCAGTTACAACACACATAATACTGAATGGACATTCAATGAATTGATGTCCAAGTGTGTTGAAGAGGAGGAAAGAATGAAGGGTGAGAAGTTGCAAAGTGCACATATGGTTTCTCACTTTGGGGCTGGTAAAGTTGGCATAAAGAAAAGTTCAATGAAAAGGAGTGCCAAGAAGAAGTCAACAGGACAAACTGCTTCTCAAACTGCGCAGACTAACTTAGCCCCTATAAAGTGTTTCTTTTGCAAGAAAAAGGGGCATAAGAAGTCAGACTGCATCAAGTACAAGAATTGGTTAGAGAAAAAAGGTAACATGTCATTTGTTTCACTTGAAAGTAATATGTTACATGTTCCTATTAATAGCTGGTGGATTGACTCTGGTGCTACTGTGCATATTGCCAATAATTTACAGGACTTTCTGAGCAAAAGGGAACCAACACTACATGAGAGGAGCATTTTCTCAGGAAACAAAATGCGCTCACATGTGAAGGCTGTAGAAGAATGCCAGATTAGGCTTGATACTGGCTTTGTTTTGGATCTTCATGATGTTTTCTTTGTTCCATCATATAGTAGAAACTTAATTTCTGTATCAAGACTGGACAAATTTGATTTCTGTTTAAAGTTTGAAAACTCAAAGATGTTGATTTATAAAGATCTTGTTGAAATTGGTTCTGCTATTTTGTGTGATAGTTTATACAAGTTGAATGTGAAGATCCAATCTCCTGAATCGTTGGTTTCTAGTCATAATATAATTGGCAATAAGTGTAGTACCATAAAGGATGATTCATACATGCTATGGCACCGCCGTTTGGGTCATATCTTTGAAAAGAGAATAAGGAGACTCCTAAATGAAGGGATCTTACGATCTCTTGATTTTACAGATAACGACATATGTGTAGATTGCATAAAGGCAAAGCAAACTAACATATATAAAGAAGGTGCCGAGCGATGTACTGAAAAGTTAGGACTTATTCACACAGACGTTTGTGGACTTTTCCCTCCTTGTTACACAGGCGAAAAGTATTTTGTCACCTTTATAGATGACTATTCTTGGTATTTGTATCTCTACTTAATCTTTGAAAAATCCGATGTGTGTCAAGTTTTCAAAGACTATAAGAAAGAAGTAGAGAAACAAACCGGTGAGGTTATCAAGATAGTCAGATCTGATAGAGGTGGTGAATATTATGGTAGGTTCACTGAGATGGGACAAAGGGAGAGACCATTAGCGCGATTTCTAAAGGAAGAAGGCATTGTGCCTCAATACACTATGCCAGGCAGCGCCTACCAAAATGGTATTGCTGAAAGAAAAAATCGTACGCTTAAAGAAATTGTTCGAGCTATGTTAAATTACTCTACTCTCCCTCTAAGTTTGTGGGGTGAAGCTCTCAGAACAGCAGTGCATATCCAGAATAGGGTTCCTACTAAGGCTGTTCCCACAACTCCTTACGAGTTATGGACAGGTAGGAAACCTTCTCTTTCTTATATGCACAAATGGGGATGTCCTGCTGAAGCTAAATTGTATAACCCCTACATAAAAGCCTTTGATCCTAGAACAACCAGTGGTTTCTTTATTGGTTATCCAAAAAGATCGATAGGCTATAGGTTTTATTGTCCATCTCATACACCACATATTGTGGAAACAGATAAGGCTAAGTTCCTGGAAGATGGCTCATTTGGGTTAGATGCATTACAAAACCTCAATTTTAAGGAAATACAGGATACTGAAAGTAGACCTGATAAAGAAAATATAAATGTGTATAATTATGTTGTCTCCCACGATGACATGAATGCAAATCATACAGGCAATGCATCAGATCCAGATAAATTAAGTGTAGATCATACTTATGAACACGAACAGGATGTGGACATACAAATTGAAAATGATCAATTACCTGTTCGTAGATCTACAAGGGCCAGGAGATCTGCCATATCATCAGACTATGTGGTATACCTACAAGAGCCTAGTGATTTCATAGATGTTGATGATGATCCTTTCACATTCATTGAAGCCGTTGAAAGCAAACAATATAGGCACTGGATTAATGCCATGAAAGAAGAGCTTGACTCTATGGCTAAAAACCAGACATGAAGCCTTGTGTCGTTGCCTGAAGAAGTAAAGCCCGTAGGGTGTAAATGGGTCTATAAGACCAAGAGAGACTGTAAAGGCAACATAGAGAGATACAAGGCAAGATTGGTTGCTAAAGGATTCACACAAATGGAGGGCATTGACTATAATGAGACATATTCACCTGTCTCTGCTAAAGAGTCAATAAGGATTGTCCTTGCACTTGTAGCTCATTTTGACTTAGAGCTACATCAGATGGATGTGAAAACGGCTTTCTTGAATGGTGATTTGGATGAAGAGGTATATATGGATCAACCTCAAGGGTTTTCTGAGAGTGGTAAAGATCATTTGGTTTGCAAACTTAATAAAGCGATTTATGGACTTAAACAGGCCTCACGTCAATGGTACATTAAGTTTTCCGAAGTCATTACGACTTTTGGGTTTACAGAAAACATCATTGATCGATGTGTGTATCTTAAGACATGTGGGAGTAAGTTCATAATTTTGACTTTATATGTGGATGACATTTTGCTTACTTCAAATGATCTTCAATTGCTAACATAAACCAAACATTTTCTCGCATCTCATTTTGAGATGAAGGACATGGGTGAGGCTTCATTTGTTCTTGGCATTGAGATTAGTCGAGACATATCTAAATGTGTTTTAAGTCTCTCCCAATCAGCATACATCAATAAAGTTCTTAAAAGATATGAGATGGAGAATTGTTCTCCTACTTCGGCACTCATAGCTAAAGGGGATAAATTGAGCCTAAATGATTGTCCAAAGGACGAATTTGAAAAGGCACAAATGATCAACATTCCATATGCATCTGCGATTGGTAGCTTGCAGTATGCACCGATTTGTATTAGGCCTGACATTTCCTTTGCTGTTGGCATGCTTGGTAGATTTCAGTCTAATCCAGGCATGGCACATTGGAAGGCCGTAAAGAGAGTCATGCGATACTTGCAAGGGACAAAAGATTACATGTTGACATATCGCAAGGTGGACCATTTAGAAGTGATTGGCTATTCTGATGCCGATCTTGGAGGATGTACCGATAGTAGAAAGTCTACTACTGGTTTTGTTTTCCTTTTATCGGGAGGTGCCATCTCATGGGGGAGCAAAAAGCAGACTGTGACTGCTGCTCACACCATGGAAGCAGAATTCATTGCATTATATGAGACTACATCACAGGCAATTTGGATAAAGAACTTCATTTCACAGCTCAAGATAGTGGAATCCATTGATAGACCACTTAAGGTTCACTTTGATAATGAAGCTGCAGTGTCTTTTTCCAACAACAACAAAAGTACTACTTCTTGTAAGCATATGGAACTTAAGTATTTTGTTGTTAAGAAAAGGACAGAGAATCAACTAGTGTGTATTCAACACATTGGGACTACAAATATGGTTGCAGATCCTCTTACTAAAGCGCTAGCATCTGGTATGTTCTTTGAACATGTTAAGAGGATGGGTTTGTGTAGTTCAATGTAAACACACTATTATGCAAACATTTATAAATGTGATCACATACAGTTTGTTGATTCTCATTAAGTTTGTTGTCTATTTATTTTGTATTCTCATTTGTTTGTTGAGAAGCTTTGTAAGACAACAAGGTGGGACCTTGGAATATATTTTAAGGCTAATCCATTCATTTTGTTTACCCTTGATATCGACTTGGACTAGTGGGAGATTGTTGGGATTTCCCTATCTGGATAGTCCTGCGTCGATACGGGTCCATATCTGTTTCGGACCCTTAAGTATAAATACTTGTGTCTTGTGATGGTGTGAGATACATCAAGTTTTTACCGTCTGGGTAATCGGTCCCCTTAACCATACGTAAATTGCCTGTCCCCATCACTGGGCTGCTATGGCTGAGGAGAGAAACCCATTGCCGCCGCCGCCGCCGCTACCTCCGCAGGGGAACGACTCTATAGGGACTGTAGCCGTTCTTCCCACAGCCGCCGACATTCAGTCGGCGGTCGCCTCTACAGGTTCTACTTCCGCCCTACATGAAACCATATGAATCATGAATGTTTATTTTTCGATTTCTGTATTTTCGTTGTGCGCTATCTAGATTTCTAGTAAAGCTCCAACATACTGCCCTACTTTTAAAACCCTTGATTAAGCGTTGAACGAAAATAAAGAACTTGCGTTTACTGTAAAAATGAAAGCTAAAGCCTTTCCAAAAGGATTTAATACCAAGCATCACGTATTTAAAAATGGAGAAAAAGTTAATTCCAAGCCGCTGGTAGTTGTCAACAAAACCAATAAGTTTATTCTAAAAACTTTAATGCGTGAATTTGAATCTTTTGGAATTATAATAAAGAAAGGTCATAAGCTGGTTAAATGCACGCCAACGACCAAAATGCTTTCCATAAAGTGAAAAACAAAGGCAACTATTAAAAAGGATAAAAAGCAATCATAAAGATATTTAAAAGCCTAAAATGTATATATCTTTATAACAGAATTTTAAAATACCTTTGTCTAAAAGGGAGAGGATGGAGCCGTAGCGCTTAGCGACATCAGCGATGGAGTGGTGGGGCATCGCGCCGAGGAACGGAAGGTTGCCGATCAGGATCAGAGGCAGAAGTTGGACCAGGTGGCGGTCGGCTGTTTTGCCTCGTAAGTACGAGATCTCCTCCATACGGCAGCAAGAAGCACGATCAGATGGATAGGAGTGGCGATTAAATCACCTATCATGATCGAAAATTGGAAGGGTCAAGGACTCCTGCTTGTTCATAATTTTGGTTCAGAAAACCTTTATAGATTAAGAGGTCTTACCACAAGACACGGAGAACAGGAGTTCCAAGCTAACCCTGAGAACAGACAGGACAGAAATTCATCTCCCCAGCCCCGACCCCAACCCCAACCCGAAGCCCTCGACCTCTGCCCCCATCTCCTTCTCCTCCACCTCCGCCTCCATCTCCCCTGCCTTTCTCCTTTGCCCCCATTTTTTTGTCCCCTACCAGAGCAGGATCTCGGCGATCGCATCGCCTGCAAGAACGTGGCTGTGTCGTCCTCCTCCACTCCGTCGTCTTCGGTTCCGATCTGTTCTCCCGACCCTCCTCCGCTCCTACGTCTCCCCTTCTTCCCTAGGTTCTGGTCCCCCCCCCTTCATCTTTTCTCTTGCTCTAGGTTCCTTTCTCGTCTTGCCTCACGTTCTTTCGCCATCGTTTTCTGTTTCTATCGCTTTTTAGGGAAGGACAGAGAAATAATCGTCATACTGAAGCTATTGACGCTAGTTTACAAATTGATGGCGAGATGTTGCGTAACTTCTATGTTTGTGCTGAACTCATCCACATGTACGGTGGTCTGGGCTGCATAGACTCTGCTCGCCAAGTATTTGACGAAATGTCTGAAAGAAACGAGGTGGTTTGGTCTTTGATGATTTCCAAATACATCCATAATGGATATGATGGGGAGGCTATGAGTTTGTTTTCTCGGATGCGATATGAGGAATTCTCTTTTAATTCATTCATCATGGTCAGCCTGATTGGATCTTCAGCTCGCCTTATCGATTTGAGTCTTGGTTCTTGCATCCATGGTTGCGTTATAAAAAAGTGGTTTGGCAGGTGATTCTTTCGTAAGGACCTCTTTGGTGGACATGTATGTGAAATGTGGATGTATTAATGGCTCTCATCGAGCTCTTGGGGAAGTTCTTGAACCTAATATAGCTACATGGAATTCCATTATCTCTGGGTCAGTGAATCGTTGCTTGTTTGGTGATGTTGTGCGATTGTTTAAGGAAGTCCAATTGTTGGATTTGAGACCTAATTTAGTGACAATGTTGAGTCTGATCTCTGCTTGTGCTGGGCTGGGGTCAGAAAAACTGTGTAGATGCATTCATAGCTTTACTGTTAAACTCAGAATTGATGCACACCTTAAAGTAGGTAATGCACTCTTGAAAATGTATTCGAGCATTGGAGCCATTGATGATGCATCTAAGCTATTCAACATAATGCAGGTGAAAGATGTGATCAGTTGGACCACAATGATCAACATGTATGGTTCTGCTGGTTGTCCTGTTAATGCTCTGCAGTTCTTCTGGCAGATGAGAAGTGCAAATGTTGAACCCGACATTTTTTTAAGATGTCATTCAAACACGCCCTCACGCTTTTCCGCCACCGAAAGTACCAGACCACCGCCCATAGGGCAGCAAGGAGCGCGACGAGATGGAGAGGACCGGCGATTAAATTGCCTATCATGATCGAAAATCGGAAGGCCCAGGATCTCCAGGCTTGTGATGGACTGCTGCAGATAGCTGCAAAGTTTGGTCTGGAAACTTTTATAGATTAAGGTTAGCAGAAATGACGTTTTTTTCTCAATATATTACGAACTTACCACCTCAGGATTTCCTTTTGTCTACTTAGACAATGGATTGTCTAGATATACATATATAATGAGAGAGAGAAAGAGGGAGAGAGAGGGGGAATAATTTATTGCTTATATTAATACTTGTGAATCTTATTCAAGATTGGCCAGAGAGTACAGTAGAGAGAAGGGAAAGGGATATATATAAAATGAATGATAAAGTGTGAAAGCTAATATAATCAAAATCAAAGATGTTAAGTGTATTATTGAAAACAATTTTAAATATTTTCCTTTCATTTCAGCTAAACAAGCATAACTTGTGACATGTTCTTTTATTTCCTTTCCTTTTTCATCCAAACAGTCTTTTGTAATAGTTTCTTTTTGTTCATTTCTTTTTCTTTATTTTTCATTCATTTCTTTCCTTTTCCTTTACATTTATTAAAATCATTTCATTTCCCTCTATTCAAGCATAGCCTGATAGCATGGGCGGACAATTCTCATGGCACTACTCATTGGGAATGCAGATGGTTGATACACAACGCTTTATATTGATATATGTGGCCGCTTCTCATCCGTCTCGAAGTAACCCTAAACCTTGGGGCTGGAGAAAAGAAAGAGAGCTTAGGCCATTTCCGGGTATCTCTCACTTGCCACAAAGAACACAAAAGAAACAGGCTGATATTCAATGTTCAATGAACCCATTTGGCCCAGGACTAACAAAACTAATAATCGTTTGTACAAGGCTGTTGATCACACAGTGTATATGAATTGGTTTTACTACTTTAAGTTCCTGCCACTAACTAAGCAACACGTGATAGTTTAATAGTGTAGGATCGAGAGATTGGTCATAGCTGCACGTCAGTTTGGCTTACCTTCTGCCAACTCTTTGATAAAGAATTCAAATATTCCACAATTAGCATTGGTAATGAACAATACACATGCATTATGAATATCTTTTGCTGATGGAAAGAAAAAATTTCCTAAAAGCTATATATATATATATACCGAGAGAGAGAGTAAGTGGTAGATCCCAGACAATTAGATCAGGGAGAAAAACCAGACCCTTTAAATTTTTATTAAAAATAATTTAAACAAAATAGAAACATCATGATACATTTATAAAAACTATTTTAATGTAAAACATGCTTTGATTCAAGTCTCTTTTATGAGAAACGTGGATCTTTCTGCCATGAAAATGTTGATGTTATGGGAGCCATTCATTTTTTCACTTATTATAAAAACACCAATGAACTCCAAAAAATGACCAACTTAACAAATATTTTGCATCAATTCATTCTTAAGATCATACCGATAAGGTTAGGTTATAAGAAAAACACTTTAATTATCACATTTACGCCATCTGGGTTTCATCCATGACTTAATGGTGTCTAAACTACGAATTATATATATATATATATATATATATATATATATATATATATTGCATTAACATACATCCTTATAAGCTAATTATATAAATGTTAGTGGTCACTTTCTGTTACCTGCCTAAGAGAAACTTTAATTTTCTGCTAAAAAAGCTTAAAATAATTGTTCAAAAAAATGTAAGAAAATTAAAACGATCAACTGATGGGGCCATTGTATACGTAATCCATTAATCTCAAAATGATAACACAGGGCAATATGATATCTGCAGCCCTATTAGAAGATTGCAGTAGATTTAAATATTGCAGACTGCTCTTAATATGTGATTCTATCACCGACCCTAATTTCTAATTGGCCACATTCAAGTGTATTATTGGTTCTGCATGCATAATTTCTCACTATATAAAATTAATTCCGTTATAAATGTGGTCGTACCAAAATAGAAAAATAATTTTCTGTCCTTATCTTGAGTTGGTTTGGCCCAAATAAAAATTGTGATTCATTGAACCCAACGAGCTGCACAAGGAGAAGACTGCTCTGGACATGATGGTTGGGTAAACAGGACCCTTCCTATGCCACTATTATGGTGATATTACTAAGAATTGCTTTTGACAGCTGCATTTGACATTTATTATAAAATGCCGACCTCTTTATCTCTATCTAAAGCACTATAATCTCTCTCTCTCTCAGGATTTACACCAGGACACACACATAAACACACACACACATATATATATATATATATATATTCCTTCACATTTATCTCGTTATTCTTAGCTTGGAATCAACAGAATGGCTAAGTACTTCCTCCTTTTCTTCATTACCTCTCTACCTTGCTATCTGCATCTGCCACCACTACGGTGACTTAATTTGGCCAGCTTCCTGTTAGAGTCGAAGCTTGACCCTTACTTTTGCCATTCTAGGGTGTTGTCCTAATCCATGTGTTTGAAAGGGGTGCTTATCCCTTGTATTTTCTATTATAAGTTGGTAAAACTTCCTATGTGGCTGTGGACGTAGGAGAACTTTGGTCTCCAAACCAGTAGATGTTTGTGTGTGTTTTCTTCGTTTTCTTCTTCTTCATCTTTTCTTGATATCAATCGGTTATTTTTCTATCTGTAATGGGTGCCCTTTGTTTATATGTAAATTTTTTTCCAAAATCTTTCATGCTGACTGTAGAAATGAAATAAAATACTTGTACTCGCTTTGGTTTTATTGTGCGGGATTTTGAGAGACGGGACTCAACCTGTCAGTACCAGGTTTGACCTTTTCTAGCTCTTTTACCAGGGATAATCAGACTAAGGATTAAACTAAAATGTTCATCCAAAACCTAAGAAAGCAAATGTATCCTTATAAACAATGAGAAGTTAATCTTGATATCTGTTTATGTTTGGATCATCATAGATCAATGCAAATCGAGATCATATATGTAAAATGATGTATGGAAAACTAAGTCATGTAGACCTGGAGTTTAGTCTCTACTAGGATTGAGGTGGAGGACATGGACATAGTTGGAAGATTGAATCTGAACCTAAAAATTGAGATCATGATTTGAGATATTCTTATTCTAAATTGAAATTGGAGATGTCATGAAGATACAAAATATCATATTGTATTAGGAGATCCAAGACCCAAAGTTTGAAACCCAAAATCTGATATCCAAAATCCTTAATCTAAGGTTTATGATCCAAAATTCAAATATCCATGATCTGAAATTTATGATTCAAGACTCTATGTGAAATTTGATTCAAAATCCAAACTCTAAAATCCAAGATCCAAAATCGAAGATGTGAGATCCATAATCAAAGATCTAAAATCTAATACTTGAGATCCAAAATCCAATACTTGAGATCCAAATCTAAGCAGGTAGACTCAGGTTAATGTCATTTTTGAGATCAAGAAAGGGTTTATGATTTGAATCCAATACTTGGAATTGAATTTCAAGAACAAAATGGGCTAGGTGTAAGGCCTGTCAAAATCACTGGGTTCAATCTTGCCTACACTGGGTTTGAACATATTTGGGAGGAGTTTGACTGTAAATGTGTTCATTAGTCAAACCTTGTGATATATGATATATATTTTGTTCATTTCATATGAATGAGTATTTAATGACATTGGACTTGACCTAGGCTAAGAGACTGGGTTTATAAGCACTAGGCTCTACGACCTGTTTGAGCTAAGTATTAGAGAATTGAGCTGATGCCTACAAAGCCTAGGGCTTTTAAAATCATTTAAAGAAGTTTAATTTTACAAATATTTCAAAAAACTATTATTTTAAAATGGTTCTTGATGAGGACCAAACTAGATTCAGGTTTTCATACACATGGGCTGATGCACACATGGTATGTTACTAGGCTGACCCAGTCTAGTTTGAGATCATGGGTGCAAGGAGGTTTAGTGCATATTAAAACATAGGTGCAATACATGCATAAAGAATATACAAAAGAAAACTACATTCTACATGCATGCTTTAAGTAAAACTAAGTAAACAAAAGTAAAGAATTCAAAAGAAATTGACAAAAACGAGAGGGGCATATCTGACCACTATGCCTACCCTAACGACATTAAAATAAATTTAGTCCAAAAAATAAACATGTTAAACTACAACATTACTAAAACAACTAAGAAAAATAAACTAAGCTAGATATGGAGAAGGCAAAAAGGAAACCAAACTAAACTTGCTTAAAAAGTAAAATCTAAACAAAACATGCTTAAAAAGCAAAATATAAAACTAAACATGCACGCGCGCGCACACACACACACACACACACACATATAACTAACTTGTAAATAAAAAAAGAAAAAAGAAAAAAAGAATAAATTACCTGAAATTGGTGCCCTGGCTGTGCCTGCACCCATGACCCCCACACTAAGTCTAGTTGGGTCTGGGTTGAGTGCTAATACAATCCGAGCTACGACTTAGACCAAGACTATAAAAAATTTTACTTGTTTTGAGCTACCAACCCTATTTATAAAAGAGAGAAGGGCCAAACCCCCTTGGGATTTTCGAAACACTCCAAACCGTATGTTAAAAGTATATATTCAACTGTATTTTGCCCATTGCGCGATTTCGTCTGGACTAAAAATTCAATTCCGTAAAAAGCCACTCGTGCACAGAGAAGCGCTCTTCGATTCTTGAGAAAGTATTTGGATTGACATTAAGCATGAAGAACGAACAAAGTGAGAATACGAAAAGGAGAAAATACACTTTTAAACTTCATTATAAAACTTGATACACATTAGAGAAATGTTCATTCCAGCCATATACGGATATGGATTTCGATTCTGTATGCACTAGAGCGCTTAGCAAAAAATTTTGTAAGTTTCAAGTGCTTACATGTGAATTAACATTAAGAGTGGAGTGAGAAAACCATGATGTATTTTTTGAGATATAACATGCATTAGGTTCACATGTAGATTATGCATTTGGGTTGATGCTGAGGCTCAAATCTAGATCCATATCCAAGGAAAGATAGATATAGATATGGTATTACAATTTGGACTATGATTCAATAGACAAGATTTGAAAGGGGAATAATGGATCTGGATCTATAAAATATACATCAAATTTGAGACTTGGGCATGAGATCCAAACATAAAAATAAGACTTGGATTTATGATTTCGATCAGAAGTATGAAATAGAGATCTGACATAGCAACCACCTAAACCTGACTCAAGTTGGACTAGGTGGGTTCAAGCTATATGACATGGACTCGACTTGAGTTAGGTTCAGTTTTGAAAAATAAGGTTCGGACCTAGGTTGGATGCAAGTTCAGCGTAAGTGCGGCATTTGGAAAATTCAGTTTTAAATTTTTAATGACAAATTGCGATAGGCTGAGCCCGGGCTTAGGCCTACCAAATCCATAAAATGTTTATGAAAAGCTACCTTAGGTGGTTTATGTGTCTCTTAAGTTATGTTTTTTGAAAAATATGTATATGGTAACAAACGACCAAAAATACCATTGCGTATGAATTTGGCCGAGATGGATTGAAATAAGGGGACTGGCTTGAACTAAGGTTCTAAAATGAAAGAAAGTCATAAACCAAAGTATATGTGACCTATACCTATGTTTATGAATTTAAAATAACCATTTTGCCCCTATGTATATTTTTAGAGTTCCAGATGAATCCGACTAAACCAGCTTGTGGCCAAATTGCCAAAGCCGCTTTGGTTGAAATCTTGCTGAAAATTTTAACTGCATTGCTCTAACAATCAAAAACAATTTTTTACCAACTTGTATGCCTTCATATTTATGAAGGGACATCAAGGATGGTGATATTGGTAAAAACGAGTCTTTCTATTTTGGTCCATTTTTTAGGGTTTTTTTTTTTTTAATTTTCAACAAAACAAAACCTATCAGGCACGACTGACTGTCGCCCATTTGCTAACGCCTTCTGCCCGTCTCTATCTCTCCTGCGATCGGCCCTTCCACCGGCAGCAGCTTCCTCTCTGTACGACGACCGGCGGCAGCTTCCTCTCCGTCCGGCGACCAGCGTCGGCTGCGATCGTCTCTATCTCTCTTGTGATCGTTTCCTCCACCGGCTATCCGACCGGCGTGAGTGTCTCTCTCTCTCTTTTTTCTTCTTCATTTCTTTCATTCATTTGGATCGCAGACCACCTTACCTTTGGTTTGTTGTCAGTCTGTAGCCTGTCGTCAATGCCTCAAAATCGTTAGTTGACTAAGCCATTGTTTGCGCGGCAGCGGATTGTAAGTTTCTTTGTCTCTTGCTCTCTCTTATTTTTTGTTTGATTTGGGCATTTATTTGCCCCTTCTAATGCCAGTCTTTTATAGGCCCAGATTTGGGAGTTTATATTAGCCATTACTGCATTGCAGATTTCTCTTATCCATTTTTCCAATATTAGGGGCTTTTTATGCTTTCATGATCGTTTATTCCTTATCTATTCCTTATGCGCGTTTATCTATTCTCTCATGTTGTATGCTGGCTTTGTATAATTCGCCCTCATTGTGGGGTTGCTATGAATCTATCTGCATCTGTGTTTGGCTGGAAACTTCTTGTTTCTATGTAACCAGGAACGCCCTTTCCTGTTATTAGTATGTCGGTGGCACTTGAGCTGAACATATGCATGATGAGATGGTTGATCAAAATGCTACTTTTTGGTTTCGAAAGAATAAATAATTATTCTGTTTATTATATCAAATTAATAATAATAATAATAATAATATTAAATACTCTCGCTGCACTGCCGCTCTTAAATTTTTTGAAATGTGCTACACCAGCACTAGCACCCGCACACGCACCCCGTACCTTCATGACATAGATGATAACAATCAGATTTTTATTAAAATTTTCACAAATAGAGAGGATGGTACTTGGAAAAACTGCTTACCAGTAAAGATATGTCAAAAGATGAGGAAAATTCATTTTAATTTTGCGAAATTGAGCTCAACGGCAAATACTAGGAATGAGTTTCATGGCTTGAAACTAAATTTAACTCAAGAAAAAATAAATGACGTCAAAACCAACCAAGAAGGCCAAAACCGCCCTTTAGGGGTAGTTGTTGACCAAGAATGGTGCCTGCCCCATGCACAGACCCTGTCCCGGCGGCAACAGCGCTCGGCGCGTCAGCGCGCGGTCAAAACGCATCGCTCGAACGCGGTTGCGTCACGCGAGCGCTCGACGCAAGTGCTTGCGACGACAACGCTTGACGCAAGCACTCGCGATAGCGCTCAACTCGAGTGCGCGAGTGCGCACGGGATTTCTTTTTTTTTTTTTAAATGAAATAAAATAAAACGAAACGGGTAAGAGGTTTTTTTTTAGCATAACACCATTTTTTGTAATAAAAAAGCTTTTTATTACAAATAGGTGAGCCGGCTCCATTTCGAATGACTTTGGGCTCGTTTTAAATCCGGATTGGGTTTAATTAATCATCGACATCGAGTAGTGAGCTCAAAAACACATCTTGGTGCGAGAATAAAATGTAAAACAAAGGGAAGGTTTGTGTATGCACGCGCCGCACTCGAAACATTAAATTTTGTCGTTTTGATTTCACTCTTGGAATTTGAGTTTGAATTTCTCGATTTGGATCTAAACTTGGGTGTTGGATCTAATTCAGATCTAAGAATTGGGTTTTGGATTAGAATTTCTGGTCTAAAGTTCAATTTTGAATTTGAATTTTGTGTTTTGGGTTCGAACATGGATTTAAAGATTCATTTAAATCCAAATAAAATAAAATACAATCTTTTTGGAAAAATTTGGGGGGTAACAGATGTCCATCTTTGCTGCTAAGCCAGTGTAATCTATTCGTAGTGGCAAAGATTAGCACTACAAATTTTGATCAATGAAAATTTTGGTTGAAAAATGTAGAAGCACATTTCAGGTTTAACCCCTTACTTGAATGAGTTGTTTGAGCTTATGTTGCAGCTTTGACCTCTTACCTACATGGGTTTGTCGAAATTAAATTCAGGTTTAAACCCCCTGATTGGGTTGTTTGACTTGCATTGCATGTTCAAACCCTTACCTGCGTAGGTTGGCCGAAATTGAATTCAGGTTTAACCACTTTGATTGGGTTGCTTTGGCTTGCATTCCAGGTTTAACCTCTTACCTGCATGAGTTGCTGTTTTTTCCATGATTTCAGGTTTGACCATTTTCTTGAATGGGTTGTTCGATAACAAGTGGTAATACCAGGAAAGAACCCTCATCGCCTCTAATACTTTTTGTTGAAGCTAGGAATGAGACCCTATTGCTCTTACATTGGTTGTGATAAGAAGACTTTCTATCACCTCGAGCGCCTTATGGTGAAGGTTTTGTTTTCATCGAAGGCTGCATTTTGAACTTGTCTAGTAAAATTCTCCAAACTAGCACTTGGGTTGAGCTTGCTTGGCCAAATGGCCAAGTTGCACTTGCTAGTGACATGGTTGAGCTAAATTTAGAAGGCCCCAAACCTAGAGTCTGGATTGCGTTTGATCAAATCTTTAACTTAATAGCTGAGTTTATTTGATTGAGATATGACCCTTTTTTTTATGGACATTGTTGATTGCGAAAGAAAAATATATGTCGCAAAAATAATTTAGAAATGCCTCAAAATATTTATAATTAAAAAAAATTGCCCCAGTGTTAGCCATTGCAATGATTGATAAGTGATGGGATTTAGAATAAAATACGTCATGTACTGGGTGAAAGAAAGTTGATGTTTTGGGTTGAGATTGAGGCGAATTACGTTTGATCAAATGTTTAGCCTAGCGGCTGAGTTGAATTGATTGAGATATGACCCTTTTCTTGATTGACAACGATGATTTTGTGAAAGAAAATATATGTCGCAAAATATTTTAGAAAATGCATCAAAATATTCATAAATAAAAAAAATGCCCTAGTGTTGGCGGTTGCCATGACTGTAAGAGATAGACTTTGGTTCAAAATAGAATGCGCCAATATACTGGGTATAAGATAGATGGTTAATATCTTCGGTTGAAATTGAGGTGAAGAAAATATTGAAAAATGCCCCAATAAATAGAAGGTGTGGACAAAAATTATAAAAAGAAAATTGATGAATTTCTCATTAATAGGAAAATGTATATGAGCTTGGGCATACAAGAATTTTCGTTTGTATTTAATGGCAAGAAATTGACACAAAGCTTGTAGGAAAGAAATAAGAATATGATCGGTAGATAATGATTCTCATAGTGAGATATCAAGTTGATAATATTTCAAGATAATGTAGGAAAACAGAGAACAATCATGAGCGATCTATTATTTGTGAAGAATTTTAATTTTGAAAGGATTAAATTTCAAGCAGAGTATAAATATATGAGGTTTGATTTGTGAAGATATAGACTCAATAGGGGTGAATGAATAAGTTAAAATCAAGTGTTCGACAATTAAAAATAGAATATACTGGAGTAAAGCAAAGATTGGTAATCATGTTGATGAACCAATCAAATCAAGGAAGTAGTAAAATAAGAGGAAAGGCATACTATGGGTATCAAAGGTAGAAAATTATTTGGCTAAATTTAAATGAATGAAAAAGAATTCATGACCTGAGTCTCGCAAAGTTGGTAATTGAGTCAATAGATGGCTATCATGTTCAAGAATATGAGATCGGACAAATAAATAAGGATTGACAATATATAATAAAATGTAGTTTCGAAGCAACTCCAAAAAAAAAGGACTTGCCAAGCAATAATTGATGACCCAATGAAATTATGAAGTAGTAAAATGGAAAGAAAGACACTCTATGGGTATTGAACCTAGAAAATTAGTTGGCTGAATACAAATGAAGAAAAATGAATGCATGATCTGAGTCATACAAAGTTGGTAGTTGAGCCAATAGGTGGCTATCACATTCAATAATAGAAGCGAATGAGAGATTGACAAGATATGTTAAAATGTATATTTTGAAGTAATTTTAAAAAATGGACTTGCCAAATGATAGAATTTGATAGAATTTGAAAAATCAATGTCACTTAGGTAGTAGAGTTAAAACATTATTTTATGAAGTGGTCATATTGAAGACTACATAGAGATGATCAAAGAAGACATTGATTTAAATGAGGAAGATAGAGTGTAAAATTATTAAATTGATCAAAGAGTGTATGGAAGATACACATGCACTTATCATACAATGACAAGCTTTTAACATTTTCTAAAGTCACATGTCATGCATATATTTGAAAAAGGAGCACGAGACTCTAATTGAGTTTAGTTTGAGCATATGTCAATATACCTTAGCGAAGAGACTTAGTACGAGCATAGACTCCTCCATTTGGAAACTAAGAGTAAAGTTTATTCACTTTTTCTTGGACATTCATTGATATACTACAGGTTACCACTTATAGTACTAAGAGGCTTCCCCGCCTAAGGTTTGGTCCAGTCATAAAGCTTAGTCTTGTGCTACCATCTAAAACCAAATCCCAACATGATGATCGAAACAAATAGGTATTGAAAGTTTTTTTGAAATATGAGCAAACATTCAAAATTGGTTGTCTCTAATGCAATGTTGCATAAGATGATGATTAAAATAAATAGAAGAACAAATATTGTTTTGAATGAAGTCTTAAATTGAGGAGGATTGTATTTGATCCAATATATAGGTGAGCATGGTTGATCTTCTTAATTAATCTTATATGCGAGACAACAAACATAATTATTAAACAATGTAACGAATTGCCGATGGCAAAAGAAGGGAGACATGCTTTATCATCGGCCATATATAAGATGTTCAAATTAGTGAAAATACATCAATGATAATCATAGCCAAACGATGACGGGTCCCATCACGGTCGCCATCTGTTCGCATTCCAAAAAAATTTTGGTTTTTGGAGTGCTTCGAGAAAATGAGGTTTTGCTTTGAAATAAGAGAGAAATGGACTCGCCCCTCGATACAAAGATTGACCATTCCCGGTGTCTTTATCATTTGGAAGCCTTTGAAGATAACATTTGAAAATCACTTTGATATTTTCTTAAGATTTTAAGTAGGTTTGAACTTTTGCTCGGTTACTACCTAGTTAGAGCTCTATCTCATCTTGCTTAAGTTCTTTTAGAGAGGTGTTTGTGATCATGAGTGATGTTAAGGCACCGGGAACGGTCGATCCTCGTACCGACAGGCAAGTCTCTTTCTTTTCTCTTTCAAAACAAAAACCTCATTTTTCTAGAGCACTCCAAAACCAATGAAAATTTTGGGATGCAAACAGATGGCGACCGTGATGGGACCCGTCATCGTTTGGCTATGATTATAATTGATGCATTTTCACTAATTTGAACATCTCATATATTGCCAATGATAAAGCATGTCCCCTATTTTGGCCTCGACCTCATTGGCATTTCATTGCATTGTTTGGTGATTGTGATTGTTTTCTTGTGCATAGGATTAATTGAGAAGGATCAATCATGTTCACACATATCTATGATCACATACTACCCTTCTCAATTTAGGAGTTGTTTGAAAACCATGTTTGCTCTTCTATTTTAATCTTCAAACTTAGGCAACATTGCATTAGAGACAACTCATTTTATATGATTTCTCGTATTTCAAAATTTCTCATACCTATTTGTCCCGGTCATCATGTTGTCGAGCTTGGTCTTTGGCGGTAGCACAAGACTAAGCCTTACAACTAGACCACACCTTGGGCGGGAACGCCCCCTCGTTAGTACCATGAGTGGTAATTTATGGTATATCGACGAGTGATCAAGAAGAAGATGAACTCTACCCTTACTTGCCTAAGGAAGAATCTATGCTCGTACTAAGCCATTTGGCTAAGGTATATAAGCATAACTTGATATCGGATTATCGTGACACAAAATTATCTCAATTAGGTTCCTATACCCAATTTTCTAAAAAAAGAAAATTATTTCATGATAGATGTTGATGTGCGTGAAACCTTATGTGATGATTTGCAACCTCATTCCACACATCTACCTCATATTGTCTTTGTCAACCTAGTCAATGTTTTTCACTAATTCAATCTTTATCTTTTAGAGTCATCATTCAAGATGTATTCTTTCCAACGTGGTGTCACATTCCCTTACGATCACATCCTCTTTGGGGAAGGTCTTGAACGGTCCACCTACATTTCTCTTGAGTCTCAACCTTTGGCTCCCAAATGGTATCAGACTTGGCATCCCACCTTCTCTCAGATGTTTCCTTCTTACTTTGAAGAATGTGGGCTAGAGACAGTGGCAGCTGGAGGAATGCAGTTAGTTGATGGAAATTTGGTACATGCAATCGCCGAGTGTTGGAACCCAAGGACCTCCTCTTTTTGGTTTTCATGGGGAGAAATGACAATATTACTACATGAATTTACCGAAATACTAGACCTCCCTACCCCAACTTGTGACCCAAATGATCTATTGGAAAAACATTTCCTTATGAACCCAACCAAGGTCAATGCAAATGACCTCATTGCTCACTTTACTGGACGAAAAACTTGGCCTTTAGTAGGAAACCGTGAAAATCAAAGCATCAACATGAAAAATTTGTATGAAGAATTTGGAACCTATGTTGAACCTTCTACCCTACCTCGAAAAGCTATAGGGAGAATTAAACATTGTATGATGCTCTGCACAGTAGGAGTAACCCTTTTTACCAATGAAAGTGACCTTTTAGATGTTCGTATAACCCAACTTTTCCGAGTATGGGGGCATAGAGGGACCCGACACTTGTCAGTAGCAATGACAGTCTTAGCCTTCCTTTACCGAGGACTCACCCGCTTTACCATTGGAGATATAGACTTCATAGAAGGATGCACATATGCTTTACAATTGTGGTTCCTCAAGCATGCGGGACCCCAAGCCAACCTATTCAGAAACACTGATGGATCATTGACAACCTTGGAGCAATACCGTCGTTTGATCGAGCAATTGAATGAAGGAGAGATCATTTGGGATTATTGTGATCGTCGGTAGAGCCTACCCCGATACACTCACCATCATCATGGGCGTCCCACACTCTTGGGCCCTTACTTCATAGTTGATTATTGTGCTGATAGATGTATGAGACAGTTCTCTCAAAGGCAGAAGAAGGTCTCTGTGCATGCACCAATTGAAGCTATTTCCAAATTTGACCTTAGTTCTCCTCAATGGACGGCATTGTTTGTAGTAGCTCGGCAAGAATGGAATACACAAATATCATACACTTGGTTCATAGGCCCAGTGGTGAAGAAGGAATATGCTGAGTGGTGGGATGCCAACCGACCACCATCCATCCTTCCCTAAAATTTTTTATGTTGTTAACTTTGTATTCCTTCTGTCATTGCCATCTTTATTAGTGTCTATGGATGTAACTTTTAAAACTTGTAATGCAATATGAACCTTCATTTTGTCATCATTTCCGTCCAATAACTCTATTTTCTCATGTCATAAGATGAATACTTGAAAGCCAACAAGATGGTTGAAACTAGATCGCAAGCTAAGCAGACTCCTCAAAACGAGGCTTCATCCTCTGAACTCCGTTCAGAAACACTTGGCCTCCCAGCAATCGAGCCAGAAGCTTACTATATGTTTCGTTTGTTCATAGACTGATTCATGAAGGAGCAAGAAGAGCAAAAGGCTTTGATGGTTACTCCAGAGCCGGATAATGAAAAGACTGCCAAGCAGAAAAGAAAGAAGAAAAACAAGTCTTTTGTTGAAAATCAGGATGAAGACCATTTGGGTTCAGATTCGACAACTAGTAAGGAAGGAAAACCCGAACTGTTTTCTCTCAAAAAGAAAAAGACAACAAAGAAAAATAAAATGGGAAAAGATGTTATGATAGAAAACAGCTCACCCAGTCCTATCACCACTGAAAGTTCAGAAGAGAAGCCCAAAAGGAAGAGAAAACCTACCAAGAAAGTAAAAAAGACAAAGAAATACATCACTAGCAGCAACTCAGACAGTGAGAGTTCTGAAGAAAAAGTAAAGGAGATCAAGGGCAAGAAGAAAAAGACCAAGCCAGAATTGGTCGAATCAAGTGATGATGAAAGTCCGACTAAGCGCAGATTCTACGAAATGGATAAAAGAATGAACAATCTTGAGCTTAGGGGGAAGGGAAAACGTTCATACTCATGTGAGGACTACTACCTTGGCATTGAAGGAGACGAAGACGTGAAAGGCTTGCCCAGAGAATTCATCAGATATGATGGAACCACTTGTCCACACATTCATCTTTCAACCTTTTTCAATGATTGCTACAAAATTCGGACAAATAACAGAGCTTTGTTCCGATATTTTCCAAGAAGTCTTGAAGGCATTGCCGCACAATGGTATAAAGCAAATATCAATCCAATCGAGCTGAAGGAGTTTGACAAGTTGATTAACATGTTTGTTGAAAGATTTGAACAAAATGCTCTCATGGCTCCAACCCTCAGTACCATTTGCAGTCTTCGTCAGAAACAGGGAGAAAAGGCTCGGGAATTCATCCAAAAATGGAGAATTCAATGCAATAAGATGAAGGAGCCTATTTCTGAGACACAAGCCTTGTCACTCATTAGGAAAAATCTTGCCCAACCCTTGAAAAGTCTCATCCGCAATGCCCCGATCAAAACCTTTGCTGAGTTGATTGAACAAGCAAACTCGATAGAAGAATGGATTGATGAAGGAGATTTTGATGGAATTATTGCTCCTAAGTACAAAGAAGATGGAAAGAAAGGAGGAAGGACACAACTGCCTGCACACTTCATAGCCAATGCTGGCATTAGAAAGGACTATGGCAATAACTACAAGCATGACAAAGAAGTCAGTTTCAAGAAGAACACACAGTTTCTCAAAGGCAACGATGAAAGGAAAAACAAACACCCAGGTTGGAGCTACGACCGGAAATTCACTCCTTTGAGCCAGTCTCGGGAGAAGATCCTGAAATACCTTCTCGCCAAAGGAACTATCGTCTTGCCAAAAGTATCAGAGCCTCCGAAAATGATGGGAAGAAATAAAGAAAAACTGTGCAAGTTTCATCGTACCCCTGGTCATGACACTGAGGATTGTTTTGTCCTCAAAAATATTATTCAAGACTTCATCAACAAAGATCTCAAGATTTGTGATGATAGCACCCCTGAGATACTAAGGAATCCATTCCCTGACCACGGAAAGGCGGCAGTAGCCATGATCACTACAGGCACTCCACTTCCGTACCATCCACAAGAGCACATTCTACCTTATATTGGGAGTAGTTCACACAAAGTCATGGTGGTAGACCAAGGTAAGGAACCTCTAGATTTCATTGCTATGATGAATGGCAGGATAGAAAGTTTGCCCAAGAAACTTCCCATGATTCCGAAGACTTTTATCTTACAAGGGGACGAATCATCAAATGACTCCTCAGATGAAGATCCATGCTATTTGGACGTTCTCCCCTTAGAAGAGCGTATGGATGAGGGAGACTCGGTTCAAGCTTCTAAAAATCAGTCAATTACCTTCTCAGAAAAAGACCTCTCAAAATGGGGATATTTCCATGAAGATGCTCTTTACATCGTTGTTCAGGTCAATGGGATGACGGTGCCACATGTTTTGATTGATGGAGGAAGTGGTTTGAATATTTGTCCTGATCTCACGGCTAAAACATTGGGGTTTCGTGAAAACGAATATCGTTCTGATAATACCAAGATCTACGGATACGATGGCCGAGACATGAACAGCAAAGGTACCCTCGACATGAATGTGATCATTGAAAATACTAGTCATTCCATTGTATTTCATGTGGTAGATGTACCACCATCATACAACCTGCTTTTGGGACGACCTTGGATCCATCAAGTACGAGGGATCCCATCCACTCTTCATCAATGCCTGAAATGGAATTTTGGTCCATCAGTCATCACTGTCCGTGCTGAGGATCCGGTCAAGAGGTTGATGCAACCTATGCTCCCTAGGCCAATTGATCTAGTAGATGTACCGAACATAAGAACAACAAAGGACAGACCTTTGGAAGAATTGATGCACAACATGGAGATAGGGGAACCATCCGGGAATGCTTATACTATTTCAAGCAATCGTACAAGTTACCAAAAACACCTTTTGTATGTTCATTTCATGAAAAACCCCAAGGGTTTTCAGTTGCTTCTGAAAGGTGGGTACCATCCATTTACTGGCTTTGGGAAAAATGAAGATGGCATCTTGCAACCGATTAGCATCTCTTTTCAGATGAACATGAGAGGGCTGGGATATCATGAAGGAATTTGAAGAAGATCTTGGGGGCTAAATGTATTCACTTTTGTTTCAAAATCCTCCCATGAATTTTGTAATTTTGAACATCTTTTTGTTTGGTCTCATGAGAGGACCCATTCTATGAACTAAGAACCTTTTTTTTATATATGCAAATGCAAGTAATTTTTTGTTATCAATTTCGTCCAACTCTTTCCTTTATCCTTTTTACAGGATGTTGGAACTCAATATGTCTCAGTTTATTATTTTTCCACGAAAGTCCCCCCAGAAAGCATTTATCGAACAAGCAATTGGTGAAATGGAACCTATGGCAATACCCGAGTCAGAATTACCAGAATTCACTCAGATTCAGAAACAAGAACATCCCTCATCTTTGGTGAATGATCCAATTGAAGAAATTAATATTGAAACTAGTGAAAATCCTAAAATTCTTCAAATTGGCACCAGTTTGTCAGTGGATGAGAAGAAAAGATTGGTGAACTTTTTTATAAGTAACCAAGAAGCTTTTGCTTGGACTTATGAAGTTATGTCAGGCTTAGACCCCCAATTGGTCGAACATCGTTTGCCCTTAAATCCTAATTGCAAGCCGATTAAGCAAAAATTGCGCAAGCTTGACCCTCGACTAGAAGGCCCTGTAAAAGAAGGACTAGAGGACTTGCTAAAGGCAAAATTCATTCGTGCCATTGATTACCCCGAATGGTTGGCGAACATCGTGGTGGTCCCCAAGAAAAATGGCAAAGTTAGGTTGTGCATTGACTTTCGAGACTTGAACAAAGCCACACCGAAGGATGATTATCCTCTTCCAAACATTGATCTGTTGGTAGACTGTACTGCAAGCCATGCAATGTTTTCTTTCATGGATGGATATTCGGTATATAATCAAATCAAATTAGCAGTCAAAGATCAACCTAAGACCGCTTTTACTACACCCTGGGGCACTTTTTGTTACATGGTAATGCCATTTGGGTTGAAGAATGCTGGAGCAACCTATCAAAGAGCCATGGCCACCATCTTCCATGACCAGATGCATAAAATCATGGATGCATATATTGATGACATATTGATCAAATCCAAGACAAGAAAAGATCACATTGAAACTCTTGCCCAAGTATTCGATAGGCTTTTACAGTACAAGCTTCGCCTGAATCCTCAAAAATGTGTGTTTGGAGTTGAGTCAGGAAAACTGTTGGGTTTCATGGTCATTAAGAAGGGAATTGAAATAGATCTTACAAAAGCTAAGGCAATAATCGATATGCCACCACCTACCAATATCAAGGAGTTACGAAGCTAGCAAGGACGAATCCAATCCATCAGATGATTCATTTCCAATCTGGCCATGAGATGCGAGCCATTCAACCAGCTACTGAGGAAAGGTGTCAAGTTTGAATGGGGTTTTGAATGCCAACAGCCATTCGAAAGAATCAAGAAATACATTCTAAATCCACCAATTCTAAAACCACCAACGTTGGGCAGACCATTGTTGCTTTACATCACAGTGAATGAGTCAGCATGTAGTGGCTTTTTGGCACAATATGAGGAAGGAAGTCGCATCGAACATGCAATCTATTACATTAGCAAGACTTTTGTTCAGTACGAAAAGAAGTACTCTCCAATAGAGAAAACTTGTCTGGCATTGGTTTGGATGTGTCAGAAGTTGAGACATTATTTATTAGCTTGTGAGGTCAAGATACTCTCCAAACTAAATCCTCTCAAGTACATCTTGGAACAACCATTCCTTAATGGGCGTATCGCCAAATGGCAAGTTCTGTTGATGCAATATGATCTTGAATATGTGTCTCAAAAGTCAATCAAAGGACAAGCAATTGCGGATCAGTTAGCAGACTTCCCTCAGTACGAAGAAATCAGAACAAATGATGAGTTTTCATATGAACATGTACTAAGATTGGAAACGGTTTCGACATGGAAGATGTACTTTGATAGGTCTAGAAATGTGATGGGAGCAGGCATAGGCATCTTACTTATCACTCCAGAAAGCGAAATGATCCCGTACTCTTTGAAACTTGATTTTCCATGTGCCCATAACATGGCTGAAATTGAAGCCCTCATACAAGGACTTCTTTCTTTATTGAGTTTTCAAGTGAAAAGAGTGCATGCCTTCGGCGACTCTCAACTTATTATAAACCAAGTGAATGGAGACTGGCAAGTCAAAGATGAAAAGTTGGTGCCATATCAAGAAATTGCTACCTCCTTAATCTGTCAATTCGAAGAAGTACAATTGGCTCACGTAAAGAGAGAAGGTAACCCTATTGCGGATGGCCTCGCGAGCTTAGGATTGACCATCACTTTTCGAACCAATGAAGCAATCCGTTCTTTTGAGATTGGAAGATTAGAACACCCTGCTTTTGAAACGATGGCGCATGTTCATCATATCCAAGGGGGGAATACGCCTTGGTACCATGACATCAAAAGGTAAATTGAAAGCGGAGAATTCTCAACTAAAATGCCTAAAAATGAACAAAAAGCAATACAACGTATGTCAGCGAGGTACTTTATCCTAGCAGGGGTATTATACAGACGTGGATTTAGTATTGAATACTCTCAGTGTCTTGATGAAGATGAGGCAAAGAAAGTAATCGAAGAATCACATCGAGGAGATTGTGGAGGCCATGTTGGTTACCAAACCCTCACCAAACAAATAATTCGAGCAGGGTATTATTGGCCTACCATGCAAAAAGATTGTCACCAATTTGTCAAAAGATGCAAAGAATGCCAACTGCATGCTCCAGTAATTCATGCCCCAGCCTCGCATTCTGTGACATCTCCTTGGCCATTTTCAATGAGGGCCTTTGACGTAGTCGGACCGATATCCCCTGCAGCTTCTAACGGCCATAAGTATTTTTTTGCTGCAACAGATTATTTTACCAAGTGGGTAGAAATCGTCACACTCAGAACAGTGGAAGGACGTCATGTAGTGTCATTCATTCATAAAAATCTTCTTTGCAGATTTGGAGTCCCTCATGATATAGTATCAGACAACGGAACTCATTTCAAGAATGAAAAGATGAGGCAATTGTGCAGCAAGTATCACATCGCGCACCTTTTTTCAGCTCCTTATTACCCCCAAGGCAATGGACAAGCAGAGGCTACCAACAAGATCCTGATCCGCATCTTGGAACGGACAGTAGAAACCGGAAGAGATTGGCATGAAAAGATGCACAACGCCCTATGGGCATATCGCATCACTATGAGAACTCCAACAAATGCCACTCCAGCAGAGCTAGTCTATGGAACAGAAGTGGTTCTACCATTACATGTGTTGAAACCTGCTTTGAAGTTCGCTTCTCTCATAGAGCTCCCTCTTACTCAATATCAATAGAAAATGCTAATGTAACTCGATTTGCTAGATGAAAAGAGGCTAAAAGCAGCTGAACATGCTGAAGCTTATCGCCAAAGGGTAGCCAGACAATTTGCCAAGTCAGTTATCGAGAGACAGTTCAAAGTGAATGATTCGGTCTAGTTTTCTTGTATTCATTTTCCAATCCATGTCAAACATTTGTTTTTCCACATCGACTATTCAATCTAAATTCTTCTCAGCCGTAAAACATGACAATTACACTGGGACATTTTTATTTTTATTTTTATTTTATTATTATCGCTCAGGGCTTGAGAGAAACCCGTGAAAGTAAAGGGTTAAACGTGCAATATGAGGGCAACCCATGCAGGTAAGGGGTTAAACCTGCAATGTTAGCCAAAGCAACCCATGCAGGCAAAGGGGCTGAATTTGAAATCGGCAAACCCATGCAGGTAAGGGGTTAAACCTGCAATTTAAGCTCAAACAACCCATTCAGGTAAGGGGTAAAGCCTGAAACATCTCTATGAAAATGTCTTGTTTAAAAAATTTGTGGCGTTTATCTTTGTCACTAAGCACAGCTAACACCGGCTTATTAACAAAGAGGGGCATCTGTAATCACCCCAAATTTTTCTAAAGGACTATGATGTTTTATCCAAGTGTGAAATTCAAATTTAGGCACAAGATTTTCAAAATACAACTTTCAGATCCAAATTAAATCCAAAATACTACTCTTAGTTCTAAATTAAATCCAAAATACTACTTTTAGATCCAAAACTCAAGTTCAGATCCAAATCAATCATTTAAGACTAATTTGCCCTTCCTTCTGACCAAAAACCTCCTTTTAGAGGGTGATTTTAGTCTTTTTGGGTAAACATGACCAATTTACCCCTCCTTTTGACAAAAAACATCATTTTAGAGGGTGATTTTAGTCTTTTTGGGCAAACAAGATCGATTTGCCCATCCTTTTGACCAAAAACGTCCTTTTAGAGGGTGATTTTAGTCTTTTTTAAACAAGACCGATTTGCCCCTCCTTTTGACAAAAAAAATCTTCTTTTAGAGGGTGATTTTAGTCTTTTTGGTAAACAAGACCCATTTGCCGCTCCTTTTGACCAAAAAAACATCCTTTTAGAGGGTAATTTTAGTCTTTTTTGGTGGACAAGACCAATTTGCCCCTCCTTTTGACCAAAAAATCTCCTTTTGGAGGGTGATTTTAGTCTTTTGAGGTCAAAAAATTCAAATTTTGGGTTTGAGCTCCAAAATCCTCTATAAATACCCCCCATATCCTCCCTCTTGGGCAAGATTGGTCCTTGGGAGAAACTCCAGTGTATTCTCACTTGAAGACTTAGAGTATTTCTTGAGCTCTCTCTCTCTCCCGCTTCCTCTTTCCATTTCCTTCTCCAACTTAGAGCAAGCTACAACACTCTTGGAGCTTCATTCAAAAGGGGATCTTCTAGTGAAGGTGTTCATCTTCGCTAGGTCATTTCCCATTAGAGGTATGTAATCTTCATCCCTCTCATTTCTCTCTTCTTTCTTTTCATTAATATTCTTATTATTATGTTATTTCTTTTTCTTAAACATAGTCTTGTTGTTGTTTTCATTTTCTCTTCTTATCTTCATTTCCCCATGGCCAAAGGAGATAGCACTCAACCTCTTTTTAGAGACAAGAGGTTATGCTCAAGTGCACCGGGAGCATGAGAAGATGAAATGATATTTTATTTTATGTTTAAATCATGCTCTTTCAAGTATTCTTGTTGTTCTTATTCTTTCTCTTTATTAATATCTTCTTGCTCTTTTTTTTTCTCTTCAATATATTCTTCTTGTTGTTGTTCTTTTCCTTAATGAATATATTTTTGTTGTTATTGTTATTTCATTTTTTCAATATAGTTTTGTCCTTGTTATTTTATTTTTTCCTCCTCTCCCCATGACCAAAGGAGATAGCCCTCAATCTCTTTTTAGAGACAAGAGGCTATGCTCAAGTGCATTGGGAGCATGAAAAGATGAGAGAATATTTCATTTCATCATTGAATCATGCTTTCTCTTTTATTAAATATAACATTGTTTCTCTTTCTACATTTTCTCCTCATCTTCATCTCCCCACGGCTAAAGAAGGTAGCTCTCAATCTCTTTTTAGAGATAAGAGGCTATACTAAAAGTGCACCGGGAGCATGGAAAGAACCGGGAGCATGGAAAGATGAGATGATCTTTCATTTTAATCATGTTCTTTCTTTTCATGAATACATTCTTATTGCTCTTTTGTTTCCTCTTATTTTCCTCTCTTCCTCATTTCTCCATGGCTAAAAGAGATAGCTCTCACACTCTATTTTAAAGTCAAGAGAAACTCCAGTGTATTCTCACTTGAAGACTTAGAGTTTTTCTTGAGCTCTCTCTCTCTCCCTCTTCCTCTTTGCATTTCCTTCTCCAACTTAGAGCAAGCTACAACACTCTTGGAGCTTCATTCAAAAGGGGATCTTCAAGTGAAAGTGTTCATCTTCGTTAGGTCATTTCCCATTAGAGGTATGTAATCTTCATCCCTCTCATTTCTCTCTTCTTTCTTTTCATTAATATTCTTATTATTATGCTATTTCTTTTTCTTAAACATAGTCTTGTTATTGTTTTCATTTTCTCTTCTTATCTTCATCTCCCTATGGCCAAAGAGATAGCACTCAACCTCCTTTTAGAAACAAGAGGCTATGCTCAAGTGCACCGGGAGTATGAGAAGTTGAGATGATATTTTATTTTATGATTAAATCATGCTCTTTCAAGTATTCTTGTTGTTCTTGTTCTTTCTCTTTATTAATATCTTCTTGCTCTTTTTTTCTCTTCAATATATTCTTCTTGTTGTTGTTCTTTTCCTTAATGAATATATTTTTGTTGTTATTGTTATTTCATTTTTTCAATATAGTCTTTTTCTTGTTATTTTCTTTCTTCCTCCTCTCCCCATGACCAAAGGAGATAGCCCTGAATCTCTTTTTAGAGACAAGAGGCTATGTTCAAGGGCATTGGGAGCATGAAAAGAGGAGAGGATATTTCATTTCATGATTGAAGCATGCTTTCTCTTTTATTAAATATAACATTGTTTCTCTTTCTACATTTTCTCATCATCTTCATCTCCCCACGGCTAAAGAAGGTAGTTCTCAATCTCTTTTTAGAGACAAGAGGCTATACTCAAAGTGCACCGGGAGCATGGAAAGATGAGATGATCTTTCATTTTAATCATGTTCTTTCTTTTCATTAATACATTCTTATTGTTCTTTTGTTTCCTCTTATTTTCCTCTCTTTCTCATTTCTCCATGGCCAAAAGAGATAGCTCTCAATCTCTATTTTAGAGTCAAGAGGCTATACTCAAGTGCACCGAGAATATGAGAAAATGAGGTGGTATATCAATTCATAGTTACATCATGTCTTCCCTCCTAATTGAACTTTGTTTTTTTCCATCATCATCTTTCTTTCTTTCATTCATTGAATGTTATCTATATATTATGCATGCATAGTTGCTTGGTTCTTTACTTACATGTGAATGTATGGCGGGAATGAGAGTGTGGTTTGGGGACTCTTTATTTTCATATTAATTTTTGAGGTTGGGACTTGTCCAACCCGGGATAAACCCTCACGAAAATGTACATGTTAATATGCATTTCCATGTCATTTTGCGCTAGTTTCCTTCTTAATAATCACATTAGGAACCTTAACAAGTGCCTCGTTATGTTGCTTATTTTCTTTCATACTCAACGGTGGAAGAAATATATCCCTTACAACAAATTAAATAATAATATTATATGCTTATATAAATCATATTTTTCAAAACATTTTCAAAAAGAACCTTCTAACATGGCCTTAGGGTCTTAGCTTACTCTTGCATGAGTCCAAGCTCCCCTCCGACCCACATTAAACTTGAAGTTGGTAATTTTAAGTTATTCCTTGATTTTTCTAATCTTGTGAAGCTATGGATGTATACACATGTTATATACATTTTTGCAAACATGATGACCCCCCATCTTTCTCTCTCTATGCTTTCACTTTCCATTTTATAAATTTTCATATGTGCATGAATACGTATGTACATGTGCTTCATTTCCTCTCTTTCAAATATTTATTCCTCTTTTCAAGACAAATATCTTCTCTTATAAAATTTCTCATACCCATATATGCGTATGATATTTTTCTTTTCCTCTAAAATCTCTCTTTCTCTTCGAATCAATACATCTTTTTCTCTTAAGCTATCATATATGTGTATATGTGATGGTATGTATACATGTTTGCATGTCTTTCTCTATATCTCTGTCTTTCATTTCATAAGAGTGTTTTATCTCTTGTATTCTTTTTAACATTCTCCTCTCGCGAACTTTCTATTTACCAACTTCAATAAGACCACAAACCAAGTAATGACCCCATATTGGAATCATGTTTGATGGTCTACAATCTCTATCCCTTTTCAAAAACTTTTCCTTATTATATACAATAATTATAACAACGAAATCTTAGATGTATGTTGTGATAGGAATGACTTTAGATGAATGTTATGGTACGAATGTTTTACATTTTTTTAATCATATAGGGTA
The DNA here is from genome assembly GCF_008831285.2 of Nymphaea colorata. Lineage (NCBI taxonomy): Eukaryota > Viridiplantae > Streptophyta > Magnoliopsida > Nymphaeales > Nymphaeaceae > Nymphaea > Nymphaea colorata. Next base: position 6,216,886 of record NC_045144.1, read on the forward strand.
AATGCATCCATGCATTCTCATCCTCTTTATTTCACTTATGATCACAAGCACCTCTCCAAAAAAACTTAAGCCAGAAGGGATGGAGCTCTAGCTAGGTGGTAACCGAATTAGAGCAAAATCTCAAACCTACTTAAAGTCTTAAGAGAACACTAAAGTGATTTCAAAATGATTTCACAAGTTTTTCAAATGATATTTACTAGTTCCACTTTTTCCTCAAAACATTTCACATTTTCAAGCAATTTTTCAAGAACCTTTTCAAAAGTTTGAAACTTCAAACTTTCAATATTTTATACACCGCATATAAAATCAAAAAGATATTTAAGTTAAATCGAAATGCATCAATGATAAACATAGTCCTTGGGTTGATTACCCCCGGTAAAGGCACCGGGAACGGTCAATCCTCGTACCGACGGGCGAGTCCCTTTCTTTTCTCTTTCAAAACAAAACCTCATTTTTCTGGAGCACTCCAAAACCAATGAAAATTTTGGGATGCAAACAGAATGGAAAAGATGAAAGACTTTAATATGAGAGGAATAGTGATAGAGAGAAAGAAGAAGATTTTGAAAATCACAAAACAGGATTTGAAAGCGAGAGAGATACGTATTCATATACATATTTATATATGCATATATATATATGTATATGTGTACATATGGATGCGTATATCAAAGCTTTGTGAAAAGGAGGTTTAACTCAAACGGAGAGGGAAAAAAGATTTTAGAAGAGAGAGATTTTTAAATGGAATACACGTATATGTATTCATATATACATATGCGAGAATTTGTCAAAGAATGTGTTAAATAACAAAAAGAGAAGGACCAAGAGAGATAGTCATGTGCATGTATATGTATATAATTTGTATATGTATATGTGTTCATCAAAGTTAAAATAAAGAAATGACTTGAAAATATCCAACTTCAATTTTTATGGAGGCGAGAGAGGAACTTGGTCTCATACAAGAGCCTAAGTCTCCAATGCCTCATTATAGGGGTTCTTACTCAAAAATCTTTTGAAAAATAAGATTTTAAATATTTTTGTATGTAAACATGAAAAGCATTATTAGTTTGTTGGCTATAAGATTCTTCCATCGTTGGATATGGAAGAAAATCAAACCTACATGAAATGAAGAGCAACATAAGAAAGCACTCATTGGGGTTCCTAATTAGGTAATTAACAAAGAAACTAAGCGTGAAAATGACATGAAGAATGCATATTAACATATACAAATTCATGAATGACTTTTTATGGTTGAACAAGTCCCAACCTAAAAAATCAATACAAGAATGAAGAAACTCCAATCCAAACACTCATTCTCGTCATACATTTGCTCACAAACATAAATGACACATGAAGCAATGTAACAAGCATATTCTTGAAAATAAATGAGGAAACATAGTTTATTTGGCCTTCCTCATACTCCCAGTGTACTTAAGATGTAGTTCTCGATTTTGGATAGGAAATCATTTGAACTTTCTTGCATGACAATGGAGAGGTTGCAAGAGGAAACAAAAAATGAAAATGGAATAAGGATTACATATCTCTAGTATCTTCTTATGATCTCTTGAAGAATTGAAACTTGGAGAAGTTTGCTTCCAAAGTTGGAGAAGAAGAAAAAAATGAGAAGACATAGCGAAGGGAAAATCAAAAATTTTAAGTAATGATTAGAGGTTCCTCCATGGTTGGCTCATGCCTAAAAGGGAAAATTGTGAAGGTACTCACAGGGAGTTTTGGAGCCAAAATTCAAAATTTGAATCTTTCTTAATTTAACAAGATTTTCATGTGAATTTCAAATCATTTTCAATTTTTTTCAATTTTTTTTTAAATAGGTTTTGACTAAGTGGGATTGGCCATTAGCCCTACAAACACCCATTTGAGGTGTGGGCATGGCTAATGCCCACCCAAGAAGGCCAAGGGTTGGTTTTTTGCCAGGAATAGGACCTGCACCGTGTGCATGCCCTGTCCCAGCACGCTAGGCTCAACAGCGCCTGGCGCGTCAGTGCACGGTCGAAACGCATCGCTCGAATGCTCTCACGTCATGCAATCGCTCACGTCGAGCGCTCGCGATAGCGCTCAACTCGAGCGCGCGTGCGACAGCGCTCGCGCGTGGGTGCGCAATGGATTTCTTTTTTTTTTAAATGAAATAAAATAAAATAAAACAAATAAGAGGTTGTTTAGCATAACACACTTTTTTTTAATAAAAATGCATTGTTTTACAAATAGGTGGGCCGACTCTGTTTTGAATGACTCCAAGCTCGTTCTAAATCTGGATTGGGTTCAATTGATCACCGACGCCGAGTAGTGAGCTCAAAAACACATCTTGGCACGAGAATAAAATGTAAAGCAATGGGAAGGTTTGTGCATGTGCTCGCATGCTCAAAGCATTAAATTTTGTCGTTTTGATCTCAGCCTTGGAATTTGAGTTTGAATTTCTCGATTTGGATCTAAACTTGAGTTTTGGATCTAATTTGGATCCGAGAATTGGATTTTAGATTTCAATTTCTTGTCAAAAGTTGGGTTTTGAATTGGAATTTTGTGTTTTGGGTTTGAACATGGGTTTAAAGATTCATTTAAATCCAAATAAAATAAAATACATTTTTTTTTGGAAAAAATTGAGGTGATAACCAAGACATATCACATTTCTATCACCACATCTATTGTTAGACCAAGAGAATTTAAAGTGTTCATCTAATCGCTCCGTCTAATTGGACGAAGCAATGAAATTCAGACCAAATTTCTGTATAGCATTTAATATGAAATTGAATTCGCCTAGCCGAATTACCACCAAATGGAGATCCCAAAACGATACTTATGAATTTTAAAATTCAGGAGACAAGTAGAGTCTGATGACATTGAAATATTGCATAGTACTCCTAGATTAGAACAAACAATTAATTCAATACCCCATGAGGGAGACTGTGAGACATGAGAGTAACTTATGCTTCATCCCACATCATCAAAATCCCAGCCTATTGCCCATCAAATCCCACATTGGACAAAGTAGGTTAGTAAGGAAGTTTAAGTTGAAATTTGTTCATATCTTCTATGGACAGTTTGGGATCAACAAGGATTGTGACTGTCGGTTTCAGTGTGGAGAGCAGCATCGTGAGATCCCGCTGCAATACTGGGCTCGCCACTCCCAGTATGTTCCAGCTAACTATCTTCATGGTCCACCAGGGCCATGTCAAGGTCAACACTATTCTATGTCCCTAGCAAAGGATCCGGAGACAGCGAATACACTTCCTCCTCCATGGAGAAAGCCACTACGACATCGGAATCTACGGTAGTGGGCATTATTTCACTGGCTTTTTTGCGACAGACCTTGCCCCTTGAATTCCTTTGATTATTCTTGTTCAAAGGAAGCTCAAGTAGGTCGTCTAGTTCTGAAGGCTCAGAAGCCTTTCTCTTGAATTGACTCACTACTTTACAATTAAGGCCTCTTTTAATGCTTTTGCAACTTGACTTGCTTTTTTGGCCTCTGCCATGATCGCGGCCGTTAATAACATTATCCTTTTCTACTTCCATTTGACCCTGCTCATCAAAGACTAGGAGGCATGGGCATGTGTCATCGACCTCTACTAGATACTGTTTGTTGCGAAAGGTGGTACCTATGACCCGGCCTATTTGCATGCTATCTCTCTTGACGTTTTCTTCCTTATGACCCACCTCACAATCGTGTAAGGTTTCCTTGGTAGAATGTCTAACAATGGAGAAAACCAGGGCATGCAAGGGAGTAGCTTCTCCCTCCTGGTCATTGCCTGCCGAAGGGGGCAAATGATCTTCACCTCCCAAGGCTTCAAATCTGTTCGCCTGAGTAGCTCGAGTCCCCTTGGCTACTTGCTTTCTCATGTTGAACTTAATTGTGCATACCTTAGACCAGCCATCCAACGAGACGGTGCTTGCTTCCCTGTTTGGTGTGCTAAGATTGCAATTAGCCGTGAAATGAGTTGTTGAACCACAAGAAGCACTAAATTTAACCTTCGATTCATATTCGATCTCCTAAGCAATGGCATTTTCATCTTCTGTTCTCATTTTAAATTCTAAGATGGCCTAGTAGCCGATGGGAACTTCTATTTGGATTCTTGACAAATCTCCTCAAACACCTTATCCCTCCACATCTCCACAGAGAAGTCTGGCAGTCTGATCCAAATGCTGACTTTGATGATGGCTTCTACCTTCATGGGTTGCCTAGGCCTCCAACGATTTGCTAAGGGCAATCTAGCTCCCACCCTCCAAGCTCCTGGGGTTAGGATGGCGTTGATTTTCTCAAACCTCTTGCATAAGGACATTATCACTCAGTATTTTGAAGTTGATTAATAGCACCTGTGTTTGAGGGTTTCCGCCTAGTTATGTGACCGGACAGAAATGCTGATCTTTATTGGACATGCTCTGAGTTTAAAATGATAGCAAAATGGAGGTGGGAGTGCACACACACATAACATATATACAGAAAAGGGTTTCCCCTATAGTCCCGATATCTCCGGCCTCTTAGCCAAATTGATGGCCGGAGATTTCAGCTTGGATAGAAAGAGGGTAGCACAGCCTTGCCAAACGTAGACCCATAAGCTGGAAGCCCAGACTTTGCATTATTCGTGTCCAAACATCTTGTTTACAGCTCAAAACCAGACCATGTCTGTGAGCTAAGCAACGCAAGCCCTTGGGGCAAGCCTGGGCCTAGGCTGGACCTTTGGTGGCACGGCCCTCTGCAAAGTGAACCCATATGCCTCATCCATATTTAATTTCTTTAAAAGCTGACCGGCCGGCATCTTGCATCTGAACCCATGGACCAGCCGATGCAAATTCTCCTGCCCGCCCCCGAACAGTATCAATTCAAAGTCCTTCTCGCTGGCAATGAGCGGGAGGGAGAGTGGCATTGACCGGTGGAGGTGGAATGTCTCCTTAACAACTACCTTCCTTAACAACTACTTGTACATTTGGTATCTCTGATTACTTGACTAGCCGGTCCCGGTGGCAGCCGTCGTCCTTCACGTATATCCATCGCCTTCCTCGCCGGCAGGGGCGGAGGGAGGGGGGGCCGCCTAGGCCATGGCCCCACCCCAACCAAATTTTTTTTAAAAAATCTAGTGTAAAAATTGAATTTTTTTTTGTCTCAATGTATTTTTTGAATATAAGTTCAGTTGGCTCTACCCAAATCCAATCCACAAAACCCAATCCCCATTTGGCCCGCCCTTGCGGAAAATGCTACCTTCGCCCCTGCTCGCTGGTGCCCATTGTTGAAGGAGCCATCCACTGTTAGTCTTCATTTTTTTTTCCATCCCTCAAGTGTTGAACTTATCGTCTTGTAATCTGTTAATATCTACAGCAACTACTGATATCCCATTTTCGTTCAAATTCATTTACATAATCTGCTGATGTGCATAATACAGTTGTCGAATAGTCCCCAAGATTAAAAGTCGTCAATTTCTTGAAGATATGAGGTGAACAATCACATATAATCCTCATCATAAACTATAGTCAGACTATAAACCATGCCGTGCATGTTGGTAAAGATTTGCATTGATAAACATTTGCACGGATTTATATACATCTTTCCCTTCTCTCTACAATAATCTAACCAATCTTAAATAGGTTAGTCAGTCCTAATCCGAATAATAAATTGTTATCTCTCTCTCTCTAAAGATGGAGAGAGAGAAAGAGCCGTTATAATCAAAACAAAAAATGTTAAGGGTATTATTAAAAACAAAGTTAAATCTTTTTCTTTACTTTTCTTTATATGGCCAAATAATCTTCATTTTCTTTTATTTCCTTTTCTTTTTATTCCTATCCAAACATTATTCAATAATAGTTTTTTTTTTCTTTCATTTCCTTTTCATTTTTTCATTTTCCTTCTTCATCGTTTCCTTTCTTTTCATTCCTATATATTAAAATTCTTTCGTCTCTATCCATCCAAACATAGCATTAAAGCGTGGGCAAGCCCACCGCCCCTTGAGAGGATGAGAGAGTGAAAGAGAGAGAGAGACTAACAGGTTGGATGTCCCTAAATGTCACTATAAAAAAAATAAAAAAGCGCAACACTAATGGGCTGGTGAAAGTTCCGTAGGTTGTTTGATTCTCATGGCACTTCTCATCTTGAATGCAAATGGTGGGCACACGACACTTTGTATCAATGTATGTGATGTTTCTCCTTCAAGCCTAAAAATAGCCTTGAACCTCGGTATAGGGGAAATGAAAAGGGTCTTCATCCTTTTCCGAGTACCTCTCACATGAACACAAAGGAAACAAGTTAGCATTAATTGTTCAATGATCTAATATAGCATTAACAAAAGTATTAATAGTTTATACAAGGCTGTTGATCACACAGTGTATATGCTTTTTTTTTATTACTTTAAATTCGTGCTACTAATTAACACGTCATAGTTTAATATTTTAGGATAGGGAGATTGGTCGTAGCTGCACGTTAGTTTGGTTTACCTTTTACCAAATTTTTGAAAAAAATACAAATATTCTGCAATTAGCATTGGATAGGAACGATACAGATTCGTCTAGCAAACATAGGCCGGTAAACATCATGTTCATATCATGTTCATAGCTCAAAACCAGACCATGTGTGTGAGCTAAGCAAGATAAGCGCTTGGGGAAAGCCTGGGCTTAGGGTGAATCTTGAGGGGCGCTTCCCTTTGCAAAGTAATTCCATAAGCCTCATTCATATTTAATTTCTTCGGAAGTTGACCGGCTGGCAGCTCCCAGTCAAACCCATGGACCAAGGCTGCAACCATCAGTTGCACCATGCTTATGCCCATGCTCATGCCGGGGCAAATTCTTCGGCCTGCCCCAAATGGTATCACTTCGAAGTCATTCCCCCTTACATCTATATGCTCATACTTGGATCCAGGCATGAACCTCTTGTTGGGTCAAGTGTAGTTGCAGCGGAGGATGCACGTAGTCGCCTGCACAGTAACTTCTTTAACCAGTTGTGATGGTCCCGTGTAGAGCCGAACAGATCAAGTGCAAGGAGGAGAAAAGAAGAGGATGTTAGATTTTGGGGTTTTCTTCCAAAGGGCTGCTCACGGCTCGTTTTCATACTCTTCAAGAAAAGCTTGCTAGGAATTTAAAGCCTAGCCCCTTAGGTTTTCCCCAACCCTAGCTGCGGTTACTTGGGAGATATCTTAGGAGATATTTTAGGAGCACTTCGATATTCTGATAGGGCTCAATTGTCACTATCCAACATCTCCCACTTGGCCATGAGACCGCCAGTTTTCTTCCACTATATGTGGGTTTTCTTTGCTCAGTTTGTTACGTGGTTTTCCTTAATTGGCTTATCCAACGTAATCCAAACATTTTTCAAGGTTTACAGCGAGGTTTTCCATTCAATGGTTTTTCCTTCGCAACCTTCAAATATATCTTAGCCCCATATGGGCTACATGCTTTGAAAACAAATCTTCAGATATCCCCTTAGTTAAGGGATCAGCCACCATATCATTGGTAGGCAAGTAATCAACCGAGATTTCATTTTTCTCGATCATTTCATGAACATAATGGTATTTCACCATTATATGTTTACTCTTTGAGCTAACAGCTCCATTTTTCATCAGAGATATTGCTGCCTGATTATCACAGTACAGTTGGACCGGTTCATGAGCAAGATCTAATTTCAAGTCTTTCAAGAACCGATTTATCCAGACAACAAAAGTAGTTACAATATTGCATGCTACATACTCTGCTTCTTGTGTATGCTGAGCAACACATCCCTGTTTCTTACAGGACCAGGCTATCGCCCCACCTCCAAAGAGAAAAACATACCCTGAAGTGGATTTACTATCATCTTTACAGCCTGCAAAATCTGCATCAGAATAGCCAACAAAAGTTAGCTCATCTGCTTGATAAGACAATTTCAGTCCTTTTGTTCCTTTAATATACTGAAAAATTCTTTTGACTGCTTGCCAATGAGGCCATCCAGGATTACTTTGATAACGACTTACCAGACCGATAGGAAAACTTATGTCTGGTCTGGTACAAAGCATTAAATACATCAGACTACCAACTGCTTGTGCATATGGAATATTTAATTTTTGTTGTCCTTCATTGGGACAATCACTCCTGTTTAAGTTTGCTCCTTTAGCGATAGGAGTCCCAATTGGTTTGCAGTCTAACATACGAAACTTCTTCAAGATATAATCAATATACTGTTCCTGGCTTAAACTCAGGATTCTTGAGTTTCTATCTCGAGTGATTTTTATTCCTAATATATAGGATGCTTCACCAAAGTCCTTCATTTCGAAGTTTTTATTTAGCCAAGTCTTCGTTTTGTATATCATATCGTTATCATTTCCTGTTAATAATATGTCATCAACATATAATGATATAATACAGAAAAGACTCTCACTTTTCCAAACATATACACAGTGGTCTAGTTGGTTTGCTACAAACCCAAGTTTTGTAATTGCTTTGTGAAAAGCAAAATACCACTGTCTTGGAGACTGTTTCAGTCCATATAACGATTTATTCAACTTGTATACTTTGTCTTCTTTTTCTTTGATGACATATCCCTGCGGTTGAGTCATATATATAGTTTCTTTCAATTCACCGTCAAGAAAAGCAGTCTTCACATCCATCTGACAAATATCCAAGTCATAGAATGTCGCGATAGCCAAAATTATTCTGATTGATGCGAACTTTGCAACCGGTGAATAGGTCTCTGAGTAATCAATTCCTTCCTTTTGGGAAAAACCTTTCGCTACCAGTCTGGCTTTGAATTTTTCGACTGATCCGTCTGCTTTATATTTCTTCCTTAGTACCCATTTACATCCAATGGGTTTTCTATCATTAGGAAGATCTACTAATTCCCAGACTTTATTCTTTTCTATGGATTCAATTTCTTCATCCATAGCATTCACCCAATCTGACGATTCATGTGAGCTTACGGCTTCATCATATGTCAGATTATCAGACATTTCGTCAATGTCCGCTAGGTAGCATAGCTCCTCTGCCAAATATACATAATAATCATTTAAATATGAAGGAGGAGCTCTAGGTCTTTTATGACCTGATAACGTCTGAGATGATGAAGTATTCATATCAGTTGGTTCATTGCCTAACTGATCTTCAGTCGGTTCATTTCCTGACTGTTCCTCAGACGATTCTTGTTCAGTTGGTTCATTGCCAAACTGAACTCCAGTCGGTTCAATTCCTGACTGACCTCCAGTCGGTTCATTACCAGACTGTTCATCTGAATAAATCAGATCATCCAGTGTATCATTTCGATATTCCACTGGATCATAATCTTTATTATTGAGTTCTTCTATGAACTCTACATCTCTGCTTTCTATAAGTCCCATAGATGAATGATATAATCTGTAGCCCTAGGATCATTTTGGGTATCCAATAAATATACATCTCACTGATCTATTATCTAGTTTATCCAACTTTGGATCTAGAATTTTCACGTGTGCTACAGATCATCATCTCCTTAAATATCTCAGATCTGGTTTTATACCAGTCCATCTTTCATAAGGAGTGGTTGGGACTGCTTTGCAGGGCACTCGGTTTATTGTATACATAGCTGTCAACACAGCTTCTCCCCAAAAAATTTTTGGTAATTGTGCTCCTACCAACATGGATCTCACCATGTTCAAGAGGGTTCTATTACACCTCTCAGCCACACCATTTTGTTGTGGTGTCCTAGGCATTGTCTTTTGCCTATTAATTCCAATGTCTTTGTAGTATTTGAGGAATTCACTAGAAGTGTATTCTCCTCCTCGATCAGACCTTATAATTTTGATATTCCTTCCAAGTTGTCTCTCGACTTCAGATTTGTATTCCTTGAATTTCTCAAGTGCTTCAGATTTATATCTGATTAAGTATATGTAACCAAATCTTGAGAAGTCGTCAATGAAAGTTATGAAATATAACTTACCACTATGAGTTTGGATCCTAAAAGGTCCACAGATATCTGTATGAATTATCTCTAATAATTCAGTGGCCCGAATTACTTCAGACGGAAATGGTTTCCTTGTCATTTTTTCGTATACACATGATTCGCATTTCGCAAAATCATTTATATTTATGTCAGGTATTAAACCTTGTTGTGCTAGAGTCTGCATCTTTTTTATGTTTATATGGCTTAATCTTTCATGCCATAAGTTTACATTCACACTCATTGCACAATCGAAATAAGCAGAACTTGAAGCTTCATTCATGTCATTCAGTTTGAACATACCATGTTCTTTTACAAATTTTCCACTAAACATGAGCCTTCCATGTTTTTCCACTGTTACTTTCCCTGGAATAAAACGTACTTCAAAACCTTTCCCAGTTAGTGCATGAACTGACACTAGATTCCTCCTCATGGAGGGGACATACAAAACTTCGTTAAGTACAACACTTGTACCCCCAACATTTAAACGATATGCCCCAATTCCCATGACATCACAATAAGAATTGTTTCCCATATAGACTTTGTGGGTTCCCGGACTCAGATTTTCCATGTGGATCACTCTTTCTTTCGTCTTAGCAATGTGACGAGTTGCTCCTGAATCGACCCACCATCCAGTTAGATCTCCATCTGCAAACAGACATTATGATACGACACAGATCACTTCTTTGTCAGAGTCCCCTTGAGGCTTCCTTCTGTTGTAGTTGCCCCGACCATTGTTGTCTTTCTTACTCGGGAATTTTGTCCTGCAATTCTTCTTTATATGTCCAGGTTTACCGCATCTGTAGCATTTCACTACAGTTCCTTGAGATTTCTTAATACCTGCATAAATGCCCTTGAACTTGCCATCATTTCGATTTTTAAATTGTTTTGGTTTTACAGGCATATGACTACTAGCAGGTTTTTCCTGGACTGTCATCAACTCTGCTCTATTTCTCTTAGTCAAACGTTGTTGCTGTAGAGCTAACTGTATAGGAAGCTTCTCTAAAGTAAGAGTATCAAATTGAACACTTAAAGCAGTAACTGCCATATACCAAGAAGGAGGTAGGCTATTCAGAATTGTGCTTATCTGCATATTGTCAGATATGACATTCCCTACCACGGCTAAATCTTTAGCCATGACCAACATCTTATTAACATGGTCCATTACATTGTCTGATTCTTTCATCCTATATGAATTGTACTGTTCTTGCAGTAACTGGATGTGCATAGCAGTCATGGTGTTGTATTTAGAAGCGATAGTATCAAACATATCCTTGGCAGTTGGACAATCCTCAAAGACTCTAATTTGATCATCTTCCATGAAGGCTAACATAATAGTTTTAGCCATTAGATCATCAGAAGAAAATGACTCATATGTCTTTTTCTCTTCATCTGTGTGTTTGTCTCCTAAAATTGGAAAAGGTTCGTTGATCACATAAACTAGTCTTTCTAAGGTCAAGGCCAACATTATTCTATGCTTCCATGCATGGAAATTCGTCCCATTGAGTTTTTCAGTCTTAGCTAATTCAGAAGCTCCCACTGTTGATGTCATTTCTAAATTAATTTTCGATGACAAGCAAAGAACAATCATAACAAAGGAAAGAAATTTACAATATTACATCAAGAGACATTAAAGAAGGAATTCTAGAGCATGTACATGAATCTCAAACAATATTCTAAAATAATATTTAAAATAACAAGACATTAGATTAAATATGAAACATACATAATCTCTTTTCAGAATTATTTTCAGGGCCCTTCTTTTATAATTGTCTAACAAGCTTATGGGTGTTTCTGTGTAATTGAACTTTAACTATAAAAGCTTCTTTTCGCCCGTTTTCCTCATTTTCACTTTCATTCTCTCTTTCCTCTCAAGAGTTCTCCCCTCTCGCGAAACCCTAGCAGAAGGTTTCACCTCCCACGCCACCATCGCTGCCTCTTCCCATCTTCTACCACCGTGACAGAAAGAAGGTATCCTCCTCTATTCTACCACGCGGAGGGTTGCAGGAAGCAGAGTTTACCAGCAGAGAGCATATGAGGCCCTCGAGCTGACTTGCCTTCCCCAAAACCAAAAGCAAATAAATGACAGGATGGGCCGGCATTTTCATATGGATGTCAAATGCCGTCTTCCTCCTTCACCCAAGTCGCCTCCCATTTTTCTTTTCAGCAAGAGAAGATCTTTGCTCCTCGCACTTGGAAGACGACTGGTTTTCAGTCGATTGTACGTCTGCTTCTGCTCAACGGTAGAGATGGACGGGTCGAGTTAAAAAAAAGAACTGAGGTTGTATATTTCCTTCCCTCCTTCCTATTCATTGGGTTTTTTTTTTTTTTTTTTTTGTCTATGTATGTCGAGCAGAGCAGGCTCTGCCTCCTGTTCTACGGTTTGCCAGAGACGTAGATCCCCAATTTTGGGGCCTGTTCTGAAAGTTTTTACAGAGCCGTAGGGCTCTGTCCTGGTCTCCGTCTCTCGCAGACACAGAGAACAAAAAAGGAACTAACGCTATCATGCTTTATTTAGCATAGGCGAACCTTTTGGCTTTCCTTTCTATTACCGACAATAGGCAGAGAGAAAAGAAAGAAAAAAAACGAAGTTACATGATGAAGCAGGTTTACATTTGATTATGGGTTCATCGAAAAAAAAAATTCGGTGAACTTCCAGCTGCGACAGAGGGTTCGTCTCAAGAGAGTTCTGGTCAAGATATAAGTTATTTCCTCATTTTCTAGTAAGGCTTTCTATTCTGTGAGGCCGACAACGCTGACTGTCATCAGCAGCATTGTCCTTGTCCAGACCGGGAAACTCTCTATCCTCTGGAAAAACACAGGCGCAAACAATATATGCATAAAAATTTGGCAAAGTATATTAAATCGCCTTAGTCTTCTGGATTTACATGCACAGATATTATATCTAGCAAACTGCAAATGACATGCTTCATTCAGACTAACTTTTGATTTAGGCAACGTTCCTTGCTTACGGCTAACATGCTTCATCCTTCATACGGCTAACATGCTTCATACATTCAAGCTAGTTTTTATCTTTGCATTGATTTCGTCTGAAGTTACTTACCTGTTTCAGACGATAATTTCCCAACGATGCTCTGATATCACTGTTGGGTCAAGTGTAGTTGCAGCGGAGGATGCACGTAGTCACCTGCACAGTAACTTCTTTAACCAGTTGTGATGGTCCCCTGTAGAGCCGAACAGATCAAGTGCAAGGGAGGAGAAAAGAAGAGGATGTTAGATTTTGGGGTTTTCTTCCAAAGGGCTGCTCACGGCTCGTTTTCATACTCTTCAAGAAAAGCTTGCTAGGAATTTAAAGCCTAGCCCCTTAGGTTTTCCCCAACCCTAGCTGCGGTTACTTGGGAGATATCTTAGGAGATATTTTAGGAGCACTTCTAGTAACTGCTTTGCAGTTACTAGATATTCGGATAGGGCTCAATGGCCACTATCCAACACCTCTCTGGCTGGAACTCCAGTGGATCGGTCCAGATGCTCGGGTCCCGACTGATAGCCCATACATTGACTAAGAGGCACGCACCCTTGGGGATGGGGTAGCAGCTCTCGCTAGCAATGTGCGGGAGAGAGAGTGGCGTCGCCGGGTGTAGGCGGAATGTCTCCTTGACAATTGCCTGCAGATATGTCAGATTTGATATATCTGATTCCTTGATCAGCCGATCCGACCGACAACTGAATCAAGTTCGGCCTGAACTTTCTTTCCGGATCAGCTCGGCAATTGCCCATTCAATTGTGCTTGTTGAAGTGTGGTACCAGCTGTGTACATATCCTGCATTTGTAACGACTTATTTTAAAACCCTTGATTAAGGGTTGACTGAAACTTGCTTTTATTGTAATGAAGTTGGAGAAAAATTTAATGGGTGAATCTTATGAAATTGTAAAAAATAAAGTTCCCAAGCAGGTTGCGTGCACACCAATCATCAAAATGTCTTCCATGAAGCAAAGAAGGAAACTTTTAAAAAGGATAAAAGGAATCATAAAAAATCCTTATAGTTTCAAGTGCACGTACCTTTATAAAAACTTACAAAAATACCTCTACCCTTAATCTTTCTTTTTAAATGTATATTTCATGTCTGCACAGAGGTTTGCAGGCAGCTGGATTTGAAAAACATCACGTCTAAAAAATTCTTGTAATGGAAAGATCAGGTCTAAACAATTCATATAAATCAAAAGAAGGCAAGAGAAAGAGACAAATAGCAGGGCTTTAATGTCAGTATCCGTCAGCTTGACATCCAGGCCATGCAGACCGACGGGATCGTCCTTCAGACGCAGAAGAACGCTGAGAACGTCGCCCTGCCCTCCGGCGCCGGAGGAGCACGCGTGTTCATCCAAAATCCTCTGCAAGAAGCCATCGAGCCTCCGGTGCAGCGCCTTCATTTTCTTGGCCACACCCATGAGGTCCATCCAGTCCAGCGACGGCACAAAGTCCCCTATGTTAAACACCCCCGCCAGTTGCATCACCTCCAGCACCATCCCCCTGAACTCTCCGGCATCCTCTCCACCCTCCAACACCCTCCTCCCTATCAGCACCTTCCCCAGTGCGTTTGTCATGCACACGCTCAGCGCCTCCCCCACCCCGACGCTCTTCCCAGCCTTGCCGTCCCGTGCCAGCATCGCCGCCAGGATCTGCACCTCCTTCTCCCTAACGTGCCGGAACTCGTCGAGCACCTTGTTGGAGAAGAGGTGCACAGCACAGATCTTCCGCAGGCTCCGCCACTTCGGCCCGTAATCCGCCCACACCATGTCATGCGAGTCGTATGCCAAGTGCTTCGCCGCAGCGTTCAGCGTCCGCGACAAGAAATTGGCGTCGTTGTGCTTCAGGAACTCACGTGCCGCCGACGCCGAGCACGTGGCGACTACCGTGGTGTTGCCGATGCGGAGGGAGAGGATGGGGCCGTAGCGCTTAGCGAGCTCGGCGATGGAGTGGTGAGGCATAGCGCCGAGGGCCAGGAGGCTGCCGATCAGGGGCCAGCCGGTAGGGCCTGGCGGCAGTCGGCTGTTCCGCCACCGAAAGTACCAGACCACCGCCCATAGGGCAGCGAGGAGCGCGACGAGATGGAGAGGACTGGCAATTAAATTGCCTATCATGATCGGAAATCGGAATGGTCAGGAAGTCCTGGCTTGTCAGGGATGATTGAAGATAGCTGCATGCTTGGTTCGGGAAACTTTTATAGAGTGAGGTTAGCATAAATGACGTTTTCTTCTCAGGATGTTACGGACTTACCACCTGACCCTTTGCCGTTGTCATCCGTGAGTCAAACCATGTATATAAAATAAATGATAAAGAGAGAAAGCTATTATAAACAAAATCAATGATGTTAAATGGTATTATTGAAAACAATGTTTAACTTTTTGCTTTCCTTTCTTTTGCATGACTAACTGAACATAATTTTTGACATACATGTGCATGAGTTAAGCCATCAACATTTTTTCAAGCAAAATGGAATTTTTACATACAAAAATTGAGGACCTGCTAATTTTCTTTTATTTCATTTCCTTCACATCTAAACAGTTTTTTGTAATAGTTTCTTTCATTTTATTTCTTTTCCTTTCTTTCGTCATCTTGTTTCCTTCCTTTCTTTCCTTTTTTTTCCACTTTTTGAAATCATTTTATTTACATCCATCCGAACATAGCCTTACGGCATGGGCATACACGACACTCTATATCAATGTGTGTACTACTTTTCATCCAGGTCTGCTGGGGAAAGAAGAAAGGTCTTCAGCCTTCTTCGGGGTATCCCTCAACCATGAGAAAGATCATAAAAGAAAAAGATCATAAAAGAAGGAGGATAGCATTAATTGTTTAATGAACTACTATAGCCCAGCATTAATTGTTGATTGCACGGTGAATATGAATATATTTTATTACTTTAAGTTAGTGCTACTAATTAGGCAACACGTGATACTTTAATAATTTAGGTTAGAGAGATCGATCATAGCTGCACGTTAGTTTGGCTTACCTTTTGCCAACTCTTTGATAAAGAATACAAATGTTCCACAATCAGCGACACTAGTTTTTAATTGGTCACATTCAAGTGTACTGTGTTGGCGTCATGGTTCTGCTTGCATAGTTCCTCACTATATAAAGTTAATTCCATTACAAATTCAGCCGTACCAAAATAGATTTTAAATAATTTTCTGTCCTTTTCTTTAGTTGGTTTGGCCAAAATAGAAATTGTAACTCATTGAACCCAACGGGCTACACAAGAAGGAGACTGCTCTGCTCGTAATGGTAGGGTAAAAAGGAGCTTTCATATGCCACTATTGTCTTGATATTACCTAGAAATGCCTTTGAACAGCTGCATTTGACATATATTATAAAATGACCCCCTCCTTATCTCTATTTAAGGCACTATAATCTCTCTCTCTCTCTCTCTCTTTGTGCTTGTGTGTGCAGGGTTGATATTGATCAGTCAGTGGATTCACTATATATATATAGCTACTGCTTTCTCCAAATTGCTTCACCTGTATCTCATTATTCGTATATTGAAGTCGACAGAAATGGCTAAGTACTTCCTCCTTTTCTTCGTTGCATCTCTACTTTTTGTATTTGTGGCTGCCACCTCAACCATGACTGAATCTGGCCAGGTCGCCTGATCCTTTTGTATTTATACCGGTGGTGTTTGTCACCGGTATTTCTGTCGTCCGTACAAATTCATGCGGTCGCCTTGGACACCGGTATACGTTGGTCCTCCAAATAAAACACACGAGGCACCCAACTTTTCCCCCATTTTTATCCTGTTCTTTAATTCCTATGCATCAATTCTGCATACATCAAAACCCTCGACACTATGAAATTGTTGAACGGACCATTGGAGTTGGTGGAGCTCGTTACGTTCCGCTCCCTCAGGCTCATCCTAGCGGCAGAGGTCTCGAAGCCACCGCCGATGTCCAGCCCGATCTTGATGGACCCTCCTCTTCTGGGAACACATCATCGATGCTGTAGTCGAGACCGCTGGCATTACCTTAGAGCCACCGGCGAAAAATCTGATGCTCAGGCCTTGCGAATACTGAACAAGCTGAAAGATCTCATGAAGATGTAGAAGGTAAGTAAGTTGGAGATGACAGTAACAATATCTTGAATTTCCAGTTGATAAATCACTGGGATACTAGGGACAACGGCTTCTGGTGGTCGTCGTTTCCTCCCATCTCAATCTCTCTCTTGCTCTCTAATGTGTTTAAATGAGAATATCAATGTGGAATTTCAGCTATATATCCTGCTCATGACATGTTTGATTAATTGCTTAAATGAATTCGTCAAAGACTTTCAGTGCCATTTGCCAGGGCAATCCATCCATGTACGTCTCTATAGTCTAAAAAATTCAACTTCCAAAAACTTCTCTCTACCAAAAACAGAGGATTTGTCGACGGCTGAAAAATGTCAGTAAATATACCAACGTGTCGGTAAACATTTTACCAACGTTCGAGGGGGTCGATGGTGAAGATAATATCAGTGAAAACTATCGTGGGATATTTTAGTGCACACCTCGGTGTACAATTCTGCACAGATGCATCATGTGCCTATGCCTGTAAATAAAATTATTACTCACGTCCGCAAATGTTGGTATGTAAAACTTTTTACGACACGTTGTAGATGTCAGTAAAACATTTTATTGACATATAGGTGGACATTAGTAATATATTTATCGACATGATTTCATGCGTCGGTGAACATTTGTTAATTTTTTTTATCGATCAACAAAATGCACTACAACAGTACTAAGAATGACCACCTGAATGGCACTGGGTAATCAATTGGACAGAAAAAGCACATATGAATAATGCTTTTAAAACACAATTTACATAAGACTGTGACGCAATGAATGGACACTTCATAAGCTAATGTGAAGGATGTAGAAACTAGGCTATGAAAAGCAATTATAGAAGAACCATTCAAAACCAAAATGTGGCATCCCCCATTACTGCCAAAAGAAAGCCAACGATTTCACTGCTATATCTAAAATAGAAGTTGAAGTTGAAGTAGATTAGCAACTTACCTTGCTCCCTGAGAGCCTCATCAATGACCTTAGCTACTAGTTATGTTGAAAAGTTACCAAAAAGAAAAAGTAATAGTAACGACTGAGAAAAAAAACCAATCGAATGGAATCAGACAAGAGGAGTATCATTGCTAACCTTATTGAAGTGCTCATACTATCTATTGCCCAAACCGAACGTACCATATTGAAGGTTCTCGAGCCAAGTTCCTCTTTCTTTACACTTAAAACCTAAAATCATTATCCTAAAACAATATTATAATAAAAATCATTCACAAATAGAAAAAACTTAAAATTAAGTTCGATGAACCTACCTTTTTATCATTTATACGTCAAAAATTGATGAACATCAGCGATGGATCAAAAATTTCAGTAAATGCCGGTCGGAAGAAGAAGGAGAAAAAAGAAGATAGAAGAAGAAGAAAGGAGAAGAAGGGCTCGAGCAGAGTTATAGAATTGGGGAAGCCTTTACCAACGCATAGGATGCGTCCTTATAGGTTTACTTAAAAATGCCGGTAAAAGCTTTATGGTAGCTTTTACTGATGTTTTACATGTGTCGGTAAAAGAGATTTTTAGCGATGCGAGCATGACCACGTGTGAGTAAAACTTACTTCTTTTTACTGATGTCTGCAAAGTGGACATCGGTGAAAGGTTTTTTACTGACCTTATCTTCTGAACGTTGGTAAAAGTGACATGTTTTAGTGACATTTTCGAGCTAGACATTTGTAAAAGCTCAACTTCAAATAACATCCTAGTGGCACGTGTTGGGGAAGGCTACTTTTCATCGATGTTTTTTTCCAAACATTGGTAAAAGTGACTTGTTTATTGACATTTTAGAACTAGATGTCAATAAAAGCTCAACTTCAACGACATCCAAATGGCAAACGTCGGCGATGGTTAGGTTCACTGACGTCTTATTCTGGATGTCAATAAAAGTTAATCTTCACCGACATTTAAGGCTGGACGTTGGTAAGAGTAGCCTTTCACTGATGTCCAGTTTTCCTACGCGTGGGTAAATCTGTCTTTTTTGTAGTGTATATGGTTGTGGATGCAGGAGAACTTTGGTCTACAAACCACGTAAAAGTCTCTGTTTTCTTCTTCTTCTTCTTTTATCGATTGGTTATTTTTTTGTCTGTTTTAGTTAATAAACTCAGCAGCCATTTGGAGTTCTTCATGAGGGTGTGGTTTTTGTTGATGTTCCTAATGATGGATGATAAAGAGTGTAAAGGGCTAAGTACAGCAGAATGTGTTCATATTAGGTTTTATCTACACACAAGTGTGGCAAACCTTGAATATGTTACATGTTGGGTGTTATCTACAGTTTTCTTGCACATGGAATATAAACTAGGAGAAAATAAAGCAAAGATTGGGGTGGTTCCTTTTGACCATCTTGTTGTTGTGGTCTCCAGTTATAATGGCTCACCTTAATATGTTAAAACCTCCAAATACTCTTTATCTCTCTTTTTGTCTCTACAACACACAACTTTGAAAAGTTGTATCACATTTAAGATTGTGAAGAATTTTAGAAAACTTGTAAAGAGGGTTGTTAAGTGATTAGTTGTCCTGTTTTCTAGTCTTTTTGAGTTGGAACTGAAACTTGTATAAGGCAAGTAAGGATCCACCATACCAGTATCCCGAGCCCGATGTGGGAAAAGACCAAGTTATTATAGTGGTTTCAGAGCCGGTTCAACACTAGACCTAAAGTCCCAAACTTAAGAGGGTGGATTATAATGCCCCATTTTGAAAAGTGATGTAAGTTTGTGAAGAATCTTAGAATACGTATAAAGGGAGTTGTTAAGTAGTTGGTTGTCCTAGTTACTAAACTTTTTGTGTTGGAAACGAAGTTATTATGAGGCAGGTTGGGATCCGTTAGACTAAGGCCTCGAGACCAGTGTAGAAGGAGATTGTATGGTATGGTTACAATCTCAACCAAAAGGTATGCAGCATACCTAATTGGATAAAAGGCACATATCAGGCACATCTCTTGTTAAATTTTTGTAGGGGCTGTCTTCTGAACATTGAGAGTTGGCTGAGGGTTGTTTTTGTTGGTTGGTCCCTTATCTCTCTCTCTCTCTCTCTCTCTATCTCTCTCTCTTGCGGGTGCCTTCACATGACATCCTCTAGCAAATGGTGTTTTCTTGCACCTAAACCATAGATAAGCCATCTCTATGTAAGTTTAATTTGTGCAGAAAAAAATTATGAAAGAAAAGGTAGGTTTAATCAAGTCTTACATTTTTTTCTTTTTCAATTTTTTGTGAGTAGCTAGGGAGTTTAGACAAGGAAATAGGCATGGCAGTTCCTAAGTTCTTTATCTTCTACCAGGACCAAGCCAACTTTAGGAAGTTTCAAAAAATTAATACCATGATTATGTAAATTTGAGTTATGATCATTAATTACCCTCGAATATGGCATTAAACAGTCTTGTCACTATAATAAGTTTGGAAAAAAAATCTTAAGTTATTTCCAGTTCATTACTTTTAAATGAAAAGATAAGCTGTATTCTGATCTTTTGTAACCTTAGGGTATAGTGGGAAGGGCGGCAAGATTCGGTAGGATGAAATACTCATCCTTTTCACGAAACAATAAAAGTAGGAGACATAACTTCCAGCAAGTTGTTTCCTGAAAAATAAGCTATAGAATATGGGTAAGTACAAGTATAATAGTGGCAAACATGCCACATAAGTCATGAGCAAAACGTCATGGTTCCACTCTAACATGCAGACCTGGCATGGTACATGACTCTATCATTTCCTTCGTTTAACCAATATGGAATCGATTAAGGGAGAATGGAAAATAAGTGGACAAGTTAAAGGCAAAGAGGCTTTTTTCATACATGTTAATGAGTTGTAACATGCAAAAGGCAGAGAAGCTTTTTCATACATGTTAATGAGTTGTAACATGCAAGGAGATTATTGGTCACTTTGATGTTTGATGTGTTGCAAACAGTTGTTTCACTCGAAAATAATGTTTAGGAATGATAGATTTTTCTAGTTTCTTGTGACATTAAAATTAATTCTTCATAGAAAGTCATGAGATCTTTTATCCAAGAAAAAAAATGTTGAAACATTTTCTGTTGATTTTACTTTGAATATTCTTTGTGGCCTATAGGAATGGAATAAGTAAGAAAATGAAAAAGTAGGACTGACGGGCTGGTTAAAGTCCGGTCATCATTCGGCCTCTTCAGGGTAGGGCCGCACAACAAGTCGAGTCAACTCGGGCTCGTTTTGAACTCACTCGAAAACACTCGGCTCGAGCTCGACTCATTTATATACTAGCCGAGTTCGACCTTACACTTAAACTTGAAACAATAAGCCAGCCGAGTTCAAGTTGCAAAAACTTGACCATACTCGCTACTTAAAATTGGTTGAATCATTTAAACTAGGTTCACCAATTAAAGCAAAACCAGTTCACCGGTGTCATCACGCCAAATTTTCCAAAAAATACTGTACCCGGATTTAATCCTAGACCCCATACAAATTTGCAACTATTTGATCTAAAATGAATTTTTAAACCCAAGTTTAGATCCAAATCAAGCATTTCAAACTCAAAATCCAAAATCGAGTTCAAAACGACAAAGTCTGGTTCTATGAGCGTCGCTCACATGCACAGACCTTCCTTTTGCATTATGTTTCGTCGGTGGCTAATTGAACCGAATGGAGTAGGCCGCACATTTTTAACAAAAACATTTCTTTTACACATTTTAAATTAAAAAAAAAAGTGTTTTATCCTTCCTATATAAACAACTTTTTTCATTTTATTTTATTAGATTCTATTTTATTTTATTTTTATTTTATTTTTAAAAAGGAAGGAGCACGCTCCCGTGCGTGCGAGCGTGCGCATCATCAGGCGTGCGCACTCGCGCGAGTGCTCACGTGAGCGAGAAATTCAGCTCAACTGCAGTTTACAGAATGTACCAAATACTAGGAATGAGCTCCATGGCTTTGGAAACTGAATTTAACTCAAACCACAAAAAATGACGTCAAAACCACCCAAGAAGGCCAAAAGGGGTGGTTTTGACCAAGAATAGGGCTTGCGCCGTGCGCAGGCCCTGTCCCGGCGCACCAACCGCAACAGTGCTTGGCGCATAAACGTGAGGTCGAAACGTGTCGCTCGAACGTGGTCGCGTCACGCGAGTGCTCGATGCAAGCACTCGTGACAACACTTGACACGAGCGCGCAAGTGCGCACGGGATTCCTTTTTTTTTAAATGAAATAAAATAAAATGAAACGGATAAGAGGTTTTTTAGCATAACACCATTTTTTTAATAAAAATGCTTTTTATTACAAATAGGTGGGCCGAGTCCGTTTTGAATGACTTTGGGCTCGTTTTAAATCTGGATTGGGTTCAATTAATCATCGACGCCGAGTAGTGAGCTCAAAAACACATTTTGGTGTGAGAATAAAATATAAGGCAAAGGGAACGTTTGTGTATGCGCGCGCCGCGCTCGAAGCATTAAATTTTGTCATTTTGATCTCAACCTCGGAATTTGAGTTTGAATTTCTCGATTTGGATCCAAACTTGGGTGTTGGATCTAATTCAGATATGAGAATTGGATTTTGGATTTGAATTTCTTGTCTAAAGTTGGGATTTGAATTTGAATTTTGTGTTTTGGGTTCGAACATGGGTTTAAAGATTCATTTAAATCCAAATAAAATAAAATACAGTTTTTTTGAAAAAAGTTAGGGTGATAACAGATGCTCATCCTTGCTGCTAAGCCAGTGTAATCCATTCTTAGTAGCAAAGATTAGCACTACAAATTTTGATCAATGAAAATTTTGGCTAAAAAAATGTGAGAAGCGCATTTCGGGCTTAACCCCTTACCTGAATGGGTTGTTTGAGCTTTTGTTGCAGATTTAACCATTTACCTATACGGGTTTGTTGAAATTAAATTCAGGTTTAACCCCCCCGCCCCCCGGATTGGGTTGCTATGGCTTGCATTGCAGGTACAACCCCTTACCTACGTAGGTTGGCCGAAATTGAACTCAGGTTTAACCACTCTCGTTGGGTTGCTTTGGCTTGCATTGCAGGTTTAACCCCTTACTTGCATGAGTTGTTCTTTTGTTCACGATTTCATGTTTGACCACTTTCCTGAATGGGTTGTTCGATAACAAGTGACAATGCCAGGAAAGAACCTTTAACGCCTCGAATACCTTTTGTTGAAGTTGGGAATGATACCCTATTGCTCCTACATTGGTTGTGATAAGAAGACTTCCTATCACCTCGAGTGTCTTATGGTGAAGGTTTTGTTTTCACCTAAGGCTACATTTTGAATTTGTCAAGTAAAATTCTCCAAACTAGTGTTTGGGTTGAGCTTGCTTTGAAAAAACACTTGGCCAAATGGCCAAGTTGCGCTTGCTAGTGACATGGTTGAGCTAACTTTAGAAGGCCCCGAACCTAGAGGCTGGATTGCACTTGATCAAATCTTTAACTTAATAGCTGAGTTGATTTGATTGGGATATGACCCTTTTTTTGAAAGACAGAGTTGAATGTGAAAGAAAATTATATGTCGCAAAAACAATTTAGAAATGCCTCCAAATATTTACAATTTAAAAAAATACCCCAGTGTTAGCCACGTATTGGGTGAAAGAAAGTTGATGTCTTGGGTTGAGATTGAGGCAAATTACGTTTGATCAAATCTTTAGCCTAGCGGCTGAGTTGAATTATTGAGATTTGACCCTTTTCTTGATGGACAATGATGATTTTGTGAAAGAAAATATATGTCGCAAAATAATTTAGAAAATGCCTCAAAATATTCATAAATTAAGAAAACGCCCTAGTGTTGGTGGTTGCCATGACTGTAAGAGATAGGCTTTGGTTCAAAATAGAATGCGTCAATATACTGGGTAAAAGATAGATGGTTGATGTCTTGGGTTGGGACTGAGGTGAAGAAAATGTTGAAAAATGCCCCAATAATTAGAAGGTGTGGACAAAAATTATAAAAAGAAAATTGATAAATTTCTTGCTAATAGGAAAATGTGTATGAGCTTAGGTATAAAAGAATTTTTGTTCTGTCTTTAATGGCAAGAAATTGAAACAAAGGTTGTAGGAAAGGAATAAGAATATGATTGGCCGATGATGATTCTCATAGTGAGATATCAAGTTAATAATATTTCAAGATAATATAGGAAAACAGAGAAAAATTCTGGGTGATTTATTATTCAAGCAGAGTACACATATATGAGGTTTGATTCATGAAGATATAGACTCAGTAGGGGTAAATGAATAAGTCAGAACCAAGTATCCGACGATTGAAAATAGAATATACTAGAGTACAGCAAAGATGGTAATCAACTTGATGAACCAAACAAATCAAGGACGGACAAATAAATAAGGATTGAGCCAATAGATGGCTATCAGGTTCAAGAATATGAGGACGGACAAATAAATAAGGATTGACAATGTATAATAAAATGTAGATTTCGAAGCAACTCTAAAAAAAGTGGACTTGTCATGCAATAATTGAAGACCCAATGAAATTATGGAAGTAGTAAAATGGGAAGAAAGACGTTGTCACACCCCAACCTTTTGACCCTTAAAAAAATTTTTTTTTAACATAAAGCATTGAGGTGCGACTACACAACAATTCAAAAAGAAGGGAGCTATGTCATTCAAAACAATGGGACAAACTGTCATCTATATAACAATTTCAATTCATACAAAATCACATCTATGTGTACGACAAAAATGTCCTAAACAATATAATTGATGTCTAACAAAACCAAGGCATCAATATAACCAAAACAAGATGCACCCGCACTACAAAAGACTCAAAACCTCCCCACTGGGATGTGAGTTCAACCATCTGATCAACCTATTGCCTCGGATCCCCAAAACCTGAAAAATAAAACAACAGAAGGTTTAGCCTTCGTAGTATGACAACAAGTCTGGAAAATCCATAACCCTCTTAGGCATGGCTCAAATATGAGATAATCACAATTGTAAAAGCAAATGATCATCATGTCGTGGCAGGGTATAGTCATATGACTTGGCAAGAAGGCCCCTCACATAAACCACGACATGTAAAGGCCACTCAATGGCCACGATAACACAATTCACATTCACATGCAAGGCATGCATAAACATATCATTCTCATTCATTTCATTAACATGCACATCATTCACATACATTTCATTTATATTCTTTTTATTTTCATTAGTTTCCGTGAACTGATAGTTCATGTGAGTGCAAACACAGGCACGTGCACACCGCGGAAGGCCTACAGTAGGGAGACAACCTCCGTGGTGGCCCGAAACAGTATGGATCCATTCTCACTGCAGTGGCAGCGCACTCGTCCATGGATATATGAATTTGAAGGAGAGATACTCAGCCTTCCCTAGGACACCCAGTTTGGGAAGGCGAGAGCCCAACGCTCCAAGCACATCACATAACAATACCCTAGGGCTTTGCACCCCCTGCCCTCCGAACAGGCGATACCAGTGGTGAAAGCGGGACAACTCCTGAACACATTGCCACAACCCACTGGCCTCTCATCTCTTATTCTTTCATTCTTATCATTATAATTGCATATTTACAAAATGACTAGCTATCTCATGAAGGTGGTTCACTTCACGAGTGCACCTACACATCCAATTGCCTCCACACGATGGCTACACATACCATTAACATTCTTAGTTAGCCGTCATAACAATACGAGTACAACAACCCTACAATCTCATTCAATTGCATTATTGCCCTTGGCAATGCATATGCAACAATTCACAACATTCTCATTCATCAAAATTCACATTTATTCAATACATCGATCACATCTTTCAAAACTTAGCCAAATCTCGGAGAGTAGCCTCGATCCGTGATTGACTCATAGCTGTCATATACAGTTATCATTTTAGGATGCTTTCTAACGCACAATCGGGGTCGAGGAGATATTCGAGTCGATACCCCACCTCATCTGGCCTAAGCAGTTATCAATTCTAGCATAGACATGCAAATGCGTAACAGTTTTCAAAACAAGCTTCTAATAGCTTTCCAAAACAAAAATTATCACATAGCAAATCATTCGCATGCATACATACATTCACTTACAACACAATCATTCAATCACATCACAATCGTAGGATCCCATGATCCTGAAAACACACATTCACGTGTAGGCCTCAGGCAGATATTTGCCTGGAATGCCGCCATACCTGCCACGCGTCCACAAAACACTTCAAAATACTTCGAGCTTCACGTCTTGTTGCTCAAGGTCTACTACATGTGCCCGGTGTACCTGCAAACATAAGCATGTGATAAGATTTCTACTTATTTCGCTTTACAATCTATACAAGTATAAAATATAATCATTGAGGCATGTCATCGCCTCAGGAAGGTGTCGATGAGAAGTGTCGACCCACAAAGCCCTCCAATCGGCTTCTTCTCAATTCCTTTAGGTTGTCACCAAATGATTTAAGCTTCGCGCTTACGATTGAACCAATCACTAATATGTTTCTCCCTTGCTTCCATAGTTAAGGCGTCTTCCCAATACTTACACTCAACTTACCTACTGTCTCCCAACCAACAATGCAATACGCCCATCAACAATTGCATGAGCAACGTATTCACTAAAATGATTCTAATTCTTCATAACCCCATCAAATCTCTACCATATTTTCCAATAGCTTCGAAAATCAATTTATCATGCTAAAAATGTCATCATAAGCATGGATCATCGCATCTCCAAAATAAACCTAGACTTTTCCCAAAAAGCAAAGTCGCTAACATATACCATAAATAATCAATTCTTAATTCTATCAGGCTCACTCAATAATTATACGAGCACCAACAGAAAATATTCCACCATCTAGGCTCGATTAGGCCTTGATCACCTCAATTTAAGAGTGCAAACTATTGTGATGCTTCCGGCAACCACCCCAAGAATTCAAACGATCCCTAAACGGCAAAAATCATGCAATGCCGTCACCACCAACGCCGTTTAGCCGCTGTTATGAGGGGGAAGAACACGTCCCCAAGCTGAAATCTGATCAAACATCGATAATATAGTGAAAAAAATCATTGAGGAAAAGTGCTCGGTTGGGGAAAAGGGAAAAAACAATCAGAAAATGGGGAGACGGCTCAAGTAGAGAGTGTGTGGGCTGGGGGAGGCGTTTGACAGAGAGAGATGGACAAACGAGAGAGAGCAAGAGAGAGATGTGGGAAAAAGCGCATGAGCAGGAGGAGGGTGCGAGTAGTGTGAGAGGAAGAAGGGCACAACACTGGAGAGGGAGAAAACGGAAGGGACCAAGAGCGAGCTCTAATAGAGAGAGTGTAGGTAAGGGAGTGAGATAGCACGAGAGGGAGCGGGTTGTGTTGGTGTGTTCAGTGGAGGGAGAGGGAGAGCAAGCAGGTAGAGAGAACACTGCAGAGAGGGGAGGATGCGTGAGAGTGGCGGAAGAGAAGACAGAGGAAGAGATAGGGAGGGAGACCGACAGCTTACCCGTGCAACACCGTCGCCATCGCCGTCGCCCTTCCTCTGCCGGTCCAGCTGCCATCACTGCCACACTGTCCGCCTTCCTCTTCTCTGCAACACAGTAGAGGAAGAAATGAAGAGGAGATGAAGAGGGGAAAATGAGGGAGAAAGGAGCGACGTCGAGCTCGTGCTCGAGAGTGGAGCTCGAGTCTGGGTGCGTACCCGCTCCAGCTCCACCTGCAAAAACCAAAAGCTTTATAGACACCCCATGGGTATTGAAGCAAGAAAATTATTCGGCTGAATTCAAATGAAGTAAAAAGAATGCATAATCTAAGTCAAACAAAGTTGGTAGTTGAGCCAATAGGTGGCTATCATATTCAATAATAGAAGCAGATGAGAGAATGACAAGATATGATAAAATGTATATTTTGAAGTAATTCTAAAAAAATGGACTTGTCGAATGATAGTATTTGAAAAGTCAATGTCATAGGTAGTAGAGTTAAAACATGATTTTTTGATGTGGTCATATTTAAGACTACATAGAGATTATCTAAGAAGACATTGATTTAAATGAGGAAGATAGAATGTAAAATTATTAAATTGATCAAAGAGTGTATGGAAGATATTCATGCACTCATCATACAATGACTAGCTTTTAACACTTTCTAAAGTTAGATGTCATTCATATATTTGAAAAATGAGAATGAGACTCTAATTGAGTTTAGTTTGATCATATGCCAATATACCTTAGCCAGGAGACTTAGTACGAACATAGACTCCTCCATTTGAGAACTAAGGGTAAGGTTTATTCACTTTTTCTAGGACACTCATCGATATACTACAAGTTATCACTCATAGTACTAACAAAAGGGCTTTCCCACCCAAGGTTTAGTTCAGTCATAAGGTTTAGTCATGTGTTACCGTCTAAGACCAAACACCAACATGATGACCGAAACAAATAGGTATTGAAAGTTTTTTTGAAATATGAGCAAACATGCAAAATTGGTTCTCTCTAATGCAATGTTATCTAAGATGATGATTAAAATAAATAGAAGATCAAATATTGTTTTCAATGAAGTCTTAAATTGAAGATGGTTGTATTTGATCCAAGACATAAGCGATCATGGTTGATCTTTCTCAATTAATCTTATATATAAGAGAGCAAATATAATCATCAAACAATGTAATAAATTGCCGATGAGGTCAAGGCAAAAGAAGGGAGACATGTTGTATCATCTGCCATATATAAGATGTTCAAATTATTGAAAATACATCAATGTTAATCATAGTCAAATGATGACGGATCCCATCATGGTCGCCATTTGTTCTCATCCCCAAACATTTTTTGTTTTTGGAGTGCTCCAGAGAAATGAGGTTTTGTTTTGAAATAAAAGAGAAATGGAATCGCCCCTTGATACAAGGATTGACCATTCCTGGTGTCTTTACCGATGATGATCAATTCAAGGGCTATGTTTATTCTTGATGCATTTCATTTTGACTTAAACATCTTTTTCATTCTAAATGTGATGTAGTGTTTGAGAAAAATGATGAAGATTTGATGTTTTAAGATTTTGAGAAAGTTTTAAAGAATCATTTGAAAGTGTGAACCATTTTGATTTAAGGAATCTTTGCAAATATTATTTGAAAACCTTTGCAGATCACTTGTGAAAATCACTTTGGTATTTTCTTAATATTTTAAGTAGGTTTGAAGTTTAGTTTGATCACTACCTAGTTAGAGTTCTTTCTCATCTTGCTCAAGTTCTTTTAGAGAGGTGTTTGTGATCATGAGTGATGTTAAGTGAATGTGGATGTATGGACACATTAATCCAAAATGATTAGAAAGAAATCATTCATTCTGACTATGACATTCATATAAGAGCATTCCTACCACTACATACATCTAAGTTTGTCATTTTATAATTGTCATAAATATTTTTATGAAAAAAGAAAAATTTTTAAAAATGAAATGGGGTTGTTGACCATCAAGAATGAACCCAATATTGAGTCATGACTTCAGTTTTGGTCTTGATGAAGTCAATAAATAAGAAATTAAAACCTTAAATCGTGGAAGAACAATATTTGAGAGAATGGAAAAGATGAAAGACTTTAATATGAGAGGAATATTGATAGAGAGAGAGAATGAGATTTTAAAAATCAAAAAACATGATTTGAAAAGAGAGAGATATGTATTCATATATATATATATATATATATATATATATATATATATATATATATATATATATATATATATATATATGTGTGTGTGTGTGTGTGTGTGTGTGTGTGTGTGTGTGTATCAAAGCTTGTAAAAAGGAGGTTTAACTCAAACAGAGAGGGAAAAAAAGATTTTAGAAGAGAGAGATTTTAAAATGAAATACACTATATATATTCAGATATACATATGCGAGAATTTGTAAAAGAAGGTGTTAAATAATAAAAAGAGTATGACAAAAAGAGATAGTCATGTGTACATATACGTATATAATATGTATATGTATATGTGTTCATAAAAGTTAAAATGAAGAAATGACTTGAAAATATCCGACTTCAATTTTTATATAAGCCAGAGAGGAACTTGGGCTCATACAAGTGCCTAAGCTAAGTCTCAAATGTCTCATTAGAGGGGGTTCTCACTTTCGAAAATCTTTTAGAAAATGTAATTCTAAATATTTTTGTATGGAAACATGAAAAGCATTATTAGTTTGTTGGCTATAATAGAATATATTTCTTCCACCATTGGGTATAGATGAAAATCAAACATACATGAAATGAAGAGCAACATAGGAAAGCACTCATTGGGGTTCCTAATCAGGTAATTAACAAAGAAACTAAGCGTAAGAATGACATGAAAAATGCATATTAACATATACAAATTCGTGAAGGACTTTTCATAGTTGGACAAGTCCCAACTTCAAAAATCAACATAAGAATGAAGAAACCCCAAGCCAAACACTGGTTCTCGCCATACATTTGTTCATTAATTAAGGAAAATTAATACGTCATGCATAAGTATCATCACAAACATAAATGACACATAAAGCAATGTAACAAGCATATTCTTGAAAATAAATGAGGAAACATAATTTATTTCGCCTTACTCATACTCCCAGTACACTCAAGATGTAGCTCTCAATTCTGGATAGAAAAATATTTGAGCTTTCTTGCATGACAATGGAGTGGTGGCAAGGGGAAATGAAAAATGAAAATGAAATAATGATTACATACCTCTAGTATCTTCTTATGATTTCTTGAAGAGTTGGAACTTGGAGAAGCTTGCTTCCAAAATTGGAGAAAAAGAAAGAAATGGAAAGAGATAGCTATGGGAAAATAAAAAATTTTAAGTAATGATTAGAGGTTCCTTCATGGTTGGCTCATGCCTAAAAGGAAAAATTGTGAGGGTACTTATATGGAGTTTTTGAAGCCCAAATTCAAAATTTAAATTTTTCTTAATTTAACAAGATTTTCAGGTGAATTTCAAATAATTTTGAAATTATTTTCAATTTTTTTTTAAATAGGTTTTGACTAAGTGAGAATGGCCATTAACCCTGCAAACACCCATTTGAGGTGTGGGAATGGCCAATGCCCACCCAAGAAGGCCAAGGGGCGGTTTTTGACCAGGAATAGGGCCTGCAACGTTGCAGGCCCTGTCCCAGCGCACAACAGCGCCTAGTGCCACAAGCAGTCGAAACATGTCGCTCGAATGTGCTCGTGTCACGCAATCGCTCACATCGAGCGTTTGCGACAGCGCTTGGCGACAGTGCTTGACGCGAGCGCTCGCGACAGCGCTTGACACGAGCGCTCGCGATAACGCTCAACTTGAGCGCGCGAGCGACAGCATTCACACGCGAGTGCGCACGGGATTTCTTTTTTTTTAAATGAAATAAAATAAAATAAAACCGATAAGAGGTTGTTTAGCATAACATCTTTTTTTTTTTAATAAAAATGCATTTTGTTACAAATACATGGGCCCACTCCATTTTCAATGACTCTAGGCTCATTTTAAATCCAGATTGGGTTCAATTGATCGTTGACGCCGACTAGTGAGCCCAAAAACACATCTTGGCGTGAGAATAAAATGTAAAGCAAAGGGAAGGTTTTTGCATGCGCTCGCCGTGCTCGAAGCATTAAATTTGGTTGTTTTGATCTCGGCCTTGGATTTTGAGTTTGAATTTCTCGATTTGGATCTAAACTTGGGTTTTGGATCAAATTTAGATCCGGTAATTGGATTTTTGGATTTGAATTTCTTGTCCAAAGTTGGGTTTTAAATTGGAATTTTGTGTTCTGGGTTCGGACATGGTTTTAAAGATTCATTTAAATCCAAATAAAATAAAATACATTTTTTTTTAAAAAAGTTGGAGTGATAACAAAGACATCACATTTCTATCACCACATCTGTTGTTAGACTAAGAGAATTTAAAGTGTTCATCTAATCTCTCCACCTAATTGGACTAAGCAATGAAATTCAAAAAAGCCGAGCAGGAAGCAGCTGCAGGGACAAGACCAGATTTCTCTATGGCATTTAATATGGAATTGAAATGGCCTAGGCAAATGACCACCGAATGGAGATCCCAAAACTGAAACTTATGGATTCGAAAATCAGGAGACAAGTAGACTCCGATGACATTGAAGGATTTCATAGTACTACTAAATTGGAACAATTAATTAATCCAATACCCTGTGAGGGAGTGAGATATGAGAGTAACCTCTGCCTTGTCCCACATCACCAAAATACTAGCCCATTCCCCTTCAAAACCCACATCGGACAAAGGATCCGAAGACAACGCATACACTTCTTCCTCCATGGAGAAAGCCACTGCTATATCGAAAACTATGGTAGTGGAGATTATGTCATAGTCTTTTTTAAGACTGACCTTGCCCCTTGAATTCCCTTGATTATTCTTGTCAGAGGGAAGCTCAATTAGGTCATCTGGTTCCAAAGGCTCAAAAGTCTTTCTGTTGAATTGACTCACTACTTTACAATTAAGGCCTCTTTTAATGCTTTTGCAACTTGACTTGCTTTTTTGGCCTCTGCCATGATCGCAGCCCTTAATTATCCTTTTCTACTTCCAGCTTAGGAGGCATTGGCCCGTGTCATCGACCTCTACTAGAGACTGTTTGTTGCGAGAGGTGGTACTTATGACCTGGTTTATTTGCATACTATCTCTCTTGACGTTTTCTTCCTTATGACCCACCTCACAATTGTGTAAGGATTCCTTGGTAGAATCTCTAATAATGGAGAAAACCGGGGCATGCAAGGGAGTAGCTTCTCCCTCCTGCTCATTGCCTGCCGAAGGGGACAAATGATTTTCACCTCCCAACGCTTCAAATCTGTTCACCTCAGTAGCTCGAGTCCCCTTGGCTACTTGCTTTCTCATGCTGAACTTAATTATGCGTACCTTAGACCAGCCATCCTACGAGACGGTGCTAGCTTCCCTGTTTGGTGTGCTAAGATTGCAATTTGCGGTGAAATGAGTGGTTGAACCACAAGATGCACTAAATTTAACCTTCGATTCATGTTCGATCACCTGACCGATGACATTTTCATCTTCCGTTCTCATTTTAAATTCTGAGATAGGCTTGTAGCCAATGGGAACTTCTATTTGGATTCTTGCAAACCCATTCTTTCCACCTATCGGGTGCACTGATATGTTGAGACAAATCTAGAACCCAAGATTTCTACTACATCCTCAAACAGCTTATCCCTCCACATCTCCACAAGGAAGTCTGGCAATCTGATCCAAATGCAGACTTTGTTGGTGGCTTCCACCTTCAAGGGTTGCCCAGGCCTCCAACGATTTGCTATGAGCACTTTTTCTCCCACCCTCCAAGCTCCTGGGGTCAGGATGGCGTTGATCTTCTCGAACCACTTGCATAATAACATTATCACTCAGTATTTTGAAGTTGATTAATAGCAACTGTTTTCGCCTAGTTATGTGACCGGACAGAAATGCTGATCTTTATTTGGCATACTCTGAGTTTAAAATGATAGCAAAATAGAGATGGGTGTGCACACACACATATTATATATACAGAAAAGGGTTTCTTCTGTAGTCCCGATGTCTCTGGCCTCTTAGCCAAATTGATATCCGGAGATTTCAGCTTGGATAGAAAGAGGGTAGCACAGCCTTGCGAAACGTAGGCCCATATGCTGGAAGCCCAGACTTTGAATTATTCGTATCTAAACATCTTGTTTACAGCTCAAAACAGACCATGTCAGTGAGCTAAGCAAGGTGAGCCCGGGCAAGCCTGGGCCTAGGTTGGACCTTTGGTGGCACGGCCCTCTGCAAAGTGAACCCATATGCCTCATCCATATTTAATTTCTTTAGAAGCTGACCGGCGGGCATCTTGCGTCCGAAGCCATGGACCAGCCGGTGCAAATTCTCCAGCCCGCCCCAGACAGTATCAATTCAAAGTCCTTCTCCCTTACATCTATGTGCTCTTGCTTGGATCCGTGCATGAACCTCTTTGGCTCGAACTCCAGCGGATTGCTCCACACGCTCGGGTCCTAGCTGATAGCAAGATGTTGACCAAGAGGCAGGCACCCTTGGGGATGTGGTAGCCGGCATGCTGGAAGCTCTCGTTGGCAATGAGCGGGAGGGAAAGTGGCGTTGACCGGTGGAGGTGGAATGTCGCCTTAACAATAGATTTGGCATGTCTGATTCCTTGACCAGCCGGTCCTGCATAATCGAGTTTGGCCTAAACTTTCTTTTGGATGTGGGGATACCAAATCAGCTCGGCAATTGCCCACTTCACCATGCTTCTTGAAGTGTCGGTAGATCCTGCATTTGCAAATGCCTTTAATTAGTGCAAATGTCGGTAGACAGAAAGAGCTAGCCAGGAAGGTGAAAACACAATTAATTTGCCTAGTTCTTGCTTGTGTACTCTTGCATGATTTCATGAATTTAAATGAAACATAGTCTCATCTACCAATCTTTCAAAATTCTTAGCTGCTTATTCCAAACCACCAGTCAAGGATTAATGAAACCAACAAAGATCACAACTATATATATATATATATATATAAAGAGAGAAAGAAAGATACTGAACGATGACAGCCGGCCGATCTCAGCCGCTCGATCCCATCCCATTGAGCGGCTGAGATCGGATCCCTCTCAAGAGTTACTCTAGCAACTCATGGACGCCGACCGCTCTCTCTCTCTCTCTCTCTCTCTCTCTCTCTCTCTCTTCCCCGCCCAGTGACTGCGACACCCGGCGTCCTGTCGCTAAACAATCTTCATTTTCTTTTATTTCCTTTTCTTTTTTCTCCTATCCAAACATTATTCAATAATAGTTTTATTTTCCTTTCATTTCCTTTCCATTTTTTTCATTTTCCTGCTTCATCATTTCCTTTCTTTTCATTTCTATTTATTAAAATTCTTTCATCTCTATCCATCCAAACATAGCATTAAAGCGTGGGCAAGCCCACCGGTGACAATGAGAGAGAGCCACCGAACCTCCCCTTGAGAGGATGAGAGAGTGAAAGAGAGAGAGAGAGAGAGAGAGACTAACAGGCTTGATGTCCCTAGTTGTCACTAAAATTTGAGTGTCATCATTCATCAGTTGGACCAATCTTGATGTCTCTAAATGTCACTATAAAAAAAAAATAAAAAAGAGCAACACTAATGGGCTGGTGAAAGTTCGGTAGTTTGTTTGATTTTCATGGCACTTCTCATCTTGAATGCAAATGGTGGACGCACGACACTTTGTATCAATGTATCAATATCAATGTATCAATGTATGTGATGTGTCTCCTCCAAGCCTCAAAATAGCGTTGAACCCCGGGATAGGGGAAATGAAAAGGGTCTTCATCCTTTTCCGAGTACCTCTCACAAGAACACAAAGGAAACAAGTTGGCATTAATTGTATGTAGCACAGAATTAACAAAATCATTAATAGTTTATACAAGGATGTTGATCACACAGTGTATATGCATTTTTTTTATTACTTTAAGTTCGTGCTACTAATTAACACGTCATAGTTTAATAGTTTAAGATAGGGAGATTGGTCGTAGCTGCACGTTAGTTTGGTTTACCTTTTGCCAACTTCTTGAAAGAATACAAATATTCTGCAATTAGCATTGGATATAAACGATACAGATTCGTCTAGCCAAACATAGGCCGGTGAGCCTGTAGCCCACACTTTGCATTATTTGAATTTAAACACCATGTTCATAGCTCAAAACCAGACCATGTGTGTGAGCTAAGCAAGGTAAGCGCTTGGGGCAAGCCTAGGCTTAGGGTGTATCTTGAGGGGCACTGCCCTTTGCAAAGTAATTCCGTAAGCCTCATCCATATTTAATTTCTCTGGAAGTTGACCGGCTGGCAGCTCCCAGCCGAACCCATGGACCAAAGCTGCAACCATCAGTTGCACCATCCTTATGCCCATACTCATGCCGGGGCAAATTCTCCGGCCTGCCCCGAATGGTATCACTTCGAAGTCATTCCCTCTTACATCTATGTGCTCATACTTGGATCCAGGCATGAACCTCTCTGGCTGGAACTCCAGTGGATCGGTCCAGATGCTGGGGTCCCGACTGATTGCCCAGACGTTGACTAAGAGGCGCGCACCCTTGGGGATGTGGTAGCCAGCAACCTGGCAGCTCTCGCTAGCAATGTGCGGGAGGGAGAGTGGCGTCGCCGGGTGTAGGCGGAATGTCTCCTTGACAATTGCCTGCAGATATGTCAAGTTTGGTATATCTGATTCCTTGACCAGCCGATCCCGACCGACAACTGAATCAAGTTCGGCCTGAACTTTCTTTTGGATGCAGGGCTGCCGGATCAGCTCGGCAATTGCCCATTCTACCGTGCTTGTTGAAGTGTCGGTACCAGCTGTGAACAGATCCTGCATTTGTAACGACATATTTTAAGACACTTGATTAAGCATTGACTGAAATGAAAGATAGAACTTGCTTTTATTGTAATGAAGTTGGAGAAAAATTTAATGGGTGATCCTTATGAAATTGTAAAAAATAAAGTACCCAAGCAGGTTGCGTGCACACCAATGATCAAAAATGTGTTCCATGAAGCAACGAAGGAAACTTTTAAAAAGGATAAAAGGAATCATAAAAAATATTTAAAGTTTAAAGTGCACGTTACCTTTATAAAAATATACAAAAATACCTCTACCCTTAATCTTTTTTTTAAATGTATATTTCTTGTGTGCACAGAGTCTAAAAAGTCATATAATTCATATAAAGATCAGGTCTAAAAAATTCATATAAATCAAAAGAGGACAGAAAGAGAAAGAGACAAATAACAAGGCTTTAATATCAGTATCCGTCAGCTTGACATCCAGGCCATCCAGACCGACGGGATCGTCCTTCAGACGCAGAAGAACGCTGAGAACGTCGCCCTGCCCTCTGGCGCCGGAGGAGCACGTGTGCTCATCCACAATCCTCTGCAAGAAGCCATCGAGCCTCCGGTGCAGCGCCTTCATCTTCTTGGCCACACCCATGAGGTCCATCCAGTCCAGCGACGGCACAAAGTCCCCTATGTTAAACACCCCCGCCAGTTGCATCACCTCCAGCACCATCCCCCTGAACTCTCCGGCATCCTCTTCACCCTCCAACACCCTCCTCCCTATCAGCACCTTCCCCAGTGCGTTGGTCATGCACACGCTCAGCGCCTCCCCCACCTCGACGCTCTTCCCAGCCTTGCCGTCCCGTGCCAGCAACGCCGCCAGGATCTCCACCTCCTTCTCCCTAACGTGCCGGAACTCGTCGAGCACATTGTTGGAGAAGAGGTGGACAGCACAGATCTTCCGCAGGCTCCGCCACTTCGGCCCGTAATCCGCCCACACCATGTCATGCGAGTCGTATGCCATGTGCTTCGCCGCCGCGTTCAGCGGCCGCGACAAGAAGTTGGCGTCGTTGTGCTTCAGGAACTCACGTGCCGCCGACGCCGAGCACGTGGCGACTACCGTAGTGGTGCCGAGGCGGAGGGAGAGGATGGGGCCGTAGCGCTTAGCGAGCTCGGCGATGGAGTGGTGAGGCATAGCGCCGAGGGCCAGGAGGCTGCCGATCAGGGGCCAGCCGGTAGGTCCTGGCGGCAGTTGGCTGTTCCGCCACCGAAAGTACCATACCACCGCCCATAGGGCAGCAAGGAGCGCGACGAGATGGAGAGGACCGGCAATTAAATTGCCTATCATGTTCGAAAATCGGAGGGCCCAGGATCTCAAGGCTTGTCATGGACAGCTGCAAGTTTGGTTTGGGAAACTTTTATAGGTTAAGGTTAGCAGAAACGACGTCTTTTTCTCAATATATTACGAACTTACCGCTCACCATATCTTTTTGAGAGAGAGAGAGGGGGGGAATAATTTGTTGTGTACATTAAGACTTATGAATCTATTATTCAAGATTGGCTAGATTATTGTGGAGATAAAGGAGAGGGATATATATATATAAAGCGAATGATAATGAGAGGAAGCTATTATAATGAAAATCAAAGATGTTAAGGGTACTATTGGAAACAGTGTTTGATTTTTTCCTTTCCTTTCAGCTAAACAAGCATAACCGGTGACATTTTCTTTTATTTCCTTTCATTTTCATCCAAACAATCTTTTGTAATAGTTTGTTTCTCTTCATTTCTTTCTCTTTATTTTCCTTTTCTTTCTTTCATTTTCTTTTACATTTAATAAAATCATTTCATTTCCTTCCATCTAAACATAGCCTCACAGCATGGGCGTGCCCACCGGCAACAGCTATGGAGGAGCTGCCGAGCCTCCCCTTGAGGAGAAGATGAGAAAGAGAAGATGTGAGAGAGAGAGGGCGGAAAATATGGGCCAACATCCAATGGACCAGGATTGATGTCTTTAGGTGTCACTAAAAACTGAGTGTCATCATTCAATATATATATATATATATATATATATATATATGAAGAAAATTCAAGACTAAGTGAAAGTTCAGTTGTCTGTTTGATTCTCATGTCTCTACTCATTTGGAATGCAGATGGTGGATACAGGCTGACATTAATTGTTCAATGAACTCATATGGCTCAGGACTAACAAATCTAATAATAGCGATATGAATTGGTTTTATTACTTTAAGTTTGTGCCACTAATTAAGCAACACGTGACAGGTTAATAGTGTAGGATCGAGAAATTGGTCATAGCTGCGCGTCAGTTTGGCTTACCTTCTGCCAACTCTTTGATAAAGAATACAAATATTCCACAATTAGCATTGGTAATGAACAATACATATGTACTCTGATTTGAATATCTTTTGCTGATGGAGAGAAAAATTTTCCTAAAAACTATAAAGGAGAATATATATATATATATATATATATGTGTGTGTGTGTGTGTACCTGCCTAAGAGGAATTTTAATTTATGCCGAAAAAAGCTTAAAATAATTGTTCAAAAAAATAAAAAATATAAGAAAATTAAAACGATAAACTGGAAGAGTCATTGTATACGTAATCCATTCATCTCAAAATGATAACTCGGGGCAATATTTGACACTGCTCTCAATATGTGATTGTATCAGCGACCCTAATTTCTAATTGGCCACATTCAAGTGTATTATTGGTTCTGCATGCATAATTTCTCACTACATAAATTAATTCCATTATAAATGCGGTCGTACCAAAATAGATTTTAAAACAATTTTCTGTCCTTTTCTTTAGTTGGTTTGGCCCAACTAAAATTGTGACTCATTGAACCCAACGTGCTGCACAAGGAGACTGCTCTGGACATAATTGTAGAGTAAACAGGAGCCTTCCTATGCCACTATTATGGTGATATTACCAATTATTGCTTTGAACAGCTGCATTTGACATTTATTTTAAAATGCTGACCTCTTTATCTCTATTTAAGACACTATAATCTCTCTCTCTCTCTCTCTCTGTTTGTTTGTGCAGGGTTCATTGCTATTGATCAGTCAGAGGATTCACACCAGGACATATCTCATTATTCATAGATTGGAATCAGCAGAATGGCTAAGTACTTCCTCCCTTTCTACTTTGCCTCTCTACCGTTCTATCTGTAGCTGCCACCACAACGATAACTTAATTTGGCCAGCTTCCTGTTAGAGTGTGAAGCCTGACCCATACTTTTGTCATTCTAGGGTATTGTCCTAATCCATGTGTTTACGAGGGTTGGTTATCCTTTGTATTCTCTATTATGAGTTGGTAAAAATTCCTGTGTGGCTGTGGACGTAGGAGAACTTTGGTCTCCAAACCAATAAAAGTCTGTGTATGTTTTCTTCTTATTCATATTTTCTTGAGACTGATCCGTTATTTTTCTATCTTTAATGGCTGCCCTTTGTTTTACAAAATCTTTCATGCAGACTGTATAAGTGTATGGTTGTGCTCACTCGTGAATACACAAATACATTATTTTCCATTCGGAAGTCTTGCCAACTCCAATTTTGCCGTCCAACTATATACCTTATATCAATCTTGCGCTTCTTTATACAAGGAGCTGATCTCTTCCATCTTGCTTTCAAACAAATATATGACCTTCTCATAACTAAGCCATGTGCATTTTTGTCACTCTTATACTTCCATACACTGAACTTGTGTCTCAAACCATAAAAATTTGAAGAAACTATATGCTCTGTACTTAGTGTCGAACTGCATTCCTACAACAGAGGCGTGCTCATTTGTCATCTTCATCTTCTCGCAATGAGACTCAATTTCTTCTTCATCGCCATTTGATGATATAGAAATGACATGCATTGTATATTACCACTAGATAAAGTCCATTTGCTTGACTCATTCTCTTCTTCATTGCCATTCGATGATGTAGATATTACATACATTGTGTCATTTGCAATGAATAAAGCTCGTTTATCAAATAACATTGAATGTTGTTTCATACACATTACCTTATACGTCAACTCTATCACACAATCGTTAGCTTGGACATATTATCTCAGACACACTGACTCACACACATTACCTGAAATATTATCTCATGCAGTCATTATCTCACGTAAACTATCTCACACATGTACATCATACACATTATCTCAGACATTAACTAATAAGATAGTGCACTAGTGAACAACAAGGTGCACAGTGGAAGCCATATTATATGACATAGTATTAGTTGTATAGAACAGCGTGAAGGCCATATCATATGACAACACATTGTACTTGTTGCCTTCATATTTTCTTCCTTTTCGTGCTCTGTCTTCACCTTCAAATCCACTGCAAGTGCTTGTTCGATTTCTTCAAACACCCATCCATCGGAAAAAAAAACTCTGCAAAAGTCATTGCTTTTGTCATCTAGTAGAAACAAATAAGAAAGCACAACAACATCATTATGAACTCAACGTCCATTCCTTTTGATGACATTCTCATCATTTCTACTTCGTGACCAAGCTTTCTTCATTTATAACCACCTTTCTCCTTTGTTCCTTTAATGGGAACCTCTCTCTTTTTTTTAGTTCTTGCATATCGTCCTCCATGGTAGGAAGGAATGCATGTTGTGTCTGTGGTATGATAAGACATTCAAGTAAATATGCACCTTGTATCTTCTCTGTATTGAAACTTCATATATAAGTTGCAAGATCAACCCCCCACCCCTGGGTGTACACTCATTGTGCGCACAGGGTGGTGCGTAGAACTTGTTTTAGTTTCTAATTCTGTAGGAGCCAAGGATGGATGATAAAGAGTGTAAAGGGCTAAGTGCAGAAGAATGTCTTCATCCTAGGTTACGTCTACACACAAGAGTGTGGCAAACCTTAAATATGTACGTTACCTGTTGGAGGTTGTCTTTAATCTTTCCACACATGGAACATGAACTAGGAGAAAATAAACCCACAAAGGTAGGGGTGATTCCTTTCGCACATCTTGTCTATTGCACTCTGCTATTAAAGGGGGTTCTCCTTAATATAGTAAATGGGGAGCTAGAGTTAATCCTTTTAGTGTGATGTTATTCCGTAGAGTGATCTTAAAAAGAAAGAAACCGGTCTGGCTTGAATAGTCAAGTTGTTAAAAGCTCTAAATACTCTCACTCTCCTTCTCTTTCTCTCTCTTCATCCCTCTCTCTATGTAATAACAAATTTTGAAAAGTTTTGCATCATATGTAAGATTGTGAAGAACCTTAAAAAACTTATAAGGAGTTGTTAAGTGATTGGTGGTCCTAGTTCCTAACCATCTTAGTTTGGAATTGAAACTACTATGGGGAAAGTTGGGATCCACCATATTGGAATCTCGAGCCTGATGTAAAAGTAGACCAAATTACAATAGTGGCATTAGAGTTAGCTCAGCACGTTAGGAGGGTGGCTTATAATGCCCCATTTTGAAAAGTTTAATGTGGTATCTAAGAATATGAAGAATCTTAGAGGACTTATAAAAGAAGTTGTTAAGTGGTTTGTTGTCCTAGTTCTTAATCTTTTTTAGTTGAAAGTGAGACCACTAGGGATGGGTTGGAATTCGTTAGACAAAGGGCTCGAGCACTATGCAAGACTAGGCTGTGTTGTTACAACCTCTACCAAAGGTGTGTAGCATACCTAGTTGGATAAAAGACATATATGGTGTGTCTCTTGTTCGAATTTTGTAGAAGTTATTCTTTAAACATTGAGAGTTGGGTTGGGAGCTTTTGTTGTTGGTCTCTTTTCTCTCTCTTTATCTCTCTTGTGGGTGTCTTCTCATGACTTTTTTCGGACAAATTGTGCTTGCTAAACCATAGACCATAGATAAGCCTTACTTATGCAAGTTTAATTTGCAGAAAGAAAAGAAAATTATGAAAGAAAAGGTAGGTTTCATTAAAGAAAAACCAGATGATTGGGAGAACGATTTCAACGCCACACAGCACAAAGTCTTGTATTTTTTCTTTTTCAAATTTTTGGCGTAGCTAGGGAGTTTAGACGAGGAAGTTGGCATGGCAGTTCCTCAGTTCTTTAACTTCTGCCAATACGAAGCCCAACTTTAGGAAGTTTTCAAAAAATTATTATCTTGATTATGTTAATTTGAGTTATTGATCATTAATTCCCCTCCAATATGGTATTAAACAGTCTTGTCAATATAATAACTTTGGAAAATAATTTTCTTAAATAAGTTAGTTCAGGTTCACTACTTTTAAATGAAAAGAAAATAAGCAGCATTCTGCTTTTGTGTAACCTAGGGGGATAGAAGGAAGGGCAGCAGACTTCGACCTTCTTGTTGGGTGGTAGGATGAAATACTCATTATTAAAAGTAAGATATATAACCTTCAGCAGGTTGTTTCCTAAAAAATAAGCTATAGATATGGGAAAGTACAAGTATGCTAGCAGCGAACCTAACACATAGGTCATAAGCAAAACGTCATGGTTCCACACCGATACAGACACTTGGCATGGAACACAACTCTATAGTTTCCTTCCTGCAACCAAAATGAAATCGATCAAGATAAAATGAAAAATAGGTGGAAGGGAAAGGCAAAGAAGTTTTTCCTTCTATGTTAATGTGGTGTAACATGCAAAGAGATTCTTGATCACAAGTTTGATGTGTCGCAAACAGTTGCCCCACTCAAAAATAATAATGTTAAGGAATGCGAGATTTTCCTAGTTGCTTGCGACATTAAAATTAATTCTTCATAGAAAGTTGTGAGATCTTTGTATATAAGAAAAAAAATGTTGAAACATTTTCTCTTGATTTTACTTTGAAGATTGTTTGCGATCTATAGGAACATAATAAGTACATGAAAAAGTAAGACTGACGAGAAACAGTCTGGCATTAATATGATTGACAAAACTAATAGTTTATACAGGCTGGCGATCATGCGCTGCATATGATTTTTTTGTTAGTTTAAGTTCGTACCACTAATTAGACAACAGGTGATATTTTAATAGCTTATGAAAGACAGATCGGTCATATCTGCAGGTTAGTTTGACTTAGCTTTTGCCAACTCTGTGATAAATAAGAAAAATATTAAATATTCCGTAACTAGCATTGGTAATGAATTAATACATATAGTGTCTCTGATAAGATAAATATGTTTTGCCGATGGTCAGGAAAAATTTCAGATATATATATATATATATATATATATATATATGAATTGAAAAGATTCCACACCATGAGGTCAGGGTTGAAAACCAGACCCATCCAATTTTTACTAAAAAAAATTAAATAAAATACAAACGTCCTAATATAGTTATAAAGACTTTCAAGATAAAACATGCTTTAATTCGAGTCCTTTTATGAAAAATGTGTATTTTTTTTATAAAAAAAGTTGGTGCTATGGCAGCCGTTCATTTTTGTTCATTATTAAACTTCAAAAAAGTCAGTTTAATAAATGTTTTCCATCAACCAATTTTTGGGATTATGTCAATAAGGTTGGATTGTAAGAAAAACACTTTTATTTATCACATT
This sequence comes from Nymphaea colorata, assembly GCF_008831285.2. Taxonomy (NCBI): domain Eukaryota; kingdom Viridiplantae; phylum Streptophyta; class Magnoliopsida; order Nymphaeales; family Nymphaeaceae; genus Nymphaea; species Nymphaea colorata. The sequence goes on from NC_045144.1 coordinate 6,260,475, forward strand.
TAAGCCATCTGGTTTTTGTTTCACGATTAATGGTCTAATATTCGAAATTTTAGACTTTAAGCGACTCCTATAAGTAAATAACAAATAATAAATGAGGTATCAATATATAAATAAGGCAATTATTGGGACTGGTGTATGCAATTGCCCACACTTGCCTGCAGGTGCCTCCCCTACCAACCAGCCACAGGGTTTTTAATAACCTTGAGGGATGACTAAGACTCTTCACCCAAGTGTGGTTTCCTAGTGTAATAATTGGATCCAGAAAATCTTGTTTAGCTCATTCCTTATATTGAATTGGAAGGATTCTGGTGATCCCTTGTAGTTCTAATTAATTGAAAAACAAAGGGCTTGAGGGAAATAGCACACCTGGGCAGGCCAGTGGCTGGCAAGCAGAGACATGCCATTAGCAGGGCCAGGGGTAATGTTATTCAGGTGAGCCACAAAGTCTCTCTTCCTCAGGTGGTTTCCATAAGTAAAAGGAAAAAAAAAAGTTAATTGAAAAACAAAACAAAAAAATTCAGTTGGGTTGCCCATGTATATACACAAACTACTAAAATACATTGTTCAGTGGAGCAAAATCAGAAAAGAGTGATACTGTTCTTAGGTGCGACTTGTTTGTTGCATCAGAAAATGTAGTTCTGCGCAGTGACTGGACTTCAGTGGCATGTTGGCAATCATGTCAGCGTACCTGCATTTTCATTAGTGCAAAGCTTATATATATATATATATATATATATATATATATATATATATATATATATATGTTTTACGAATTCTTTTAAATCTTTAACGAAAATTCATGAAACAAGTAATAAAGTGTTTCATTTGCCAAAAAAGCCTTAAAAGATTAGAAGAGATGATCAATTAATCTTTTTTTAACGTTGAAAAAAGATGTGAGCCATGGCACTTTTCAGCTTCCCTTTGCTGTGCATCATCGAACCTCTTGCAGAGACTAAGATTATCACTCCATATTGTGAAATTGATTAATAGCACTTGAGTTTGGGGGGTTTTAGCCTTATATAACCAGACTGATCAGTATTGGACATGCTTTGAGTTTAAAACGATGGAAAATTGTCACACACACACACACACACATATATATATATATATATATATATATATATATATATATATATATATATATATATATATATATAGCGAGAGAGAGAGAGAGAGAGAGAGAGAGAGAGAGAGAGAGAGAGAGAGAGAAGGTTTGCCAATAGTCCCATTGATATCTCACACATCTTCCACTGGATGCAAGAGATTTCAGCTTGGTAGAGACAGGAGCGGTGCGGTCTAGCCAAACATAAGCCCGTGAGCCTGAACCCCAGACTCTGCATTATTCGAATGTAAACATCATATTCGTACCTCAAAACCAGATGTGTGTGAGCTAAGCAAGGTAAGTGCTTGGGGCAAGCCTGAGCCTAGGGTGGATCTTGAGGGGCACCACCCTTTGCAAAGAAATTCCGTAAGCCTCATCCATATTTAATTTCTCCGGAACTTGACCGACTGGCAGCTCCCACCTGAACCCATGGACCAAGGTCGCAACCATCAGCTGAACCATCCTTATGCCCATGCTCATGCCGGGGCAAATTCTCCGTCCTGCCCCAAATGGTATCACTTCGAAGTCATTCCCCCTTACATCTATGTGCACATACTTGGATCCAGGCATGAACCTATCCGGCTGGAACTCCAGTGGGTCGGTCCATATGCCCAGGTCCCGGCTGATAGCCCAGATGTTGACCAAGAGGCGCGCACCCTTTGGGGATGTGGTAGCCGGCAACTTGGCAGCTCTCGCTGGCAATGCGCGGGAGGGAGAGCGGTGTAGCTGGGTGTAGGCGGAATGTCTCCTTGACAATTGCCTGCAGATATATCAAATTTGGTATGTCCGATTCCTTGACCAGCCGGTGCCGGCCAACGATGGAATCAATTTCGGCCTGAACTTTTTTTTTGGATGTGGGGGTGCCGGATCAGCTCGGCAATTGCCCATTCCACCGTGCTTGTGGAAGTATCTGTACCAGCTGCCAACAAATCCTGCATTTGCAAACACCTTATTTTAAATGCAAACACCTTATTTTAAAATCCCTTGAAGCGCTGAATGCAATGAAAGATAGAACTTGCGTTTACTGTAATAAAATGGAGAAAATTTTAATGTGTTAATCTTCTACCGCAAGCTGGTTACGTGCACATCAATGGTCAAATGTTTCGATGAAGTGCAACACGAAATTTTTAAAGTTTAAAAAGGAATCATAAAAAATATTAAAAGCTTAAAATATACACACATTTATAAGAAATTTAAAAAATAGCTCTACTCCTTTCTATCTTTTAAATGCATATTTGCGTGCACATAGCTTTGCACGAAAATGGATTCGAGAAAGAGCACGTATAAACAATGCCTGTAAATCATGTAAATCAAAAGAGAAGGAGCGAGAAAGAGAGAGAGACAGTCAGCAAGGCTTTAATATTAGTATCCGTCAGCTTGCCATCCAGAGCGATGGGATCGTCCTTCAGCCGCAGAAGAACGCTGAGAACGTCGCCCTGTCCTCCGGCGCCGGAGGAGCGCCCGTGCTCTTCCAAAATCCTCTGCATGAAGCCGTCGAGCCTCCGGTGCAGCGCCTTCATCTTCTTAGCCACACCCATGAGGTCCATCCAGTCCAGCGAAGGCACAAAGTCCCCTATGTTGAACACTCCCCCCAGCTGCATTAACTCCAACACCATCCCCCTGAACTCTCCGGCGCCCTCCCCACCCTCGAACACCCTCCTCCCTATGAGCACCTTCCCCAGCGCGTTCGCCGTGCAAACGTTCAGCGCCTCCCCCACGCCAACGTTCTCCCCAGCCTCGCCGGCCCGCGCCAGCGACGCTGCCAAGATCCCCAGCTCCTTCTCCCTGACGTGCCGCAAGTCGTCGAGCGCCTTGTTGGAGAAGAGGTGCACGGCGCAGATCTTCCGTAGGCTCCGCCACTTCGGCCCGTACTCCGCCCACACCATACCTTGCGAGTAGTACGCGATGTGCTTTGCCCCTGCGTTCGGCGGCGGCGACGAAAAGTTTATTGGAAAAGTTTATTGGATAGGATATCTCGTAACTGCATACCAGTTAAGAGATTATGCTCATCCTTTTGCTGAAATCTCTCCTCCACCCAAACCACTGCTGGGTTGAGGAGAAAACCTAAGGGGCTGGCCTATTTAAGCTCAGCAACTCTAGGTGATAACCCTTTGAGAAGCCCCTTAAAAGGAAACCCCTTAATCAAATTCTTCTTTTCCTTTTCTTGTCTTGGTGCTTTTTACAGAGGTGACCGTTCGTGGCTGCAGCACTTGGGTGTGGACGATCTTTCGCTGCCTTCACTTCAACAGTGGTATCAGAGCTTGCTTTATCGAACACCAGTAAGTGATTTCGACCACTGTGGTGCCTGTGCCTGTGAGATTATACTACGGTGAAGCATGTGTCTCGTCTGTGCTTTATGTGTGAATCATGTTGTGATCTCTTTACTGAAAATAAAGCATGCTAGACTAAACTGAGTTCAAGCATGAAGCATGATAGTATTGATTGGGTATGGAATCCTCTATTCTATATACTATGTTGTTTGTCTTCTCTGTGTCTGCGAGAGACTGAGACAATGACTAAGCCTAATGGCTTTTACCAGACCCTCGTAGAGGATCTGTCCACAAAGAACTCCACTACTTGAATAACTTTTATTACCCACGTCTCTGACAAACGGTAACACAGGAGGCTGAGACTGCTCTGCTCGATATTCAACAAAGCCAAAAATAAATAAATTAAGAAGAAGGAGGAAAGTGAAACGTAGCACCTTTGCTCTTGTTTGAGAAACTTACCCAACGACTACTTGGAAAAGAGCCGGGATTCTCCCGTATGTCAAAACCGGAGGAACAGTTACCTTTTTTTTCTTTTTTCCTTTCTTGAACTCGACCCATTTGCTGCTGCCGTCTCCACCGACGAGCAACAGCAGTCGACCGATGAACTGGGAAACAGTCGTCTCCCTCGTGTGAATGTGAAGATCTCCTCTCGCTGAGAGCAGAGAGGCAACCTGGGTAAAAGGAAAGATGACGTCTGACGCTTTGCAAATCTCCTCCCGTTGTTTCTCTGTAGTCTGCCTGTTCACCTTAGTCTCAGCGAAAGCAGAGACTGTGAAAGCCGTATGCATTGAGCTTCTGGTTTTGGGAAGGTTATCTTCTTCACAGAAATGAGAAACCACCACAGAGGCGGCTGAAACGCCGTGCACTGGAAATAGAGGAGGATGGGCTCCTCTCGGTGGCGGTGGTTGAAGGAGCAGTTGTAAGACGCGGGTGGCGGAACCCTTGGCTAGGGTTTCGCCAGAGAAAAATCGGTCGGTCGCTCGGTGAGGAGAGAGACGACGAAAGAGAAAATGAGAGAAAACGGGTAAAAATTGGTATTTATAGTCAAAATTAGAAAATTACAAGAATAGTCCATAATTTATGCACTATTTCAAGAAAGGGTGTTACATTTCTCAGAAATTAAAGCCGCAACATGTTTTGCTAAAAATTTTCAAAAAGAGGCTCGCGAAAGTTGTTTTTCAATAGAAACCGGGAACTTTATAAGAAATTACTTTTGGGAATCCTCAGGGTTAATGAAATTAGCAAAAGAGGGTTTCAGAAAATTAGTTGCAAATTTAGTATAAGGCTGTGCATTTATGCAAAATTATGGAAAGCACCCTTTAACTTAATAAAAGTAGAGAAAGAGGGTTCTGAGATAAAATTCTGAAAAGAGATGTGCATGTTTTCATTTAAAGTCTTCTTGTTTTAATATTCTTTTAGAATATTATGAAATTTCTTGATGTGATATTCATTGTGATATATTTTTCCCTTTCTTAATTGTTCCTTACTTGTCATACGAAATTAATTTAGAAATGACATCAAGAGTGGGAGCTTCAGAATTAGCTAAGACTGAGAAATTGAATGGGACAAATTTCCATGCATGGAAGCATAGGATAATGTTGGCCTTGACTTTGGAAAGACTCATTTATGTGATCAACGAGCATTTTCCTACTTTAGGAGAAAAACCCAAAAAGGCGTATGAGTCATTTACTTCTGATGATCTAATGGCTAAAACTATCATGTTAGCATTCATGATAGATGATCAAATTAGAGTCTTTGAGGATTGTCTAACTGCCAAAGATATGTTTGATACTATCGCTTCTAAATACAATACCATGACTGCGATGCACATACAGTTACTGCAAGAACAATACAATTTCTATAGGATAAAAGAGTCAGATAATGTACTGGACCATGTTAATAAGATGTTGGTCATGGCTAAAGATTTAGCCGTGGTAGGGAATGTCATATCTGACAACATGCAGATCAGCACAATCCTGAACAGCCTACCTTCTTCTTGGGATATGGCAGTTACTGCTTTGAGTGTTCAATTTGATACTCTTACTTTAGAAAAGCTTCCTATACAGTTAGCTCTACAACAACAACGTCTGACCAAGAGAAATAGAGCAGCGTTAATGACAGTCCAGGAAAAACCTGCTGGTAGTCATGTGCCTGTAAAATCAAAACAATTAAAAAATCGAAACGATGGCAAGTTCAAGGGCAATTATGCAGGTACTAAGAAATCTCAAGGAACTGTAGTGAAATGCTACAGATGCGGAAAGCCTGGACTTATAAAGAAGAATTGCAGAACAAAATTCCCGAGTAAGAAAGACAATAATGGTCAGGGCAACTACAACAGAAGGAAGCCTCAAATGGACTCTGACAGAGAAGTCATCTGTGTTGTGTCAGAATGTCTGTTTGTAGATGGAGATCTAACTGGATGGTGGGTCGATTCCGGAGCTACTCGTCACATTGCAAAGACGAAAGAAGGAGTGATCCACATGGAAAATCTGAGTCCGGGAACCCACAGGGTCTATATGGGAAACAACTCTTATTGTGATGTCATGGGAATTGGGGCATATCGTCTAAATGTTGGGGGTACAAGTGTTGTACTTAACGAGGTTTTGTATGTCCCTTCCATGAGAAGGAATCTAGTGTCTGTTCCCGCATTGACGGGAAAAGGTTTTGAAGTACGTTTTATTCCAAGGAAAGTAACAGTGGGAAAACATGGAAGGTTCATGTTTGGTGGAAAATTTGTAAAAGAACATGGTATGTTCAAACTGAATGATATGAATGAAGCTTCAAGTTCTGCTTATTTCGATTGTGCAATGAGTGTGAACGTAAACTTATGGCATGAAAGATTAAGTCATATAAGCATCAAAAAGATACAGACTCTAGCACAACAAGGTCTAATACCTGACATAAATATAAATGATTTTGCGAAATGCGAGTCATGTGTATATGGAAAAATGACAAGGAAACCATTTCCGTCAGAAGTAATTCGGGCCACTGAATTATTAGAGATAATTCATATTGATATCTGTAGACCTTTCAGGATCCAAACTCATAGTAGCAAGTTATATTTCATAACATTTATTGACAACTTCTCAAGATTTGGTTACATATACTTGATCAGATATAAATCAAAAGCACTTGAGAAATTCAAGGAATACAAATCTGAAGTCGAGAGACAACTTGGAAGGAATATCAAAATCATAAGGTCTGATCGAGGAGGAGAATACACTTCTAGTGAATTCCTCGAATATTGCAAGGACTTTGGAATTAATAGGCAAAAGACAATGCGAAAGACACCACAACAAAATGGTGTGGCTGAGAGGTGTAACAGAACTCTCTTGAACATGGTGAGATCCATGTTGGCAGGAGCACAATTACCAAAAGTTTTTTGGGGAGAAGCTGTGTTAACAGCTATGTATACAATAAACCGAGTGCCCTGCAAAGCAGTCCCAACCACTCCTTATGAAAGATGGACTGGCGTAAAACCAGATCTGAGATATTTAAGGAGATGGGGATCTGTAGCACACGTGAAAATTCTAGATCCAAAACTGGATAAACTAGATAATAGATCAGTGAGATGTATATTTATTGGATACCCAAAAGGATCCAAGGGCTACAGATTATATCATTCATCTATGGGACTTATAGAAAGTAGAGATGTAGAGTTCATAGAAGAACTCAATAATAAAGATTATGATCCAGTGGAACATCGAAATGATACACTGGATGATCTGATTTATTCAGATGAACAGTCTGGTAATGAACCGACTGGAGGTCAGTTTGGCAATGAACCAACTGAGCAGGAATCGTCTGAGAAACAGTCAGGAAATGAACCGACTGAAAATCAGTTAGGCAATGAACCAACTGATATGAATACCTCATCATCTCAGACGTTATCAGGTCATAAAAGACCTAGAGCTTCTCCTTCATATTTAAATGATTATTATGTATATCTGGCATAGGAGCTATGCTATTTAGCAGATATTGACGAAATGTCTGACAATCTGACATATGATGAAGCAGTTAGCTCGCATGAATCGTCGGATTGGATGAATGCTATGGATAAAGAAATTGAATTCATAAAAATGAATAAAGTCTGGGAATTAGTAGATCTTCCTAATGACAGAAAACCCATTGGATGTAAATGGATACTAAGGAAGAAGTATAAAGTTGACGGATCAGTCAAAAAATTCAAAGCCAGACTAGTAGCGAAAGGTTTTTCCCAAAAGGAATGAATTGATTACTCAGAGACTTATTCGTCGGTTGCAAAGTTTGCATCAATCAGAATAATTTTAGCTATCGCGGCATTCTATGACTTGGATATTTGTCATATGGATGTAAAGACTGCTTTTCTCAATGGTGAGTTGAAAGAAACTATATATATGACTCAACCACAAGGATATGTCATCAAGGAAAAAGAAGACAAAGTGTACAAGTTGAATAAATCGTTGTATGGACTGAAACAGTCCCCTAGACAGTGGTATTTTGCTTTTTACAAAGCAATTACAAAACTTGGGTTTGTTGCAAACCAATTAGACCTCTGTGTATATGTTTGGAAAAGTGGGAGCCTTTTTTATATTCTATCAATATATGTTGATGACATATTTCTAACAGGAAATGATAACGACATGATTGTAAAAACGAAGACTTGGCTGAACAAAAACTTCGAAATGAAGGACTTGGGTGAAGCATCCTATATATTAGGAATAAAAATCACTCGAGATAGAAACTCTAGAATCCTGAGTTTAAGCTAGGAACGATATATTGATTATATCTTCAAGAAGTTTCGCATGTTAGACTGCAAACCAATTGGAACTCCTATAGCTAAAGGAGCAAACTTAAGCAGGAGTGATTGTCCTGGTGAAGGACAACAAAAATTAAATGTTTCATATGCACAAGCGGTTGGTAGTCTGATGTATTTAATGCTTTCTACCAGACCAGACATAAGTTTTCCTATCGGTCTGGTAAGTCGTTATCAAAGTAATCCTGGATGGCCTCATTGGCAAGCAGTCAAAAGAATTTTTCGGTATATTAAAGGAACAAAAGGACTGAAATTGTCTTATCAAGCAAATGAGCTAATTTTAATTGGGTATTCCGATGCAGATTTTGCAGGCTGCAAAGATGATAGTAAATCCACTTCAGGGTATGTTTTTCTCTTTGGAGGTGGGGCGATAGCCTGGTCCTGTAAGAAACAGGGATGTGTTGCTCAGCACACACAGGAAGCAGAGTATGTTGCTTGTAATGTTGCAACTACCTTTGCTGTCTGGATAAACCGGTTCTTGAAAGAATTGAAATTAAATCTTGATCATGAACATGTTCAACTATAATGTGATAATCAGGCAGCTATATCTCTTATGAAGAATGGAGCTGTTAGCTCAAAAAGTAAACATATAATGGTGAAATACCATTATGTTCATGAAATCATCGAGAAAATTGAAATCTCGGTTGATTACTTGCCTACCAATGATATGGTGGCTGATCCCTTAACTAAGGTGATATCTGAAGATTTGTTTTCAAAGCATGTAGCCCATATGGGGCTAAGATATATTTGAAAGGTTGCGAAGGAAAAAAAAAACCATTGAATAGAAAACCTTGCTGTAAACCTTGAATAAGTTTTATGTTACGATGGATAAACCAATTATGGAAAACCTAGTAACCAGATCAATGAAGAAAACCCACATATAGTGGATGCAAACTGGCGGTCTCATGGCCAAGTGGGAGATATTGGATAGTGGCCATTGAGCCCTATCCGGATATCCCGTAACTGCATAGCAGTTACGAGATTATGCTCATCCTTTTGCTGAAATCTCTCCCCCATCCAAACCGCTGCTGGGCTGAGGGGAAAACCTAAGGGGCTGGCCTATTTAAGCTCAGCAACTCTTTATTTGGGTAATCTCTCGGTGATAACCCTTTGAGAAGCCCCTTAGAAGGAAACCCCTTAATCAAATTCTTCTTCACCTTTTCTTGTCTTGTTGCTTTCTACAGAGGTGACCGTTCGTGGCTGCAGCACTTGGGTGTGGACGATCTTCCGCTGCCTTCACTTCAACAAAGTTGGCGTCGTTGTGCTTCAAGAACTCGCGCGCCGTCGACGCCGAGCACGCGGCGACCACCGTGGTGGTGCTGAGGCGGAGGGAGATGATGGGGCCGTAGTGCTTAGCGAGCGCGGCAAGAGAGTGATGAGGCATCGCGCCGAGGGCCGGAAGGCTGCCGATCAGTGGCCAGCCAGTGGGGCCAGGCGGCAGTCTGCTATCCTGCGGTCGGAAGTACCAGATCACCGCCGCTAGGGCCGCGAGGAGCGCGACGAGATGGATAGGACTGACGATTAAATTGCCTATCATGATCGAAAATCGGAATGGTCAGGATGTCCAGGCTTGTCAGGGATTATTGAAGATAGCTGCATGCTTGGTTTGGGAAACTTTTATAGAGTAAGGTTAGCAGAAATGACGTTTTCTTCTCGGGATACCACCTGACCCTTTGCCATTGTCTTCAGTCAATTGTATAATAATTGTTGTCTATATATATATATATATATATATATATATATATATATATATATATATATATATATATATATATATATATATATATATATATATAAGAGAGAGAGAGAGAGAGAGAGAGAGAGAGATTAATTTATTGTTCATAGACTTATGAACCCATTGAATAGGTAGTATTCAAGATTGGCTAGTTTATTGTAGAGAGAAGGGAAAAAGATATATATAAGATAAATGATAAAGAGAGAAAGCTATTATAATCAAAATAAAGATGTTAAATGGTATTATTGAAAACAATGTTCAATCTTTTCCTTTCATTTCCTTTGCACGAATAAACAAACATAATTTTTTATTTATGGAGAACATCTACGTGGGGTTACCTCAACATTTTATTTCAAGCAAAATGGAATTTTTGCATACAAAAATTGAGGACCTGCTAATTTTTTTATATTCCATTTCCTGTCTTTTGTAATAGTTTCTTTTTTTTTTTTTCATCTTCATCTTTTTCCCTTCCTTCCTTTTCTTTTCTTTTCTATTTATTGAAATCATTTTACTATCCAAACATGTTTTTCGTTTGATTTTGCAAATAATGGATACATGGCGCTCTATATCACTTCACATCCATGTTTCAAAGTAACCCTGAACCTTAAGTTAGGGAAAGAAAAGGGTCTTCCGCCATTTTCGGGTATCCGTCACCCATGAGAAAGAACATGAAAGAAACATGCTGACATTAATTGTTTAATGAACTAATATGTCTCAGCATTAATGTTGATCGGAGAGTGTATATGAATTTCTTTTATTACTTTAAGTTTGTGCCACTAATTAGGCAACACGTGATAGTTTAATAATTTAGGTTAGAGCGATTGGTCATAGCTGCATGTTAGTTTGGCTTACCTTTTGCCAACTCTTTGATAAAGAATACAAATACTCCGCAATTAGCATTGGTAATGTACAATGCACATGTTGACTCTGATATGAATTTGTTTTGCTTACAATCAGAAAGATTTTTTTAGAAGAATTTATCCCGTTTTCTATCTATCTATATATAAAATATATAGTAATTGGTAGATCCCAAACTATTAGGTCAGGACAAAAACTAAACCATTTAAGTTTTTATCAAAAAAATATTTTAAACCAAATATAAACATCCTACTATATTTATAAAGACTATTTTAATATTAAACATGCTTTTGATTCAAGTCCCTTTTATGAAAAGTGTGGATCTTTCTGCTATAAAAATGTGACGTTATGGGAGCCATTCATTTTTACTTAGTATAAAAACATCATTAAACTCCAAAAAATTATCAACTTAATAAATGTTTTTCATCAATGCATTCTTAAGATCGTATCAATAAGGTTAGATTGTAAAAAAAAAAAAAATCACTTTAGTTATCGCATTTACGCCATCTGGATTTCTTCTTGCCTATACAAAACACATCTTTAGAAGCTAATTATATGCATGTTAGTGGTCACTTTGGATGATCTGCCCAAGAGGAATTTTAATTGTATGCTAAAAAATGCTTAAAACAATTTTACAAAAAAATAAAAAGTATAAAAAAATTGAACGACCAATTGATGGGACTATTGTATATGTAAACCATTCATCTCCAAATGATTACTCACGGCAAATAAGATTGCTACAATTAGAATACTGCAGTAGATCTAATATTGCACACTGCTCTCAATATGTGATTGTATCAGCGACCCTAGTTCTAATTGGCCACATTCAACTATACAGAGGCGGCGCTGGAAATTTTTCTCGAGGAGGGTCGAATTAAAGTTTTTAAATTTTGAATAAGGCCAAAATATCATTTTTCAAATTTTTATATATTAGAACAAGAAAATTTTAAAACCCAATTGTTAGGAGAAGAACATTCAACATAGACACCACGGTCAAATTGATGAAAAGGTCAAGCAAGCATCACATGCTTTCTATGGTCCCAGTGGGAAATGAATGCTAAATCTGCTTGGCTTAGAGGTTCAGTTGAATTGGGACTATCGAAATGAATTTTGAGAATTTGAAAGCCAACGACTTTAATATCCAATCTAGATTAGAAAAATGTAACAAATATTTGAAGCTAAATATTCTGAAAATCAGCCCAGTTTTAAGGGGTAAACAAAGCAAGACAGGCATTCTAAGGCAACAGTAATAAACCACATTATCTGACAACAGCACATTTTCATATGCATTTTATATTATAATTTAGTCGCTTAGATTTAGCTTGAAGATAGCAAAAGCAACACAAAACAATCAATTCACACCCTCATTGAATAGGACGTCCCACACCCTCATGGTTGTCTGGAAATTTCCCACATTAAAATGTCATCATAGAACAAAGCAGCACTACACTAGACACACCAACATATAGGCTTTGGATTGAGAACATAAAACCAGACTCAACATCGCCTCACCAAAATAATGTAAGAATTCATTACTTGTTTTATCAACTGTTGAAAAATAGCAGTTGAGACTAATAAGAACTTCAGCGGCAAATTAATAAAGAATAGATCATTAAACTAAATATTAAATACCCAACTGGGAAAATGGATAATCTACAAAACCATAAAAAGGACAGGCTTAGCTTTTAAGAACTATGACTGTTTTCTGCCACTTTTGCTATGCTAATCCACTATCTTCTTTTTTTATCTAAGCAGCTGCTTCTGCCTACTGAGTGATTCCAACAACTCCCCATTCAGTTAGCATGATAGAAAGAAATAAAAATTGATTACATTTGCTAGCAAAGGGATAACAGGTAGGTTGAAAGTGCATTGAAGCCCAACCAAGATTCAAGTACTCCCTTAACAGAAAATATGATATTTGAGAAGGCCTCACCTGGTTGAAGGGAAATTATGGAGAATCAAGCTTAAAGGTCGAAGTAGACTTCAAGGCTAAAAGAGAATAACAAAGCTAGCTTGTGGAATTAGTCATTAATATGAATGCTCAGACTCACCATTTGATTAAGTTTTTATTAGAACTGAATACCCTATAGCAGAAGAACGAACATGGTGATGCAGTCCACAGTTGTTTATTTGCTTTTTGTCTGAAGACTGAAATATAGAACCCAGTGGGGGAAATTTAAAGAACATAACTTGGAAGGCCAGAAAGAGAAGCATCAAATTCTCGTGGACCCTAAACTCCCAAGTAGTACGAGATTTCGTTTTCTATCTTCAGCCTTCTTGGATGAGTTTTGTTTGCAAGCGGCTTACATATACTCTTGAAGGAGGAGTTTGTGCGTACCACAAATACTCTGTATTCCTTCTCTACCTACAGCTGACTTAGAGGGCAACACACTCAACTGGATGAAATTGAAGGCATACTGATATGGAATGACAAATTGAATAGTAAGAAGCTGCCTGGAAGAAACCTGCAGTAGGCTATCAGAAGTAGAAATGGAACACAGCTGAAAATAACATCTTTCAAGGAACAGAGTAATAATCAAGTAAGGACTTAAGAGCGTTGTTAGCCGTTCAGTTGGTGTTTTATTAGAAAATCCCTGCCAGATATATTAAGAGTTAAAACAATCTAAAGTTCCTTAAACAGCAGCTGTTTTTATGCAAACAAGAAAATGAAACCAGTGATCACCAATGTTCAAATGCCTATTCACACCAAACATATGGTAAGTGTAAATTTGTGCACAGAAGATATCTCGTTCCAAATTTCATGCAAAACTAAATGGTGAGGAACATTTAGCTCATCCATAGTTAACAATCAGGGACAAATCAAGGTTGTTTGTCGTTAACAATCAGTGAAATCGGTGGGAATCCAAGCTCATTTATAGCTATTTGATGAACAAGACTTGAATTTTCAAGAATTAGATATAAAGACAGAACAAGAAAATACAGACTAATTGCAAAAAATTTGGATAACTATCTTTCACGCTGGTAGAGAAGGCGAACCAGAGAAAGAACTAATCTCCTTAGGAGCCTCATAAACAAATATGGTGTTTACTGTTTGGAGAATTTAAGTTCAAACCATCTATCCTGCTGTATGCTTGTTTAAAATCTGGATGTAAGACAGCCAGATGTTATAATTTCTTAAACTGTAAATATAAGCATCTTTAGGGGAACACAGTTTGTACCATAAGCCTCATCATGATTGTTAAGAAAACAGAAAAAACCTTACGTATGTGCACTAATAATGCACATATGCACTTGTGTGAGAATGAAAAAAAAGCTCTAGCTTCTTATTTGGAAGCTAGAGCATGTGAAGGCATGTGAAGGACAACCCTATTTTAGCAAAATGTGCAATTCAAGGGCAGGATTGGACATATGAACTTGTGGGTACCATGATTTATAACAATGATAAGCATATTCATTAATCAGCAAAGACATTGCTTAACAATCTTTTAGCGACTGTTAAGGCACGCAGATAAGCCATAAAATTATCTCCCTGAAGTTCACAATATTCTTTTATTCATATGTGATGGCCTACCTCTGATGGCAAGCTTTTCGAGGAGAGGCACAGAAACCATTCTGTGGCGACAAGAGACACATGAAATGATCAAACCCCATAGCCTCCAAATGAGTAGCAATTCGATACATTGTCCTAGTTATCTTACAATACTTGAGGAAAATAAGAGGCTCAAGTTAGAAGCCAAAATAAAGGCAAGTAACCTTGGACATTTTTTTTGAAAGCAGATCTTTGAATACTCTTTGTTCAACATGGCAACCGGATAGGTTGTCAGTGTAGCAATCATTCACTAGCACATTGTCCAGAAGGGTGGGAAGCATCCAGAATGCATCTTCTTCTGTCTTCTGGTGTGTCCAGCCAAGGATGGGATGGGAATGTACGTGGTAAATCCTGTTGAAAATTTGGAAAAAAAACAGATAATTTCTGAACCACAAAAAAATGAAGAAAAGGAGTGAACAATACAGTAAAGCAGACAAAAAATAAAAGAAACATAATACACGATACTGAATTACATTATGAACTGAATTTCAAGTACATAAAACTGCAGAATGGATCACCAAAATTTAGGATAAAAAGGAATTTCGGGAAAAAAAAATGTAAAAAAATCACAAGAAGATGAAAATCCGAAGTATCTAGCAAACTTGTGAATGCGCAAAGTGCCAAAGTCGTATGCCAAACTTGTGAATGACAGGTAGTCCTACTTCCTTGTCTTTTTTGTGTTGAAATGGAAGCGGTTGAGAGACGGGTTGGAATCTGTCGAACCAACTCGATGTGAGAGTCGGTCGCTTTGTTAGAGCTTAAAGGCATAAAAGTCATCCTTTTCACAAGTGAAAAAAATGAGTGAGATGGGAAGCTTAAATGAAGACAAGGATCAGCAACATTAAGCTAATCTTTTGAGAAAATGCTGACCCAATAATATTGGTGACGAACAGACCACCCCTTGCAGGAGAGGAATGGTATTATGGTAGGTGTTTTTTATTCGCTGTGGAAGTTCTGTCGCATGTGAACGTGTTAATGATAAGGTTGAGTTTTCTTTTCAATGGAAGCAAGCAGCATAAGAACTGCCACATAGTAGCAAGAATGGAGGAGAGAAATAATATTCATAACAAGATGAATTGAGGACTGGGATAAGGCCTCCAAGGATGGGATTAATCAAGAATCAGAGCCAAAAACTGATTAATACGGATGAGTTGTGGTGGACCAACAGAGTCAGGGATACTTAAAGAGGTGAAAAGGGTCTATTGCGTATGTCTCTCTCTCTCGAGATGAACACTTAGATCTCTTACTGAGTCTCATGTCAGCCCCTATCAACAGATCAAGGGCGAGATATTATTCTGCTCCCATACAGTGAGTATTCCTATCAAGAACTCTCTCTCTCTCTCTCTCTCTCTCTCTCTCTCTCTCTCTCTCTCTCTAGATGAACACTTAGATCACTGAGTCTCATGTCAGCCACTAAGGGTCTGTTTGATGTTTGATTATCGGGTGAAATTTAACGTGGTAAATTTACCATGGTAAATTTTTCTGAAGAATTTACCCCACCCGTACCATTTTTTCCTTCCCCTCTCATTTTACCCCGACTATAAAATGGGGCCTTAGTATCCGCAATCAAGCGAGTTTCCCTTTTTAACCTCTTTCTAGCCCTCTTTTGCTGCTGGTCTCTTTGGATCTACTGTTGCGACCTGCATTTGTATTGCCTGTACAGGACTTACAAGGTCCGTGGGTTATGGATCTCCTGAGCTCATGATTTATAAGGCAACCCAATAAACATGAACATAAAAGCAGGTCCAACCAGCACTGGCAATATTATAACAGAAAATCATTCACAAACAGAAAAAACTTAACTGTCAACCTACCTTTTTATCATTTGGACATCAAAAATTGATGAAGTACACCTGCAATCGATCAAAAACTTCAGTAAACGCCGGTCAGAAGATGGAGACAGGAGAAGGAAGAAAAAGAAATGAGAAGAAGGGCTTGGGTGGAGTTTTAGAGTCGGAGAAGCCTTTTACCAATGTCTGGCATGCATCATTATAGGTTTATTTAAAAAATGTTGGTAAAAGTTTTGCGATAACTTTTACCAATGTTTTACGTGTGTCGGTAAAAGGGACTTAAGCATGACCATGTGAGTAAAACTTACTTCTTTTTATTGACATTTTTGAAGTGGACGTCAGTAAAAGGTTTTTTACTGGCCTTATGTTCTGAAAGTCAGTAAAAGTGACATGTTTAGCAATGTTTTCGAGGTAGACGTTGGTAAAAGCTTAACTTCAAATGGCACGAGTCGGGAAAGGCTACTTTTCATATCGATGTTTTTTTCTAAACATCGGTAAAAATGACTTGTTTATCGACATTTTTGAACTGGACGTCGATAAAAGCTCGACTTCAACAACATCCTAACGGCAAGCGTCGGTGAAGGTTAGGTTCTCTGCCATCTTATTTTGGACGTCCATAAAAATTAATCTTCACCGACATTTAATGTTGGATGTCGGTAAAAGTAGCCTTTCCCCGACACCCTATTTTCCTATGCGTGTGCAAATGTGTCTTTTTTTTTTTTTGCAGTGTATATGGTCGTGGATGTATGAGAACTTTGGTCTTCCAAGTGTGTTTTCTTCTTCGTCTTCTCTTGATATCGATTGATTATTTTTTTATCTGTAATGGCTGCCCTCATGGTTTTAATTAATAAACTCTTCAGTCATTCGGGTTTCTTCATGAGGCTTTGGTTTTCATGCACGAGCCATGGATGGATGATAAAGAGTGTAAAGGGCTAAGTACAAAAGAATATGTTCATATTAGGTTTTATCGACACACAAGAGTGTGGCAAACCTTGAATATGTTACATGTTGGGTGTTATCTTCAGTCTTCTTGCACATGGAATATAAACTAGGAGAAAATAAAGCAAAGATTGGGGTGGTTTCTTTTGTACATCATGTTTCCGTGCTCTCCTGTTATAGTGGCTCACCTTAATATGTTAAAAGCTCCAAATACTCTTTCTTTCTCTCTCTCTTTGTCTCTATAACACCCGACTTTGAAAAGTTTGGTATCTGTTATCAGATCAAATTTTTCCAAACAAAATTTTCAATCATTTCATTTGGATCTAATTTTTGGACCTTAAGCCCTATCCTAGACCCAAAACAAACTTTCATATCTATACCTAAGTCCAATTCATGACTATTCGATCTAAAATGAAGCTTTAGACCCATGCTTGAGTCCGAACACAATCCAAATCTAAAATCCAACTTTTAGATCCAAATTAGATGCAAAACCCAAGTTTAGATCCAAATCAAAATTTTCAAAATTGAAATCTAAGGCTAAGATCAAAGCAACAAAATTTGAAGCTATCGAACGCCACGCACACATGCACAAACCGTTCCTTTGTTCCAGACTATTAGATCATGGATAAAAACCAAACCCTTTAATTTTTATTTTAAAAAATTGAATAAAATATAAACACTATTATTTTATAAAGACTTTCAATATAAAAAGTGCTTTGATTTGAGTCGCTTTTATGAAAAATGTGGATTTTACGTTGATGTTATGAGAGTCGTTCATTTTTTCTTATGATAAAAGCACCATTAAATTCCAAAAAAGATCAGCTTAGTAAATGTTTTACCAACCTATTTTTAATGTCACGTCAATAAGGTTAGATCGTAAGAAAAACACTTTATTATCGCATTTAAGCGATCTGGTTTTTTTTTCCAGACATAATGGTCTGGAACCTACCAATATATATATATATATATATATGTTAGTGGTCAACATAGTCTGGTAAGGATCTGCCTAACCACGGCTCCCCAACAGGGGGGGAGACCAATTACGCTTGCGTTGATATCTTGACTTGCACATTGAAAATGGATCCACAAATTTAATGTGAACGTGAGCTCTTAATGAAAAGCACAGGGGAATCATAATAATCTCAATTGTCAGTGCATAGCTGTGACAGATCCTGATCAACTAAATTTCTTGTTTTGGATACCTACACTATTTTATCTATATCTATTAACTTTTTGTTGTTTTCTTTGTTTGACTTCATTTGCTTCAGCAACCGAAACTGGAATCTAGTAAAACTATGTCACTAAATCTTATAAGTTGGCTCGAATAGCCTATGCATCTGAACATTTTTCCTTTAATACAATATTTCCTTGTAAAATTTTGTTATATAGGCCGCCACAGTGAAGGCACTAGCCCAAGTTTGAGATTTTAAACTTTAATGACACCTATACATAAATAATTAAAAAATAATAAATGAGGTATCAATATATAAATAAAGCAAGTCATGGGGACTGGTGTATGCAATTGCCCACACCTGCATATAGAAGTACTACTATGAGTTTGTATAAGATAGAAAACGAAATCTTTAAACGGTGTTCACCAAGATTTTCATTTGTTAAAATAAACAGTCATCAACTGTTCACTACAACAATTGATAATGCCATAATTGTGTGATCTGTTCATCGCTCAAAATTAGGCTGCTGGTGCTGGTTCAGTATTAATCGGAGAACACGCAGATGCAAGAAACCAGTTAATCGAGTCAAAAGGAAGGAGCAAGAAGAGTTTTGTGTCGCTAAACGAGTTAATCGAGTTAAGCGAGTCGAGCTCGAGCTTGTGTTAGGCAGCTCGACTTGAGTTCAAGTCGAGTTCAAGGTCGAGCTCGTTGAGCCGAGTCAAGCTCGAGCTGAGCTCGACTTGGCCCGTGTGCAGCCCTACACCTGCCTCGGTCACCAATTAGCTACAAGGTTTTATAATTACCTTGTGGCAGTGACTAAATCTCGACCGAAGTGTGGTTTCTTTTAGTGTAACAATTGGATCCAAAAAAACCTTCTTTATATCATTCCTTATATTCAGGTGAAAAAAATTCAGGTTTGAAGAGATACTTTCTATTGCATTATTTGAAGAGAATTTTCATTTTAGGGCCCCAATTTGGTCAATAGTATTTGAGAAGGGCCTGACTTTCTGAATTTGTCATACGTATACCAAATTAATGTCCCCAGAACTACGTAATAAAAACTTGTGTTACCACTATGCTTCAAAACTGAAATCAGACTGTAGCGCTTCTTTTCTTTTTTTTTTCTGGAATTAAGTCTACTTCTTGTATCTTCGAACACAATACTTTTTATCCTCGGAAACTTGAGGTTGATCCTGGAAAATGTATTTGGGAATTGTCATGAAAGAAGTTTGCCCTCGTGAAATATTCAGAAACGGAAGCCCTTTTCTATTATATAAGGAAAATGTTAAGCTTTTGAAGAAAATTTTCTTTTGATGAAATAGCTTACATACCGGGGCCAACACAACTACAGCTTGCGTTAATGACATTTAAATTCAATTTATTCAACTCGATACTCAATCATAAAGATCATTTGTCAACTAAGCCAGTATTTTTTTCAGGGAGCGAGCCGACAGTCCAACCTTTGGATCTGGGTAGTACCAAATTGAATTCAAATCCAAAAAATACATAACACAATTAAAAAAATATATTTTTTTCAATGTAAATTTTTTTCAAAAAAATTGTCGCATGTTGACAATCCATTTTCATTGTAGCATCGGTTATGACAGGACATTTCTTAAGAAGATGTGTTCTGGCCAGTGGCTGAGCCAAAAAAATTGGTTGGGGGACACCCTTTAAAAAAATTGGCTCGCCATCTTTTCTGACACATTAAAAACAGTTCATTAATTGACCATCCTTGGTTACCTTTCAGGGGGTCGTTTGATAAATAGAACAGCTATTACATGAATTTGTTTCAAAGAATTAAGTTGATCTATATATATATATATATATATATCAAAAGCGGCCATGGCTCCTTCCATCCACACTTGATTGCGCATCTACTCGTAACCTCATGCAGCAACATTACATTGTCAGTCAGTATTTTGAAGTTTATTAATAGTACCTGCTATTGATGGTTTTCCGCTGGTTGCAAGTCCAGATAAAAACTCTTGATATGTATTGGACATGCTCTGAGTTCAGAATGACGGAAAATGGAGGTGGGTGTGCGTGCATACACACACACACACACTATATTCTACGTATAGAAAGAGAGAGGAAAAGGCTTTCTCCGGCAGTCCGGGTATATAACTCTGGCCTCTTACAGACTTTGCATTATTCGAATGTAAACATCATGTTTATAGCTCACAAACAGACCATGTGTGTGAGCTAAGCAAGGTAAGCGCTTGAGGCAAGCCTGGGCCTAGGCTGGATCTTGAGGGGCACCGCCCTTTGCAAAGTGAGTCCATACGCTTCATCCATATTTAATTTCTCTGGAACCTGACCGGCCGGCAGCTCCCATCCGAACCCATGGACCAAGGTCGCCGCCATCAGCTGCACCATCCTTATGCCCATGCTCATGCCGGCGCAGATTCTCCGGCCTGCTCCGAACGGTATCACTTCGAAGTCATTCCCCCTTACGTCTATGTTCTCGTACTTGGATCCAGGCATGAACCTATCCGGCTGGAACTCCAGTGGATCCGTCCATATGCTTGGGTCCCTGCTGATAGCCCAGACGTTGACCAAGAGGCGGGTGCCCTTGGGGATGTGGTAGCCAGCAACCTGGCAGCTCTCGCTGGCAATGCGTGGGAGGGAAAGCGGCGTCGATGGGTGAAGGCGGAATGTCTCCTTCACAACTGCTTGCAGATATGGCAGATTTTGAATGTCCGATTCCTTAACCAGCCGGTCCCGGCCGACGACGGAATCGAGTTCGGCCTGAACTTTCTTTTGGATGTGGGGGTGCCGGATCAGCTCGGCAAGTGCCCATTCCACCGTGCTTGCAGAAGTATCGGTACCAGCTGTGAACAGATCCTGCATTTGCAAACGCCTTATAATTAGTGATGTTATAATTAGTGATGATGATAAGGAAGAGAAGGCGGACAGACACCATGGCAGGTGAAAACACAATTGAATTGCCTATTCCTTGATTTTATGTGTACTCTAATATGTTTTAATGAATTTAAATGAAACATATAGTTATCAACCTAACATTTAAAGCTATTTATTGCAAGCCACCACTTCAAGCATTATGAAAACAATAAATATCACCTCTCTCTCTCTCTCTCTCTCTCTCTCTCTCTCTACACACACATATATATATATAATAAATCAAAGTAACCAGTCTCTGGATGGGTAAAACGCCAGAGTTGGTAAAAACATGAAAAACTATGCTATAAACGATGCCATGTTGCTAAAAAATTTGGGATCGATAGTTTCAACATTTTAGTGATCTTGAAACATCTGGGCGGCCAGTTGCGTTAGAGAGAGAAAGAATGGAAATGATGTTGTGTTTTTTAATTTTTATGTGAAAAGTTATTCTTGCCAACAAAAGTAGAGTACTGCGCTGCTCTTAAAACCCAAGCGTTGAATGAAATGCAAGATTGGACTTGCTTTTACTGTAAAAATGAAGCAGAAAGCCTTTCGTAAAAGATTTACTACCAAGTTTAACGTGTTTAAAAATTGGAGAAAAGTTTAATTCAAAGGGCTGCCAGTTGTTAACAAAACAGATAATTTTATTCTCAAAACTTTGTTCGGGAACCTTCTGATGTTATAATAAAGAAAGACCATCCCTGAACAATTCATATAAATCAAAGAGAAGGAGAAAGGACAAGAGGGAGACCGACCAATAGCAAGGCTTTAATGTCAGTATCCGTCAGCTTGCCATCCTGGCCATCCAGACCGACGGGATCGTCCTTCAGCCGCAGAAGAACGCTGAGAACGTCGCCCTGTCCTCCGGCGCCGGAGGAGCGTCCGTGCTCTTCCAAAATCCTCTGCATGAAGCCGTCGAGCCTCCGGTGCAGCGCCTTCATCTTCTTAGCCACACCCATGAGGTCCATCCAGTCCAGTGAAGGTACGAAGTCCCCTATGTTGAACACCCCCGCCAGCTGCATTAACTCCAACACCATCCCCCTGAACTCTCCGGCGTCCTCCCCACCCTCGAACACCCTCCTCCCTATCAGCACCTTCCCCAAAGCGTTCGCCGTGCACACGGTCAGCGCCTCCCCCACGCCGACGTTCTCCCCGGCCCGCGCCAGCGACGCTGCCAGGATCCCCAGCTCCTTCTCCCTGACGTGCCGAAAGTCGTCGAGCGCCTTGTTGGAGAAGAGGTGCACGGCGCAGATCTTCCGTAGGCTCCGCCACTTCGGCCCGTACTCCGCCCACACCATATCCTGCGAGTCGTACGCGACGTGCTTCGCCCCTGCGTTCGGCGGCCGCGACGAAAAGTTGGCGTCGTTGTGCTTCAAGAACTCGCGCGCCGCCGACGCCGAGCACGCGGCGACCACCGTGGTGGTGCCGAGGCGGAGGGAGATGATGGGGCCGTACTGCTTAGCGAGCGCGGCGAGAGAGTGGTGAGGCATCAGGCCGAGGGCCGGAAGGCTGCCGATCAGTGGCCAGCCGGTGGGGCCCGGCGGCAGTTTGCTATCCCGCCATCGGAAGTACCAGATCGCCGCCGCTAGGGCGGCGAGGAGCGCGACGAGATGGACGGGACTGGCGATTAAATCGCCGATCATGGTCGAAAATCGAAAGGGTCAGGACCTCCGACTCCGGGCTCGTCAGGGACGACTGAAGATGGTAACTTCAGTTCGGTTGGGGAAACTTTTATAGAATTAGATTATCAGAAATGTCCCCCTTTTTCTGCATATATTACGAAGCTACCACTCACCACCCGACTCTTTTTGCGTTGTCATCCGTGAGTCCTGTGTGAACCTGTTAACAACTGCACGCGAGAAAGCGAAGTCACGTGCCACCTACCACCGGGAACGGGTAAGGAATCGGCTGCCACACGATCCAACTAACCCGTCACCGAGAAGACGTGGCTTCGCTTCTTCAGCTCAGTTGAAGGGCAGACTTTACCAGAACACCCGCGCTTTTGCCCCTTTTTTAAAGAAATTAGAAATTAATAGTGAAAGAGAAATAATAAAAAAAATTGTAGAAGGAAATTTATGAGTAAACAATTTTTTTTTCTCCGGCGCTTTCA
This sequence comes from Nymphaea colorata, assembly GCF_008831285.2. Lineage (NCBI taxonomy): Eukaryota > Viridiplantae > Streptophyta > Magnoliopsida > Nymphaeales > Nymphaeaceae > Nymphaea > Nymphaea colorata. Next base: position 6,283,700 of record NC_045144.1, read on the forward strand.
CAAGGGCCTAGATATATATTTTTTAGTGTCCTATAACGATTAAATTAAAAATTTTTTGAAAATTATAATAAATTGTTTAAGAGAAAAAAAAAACTTTGGGAAGCTGCCATGACCCCTTCCAGCCCTCCCCTTCTCTCGGCATTTAATTAGTAGGATAATCATTTAATCTTATTATTATTATTATGGAGAGTGAATATTTAAAAAAAATCAAATTAAAGACTGCCATATGTCGCCATATGTCAAACTAGCATTGAAAGGCTTTACTTTTTTAAGGTTCGGCAATAACTCTGGGGCTTTAGGAAAGGGGGGCCACTTAGGTCATGGCACCTATCCAATTATTACAAAAACATTAAAAAAATTAATTGTATAATGTTTTTTTTTACTCGAGTTCAATTTGGCTCTATTCAAATCTAAGGTTAGACTTTTTAGCTCGCTCCTGAAAAAAATCCTAATTTCGACTCAGTAAAAAAAACTATACAAAGGGAAGTGTAGGTTCAATAGTGTCCTACGGCAAGAAAGGTAACTTAATTTGAATAATATCTTTTCCAAAAATTTTGTTCAGAAAGCAACATGTCTCACTATGTTTGTTTGTTGCTATAATAATCACTATGTTTGTTTGTTGGTATAGTAATCAAATTATTGTCCTCATGTACGGTGGATATTGACACAGTTAAGAACTGTACATCAAAAGAGAAGGGTGGGGGGTGAAGTTAACTTCTTGTAGTAAGGACAAAATCAAAAGGACATGGACCAAAATACCCTTATATAAAATTAAAAAAAAAAAGACCTCTAAGCATGTTAAAGCTGACACGAGAGCAGGCCTGGTACCTAAGAGTGACGAGAAGGATCCAGGTTATCAAATGAAAACGAATATTTTATATATTTTGGATTATGATGCATGCAAAACATCCACATAGTGGAATATTTACTAGTGTTAAAAATGATGCATCTATACAAAACTAAAGCTGAGTGGAAGCACTCCATTTCAGTTTATGCATGCATATACACAAAAATACTCTTAAGGCCATTTTCGTGAACCTGCACCCTGAATTGAGGCAAGGTCATGGAACACAATATTACAATGTTTTATAAATTTATCCCAATTTTTTTTGAAAAAGATTTATAGAATAATAACAAATAATAGTGTCACTATACTATTATTTAAAGTATTGTTCTATGTGTGTGAAGATCAACATTGCCCGCACATGCATAGAAATCTTTCTATAGCATTTATTCCGTGTTAATTTTAAGAGATTGTCATGGGCTAATAAGTCAAGTTTTTTTTAGCAAGTCGAGCCAGGTTTAGCTTGATTCGTTGTGACGACCTACCCCCAAGGGAGGACATCAGCCTTATTATATCCCTTAAGGAAGAAGAAAACTATACTAAATCAGTCCCTAAGTGGTAACACTAACTAAAACATTGAAAACACGTCATAATCTAATGAAATAGATGAAAAACCAAACATTAATATCAAACAAGTCTCCTTACACTAGAGCAATGGATAAATCAAAGAGGTTGTTTGGCCGCAAATGCATTTTGTGAGTGCCTCCTGAATATGTTTCAAAGATTGAGGTAGATTTATCAAACACTAGAACTGTTGTGTTGTAAACATACGTCAATCTCTGGAATAGATTTATGGGACACTTACAAATGTCTCTACTGCCAAACTGCCCCAAAAAAAAGCATATCAATGAATCGGTGCCAAGGAAAGGGTGGTGGTCCAATTATCATGTCAATCTCTCTTTTTAAGGATTTCCTTTGTGGGAGGACCTCCAAATATTTTATACAAAATATTTTATTACTTTTTTGTAGAAAAGTCATCAAAAATACAGAATTCACAAAATAACCTACCAACTCTCCATATTTTAGAAATACTCTAGGTACCCCTGAGAAAGGGACCTTTGAATTTTCACAAAAAATTAAACATGGAACTTGGGTTTTCTGGTTTGAGAAGGCTTTAAATATGATTCAAAACGGAAATTGGCCTGCCACACAAATCCTTGTGAAATTGCTTGAAGGCACAAAAAAATGCTCAGAACTCATTCTGGCTATCAAATCCAGACCAATGCTACTTAACATTTGAATCATCACACACATGGGGTTTAAATGTTAAACATGTAGCGTCGTTCATGGATACATACAGGGGTAGAGCCAGGAAATTTTTGTCGCATGGGACAAACTATAGTTTTAAAATTTTAACAAGGACCAAAATAGAAATTTTCACAATTTTTATATATATTAAACTACAATTTTTTAGATTTATATATATATACGGAGGAGTATGGCTCGACCTACAATACATAACCAATATAATACGTCCATGAAATTTTTTTTGACTTACATAATTGGCATATGGCTGGACCTATCCTACGAGTGCAGTACACAAGGCACCTACATAGTTGGCGCATGGCTTGTTCTAATCTTACACAAATAAAGGCTCTCTACACTAATAAATTGTCCTATGTGTACACTGCAGACGAACAAGACACTGTTTAAAACTGCGTTATACATCCTTTTGTATTCATCAAATGGCCCACAAAACATAAGGCGGGACAAATGTACAATAAGGTGCCCTCATTAGGGATGTCAGTACATTGAACAGGATACCTGATCGAACCGATTTGATAAAAACCACATATGAAAAAAAAAAATTAATATCCGAGAAATCAGATTGGATTTTGATTCCGTACATAAATATCCGATCAAATTCATATACGAACCATATCAGATTTATTTTTAAACAAATACCCTACTTATAATGGTCTTACATTTTAAAATTGGCAAAATCAGTTCAAAATTCGTATACAAATTCAGATATAAATATAAAAAACAGATTTAGTAAAATCATATTTTGAATTCAAATTTGAATATGACTTTTTTTTATTCATATTTGAATTCGAATATGTGAATATCCAAAACAACAGATATATAACTAAGGGGTATATTATCTATTAATATCCGAAGCCCCAAATAGCCCCCAATCCAAAAAATGTGCAACTAAAGAGATGACATCAAAGGTAACTAGTGCAAATGGTAAATGGTAAAAGATGTATCCATATCAATTGCCGCCACATGGTAAAAGTAAAACAAAGTGAGGGTGCCGTGCACACGATAAACAGAGAAGTTAAATGCATAGAGGGCGAACACATAAGGGCACATCCCTAAGCAATGACAGGTGGCACAACCCCACCTAGTGTAAAGTGTCGACCGTTGGATAGCATACGGTCATCAAGAAAAGTCGTGTGGGGCAATCCCTTTGTCAGTCCTCTACGGAAATCGCTGAGCTCAGCTATGCTATTGTAATAGCAAGTTCCACATTATGTTGTTGACGATGGAAATGGCAGAGTTCGGTCATGTTGTTGTATGATAGCGACTTGTGTGTGTGAATATGGTTAATGGTAAAAATATTTTTATGAATAAGAAAAAGAAATTTTGTGTAAATATAAAAAAAATAAAAAAACTAAAATATATTTTTTCAGTAATTTCAAAAATGTCTTTTTTTTTGGCACATGCATGGTGCATGCACCTGAGTGGCGCACACAAACTCTATCTCACGGCATATGACTTCACTCCAGAATCTTTACATCAAAACATGTGCCCCAGGTTGTCTCCCATCTTGAGCCAACATGCAGGCAAGGTTAATTGGGGCTAATCTGCTCGAGGTTTAACCCAGCACCGGTAATTAGTTAAGTTTAATCTTGATTATAGTGAGTTAATCCATCATTGAGTAATTAGATTATCTCTAATCTTCTTTACGCCCTGTTTGGTAGAAGGGAAAGGGAGGGAAAGGGAAGGATTGCTCAATCCCTCCCTTGTTTGGTTAGCGAATTAGAAAGGAGGGAAAGTGGCAAAACTTGTTTGGCAAGGAGGGGAGGAAAAGGAAAGGAAAGGGAGGGAAGGGATTGTGTAGTGTAATTTCTTTCCCTCCCAAATCGGACGGATTGGGAAGGAAAGGTACCCTGAGGACCCACCTCTTGTTGAAGAAGAAACACCCTTTCCCTCCCTCAAAACCGTTGAGAAGAAACAGAAAAAGAGGCAAGCAACGAACAGGGCGGAAGAGCAAAAGAGCAAAGGGAAGAAGAAGAAGAAGAAGAAGAAGGCCTCGACTGCAAGGAAGGTGAGTTTGTTTTTCTTCATCTCTCGCTGCATCTTTCTCTCTCTTGTTCTGCTTCTGTTTCATCTTCTTCTTCTTCCATTTCATCTTCTTCTTTTTGTTTGCTTTTTTCTGTTTTCAGCGGCCGTCTGAAACAACGTCTGTTCTTTTTTCATCTAAAACGTTAGTTTTTTGTGTGATTTTGTTGGTGATGCCTCATCGCATTCCTCTGCTGATTGAAAAACGACATCTACTTTTTAGGCCAAGTACTTCATATGCTTCCCCACAGATTTCGTCTGCAACTTTTGTTGTTTAATTAGGGAGACAAAAGAGTGCACACTACCTTCAGTCTTCTGAAACTGAAGAAATCGAGCATACTGCATAAAACACGTCCATCAAGAGAAAATCTTTCAAATTGAATGCTTTATATGATCCTAGAGACAGAAACATCCTTAATGGTTAGGAACCAAACAACGTGTAGATTAGGGCAGAAAGATTAAAACATAACTACAGCCTCTGCTTTTGACAGCAGCTTGTGGTCCTCCAAAAGCTGGTAATGCTCACCACCTTCAACATGAGCATGGAAATCAGGAGAGCTGTGACCACTGGCTTCTCCCATTCTAGAATTTCGTGTAGCCAATGTGAGACCTGAACTAGACTTGAACTTTAGGTCAAGGTCCTGATATGAATCTGATGCCAGTCTAACTAATAATGTAAATCTCCTTCAGTTATTAATCAGTCCAAGTTGCAGACTAATGGCAGCTTGTCTTGAGTGGCACGTTTTATATCCCTTTGTATTATACAAACAGATACACAGTCGGACATCATCTTAGCATGTTGTATATTGCACAACTTTTGCATGGGTGTCGATCCAGATGCTAGCATTATTGAAGATGTTGATGCAGAACTTATGAATCAACCTAGTGAAAATTATTCTGTTCAAATTGATGTAGATGAAGAGTACAAAGTTGGAGAATACACACGACAAATCATTTCAGAGACTATGTGGCAGAACTATCAACTTCATACTTCAATAGATTAAATTTTATTGTATATGAGACATGTTGACTTTTATTTCCTCATGTTATTTGTAATTACTTGATCTTTTATTGTTACATGTGATTTGTTCTTTTCATTATGAATGTCTTTCCTAAATTTGTTTTATTTTACATTTAGCTAATAACAATGAAGAAGAATCAAATATATACAGACGGAAGCAAGACTGATAAGATACAATGGAGCCAATCTATGGATGATGCACTTATTGATGCATTACTGCTTCAACAAATGATAGGTAATCGAGTGAATGGCACTTTTACTACAACAGCATATGATAATGTTGTGACAGAGCTGAACGATAAGTTGGGTAAAATGCTCACAAAGGATCACATAAAAAATCGAATGAAAACATTGAAGTCTAATTTCAATAGTTGTTATGATATCTTTAAAAGTGGTTTGAGTGGATTTAGCATTGATTCAAGGACAAATATGTGGATGGCCGAACCTGAAGTATGGAAGCCACTAATAGAGGTACCTAATTTTCTTTTTGGTAATTTAATATTAGTTTTTAATAATTTACTTTTTATGTTAAGCATGAGCTTCTTTTGACGTTGTTATATATATTTTTTTGTTTTTTGTAGGCAAATCCAATGGCAAAAAAGTGGATGACGGCACCTGTTCCGAACTATGATAAGCTGGTAAATTTATTTGGTAATGATAGAGCAACAGGGGAAGGATCGATGACAGCGAAAGAGAGGCGCAACCGAATGACTTTAGCATGTGAGGGTACTGGCAACACAATCCAGCTTATTGATGAAATGGTTTCTCAAAATGAAGCAGTATTAGAACCATTTATCAACCTAGGAGACGACTGTGAAGTCCAAGTGGAGCCCCCCCCAGGTTCATTGTCGAAGCGTAAAAGGAGAAAAAGTGTAAAAGAAATTGAAATAATGAAAGAAGCATTTGATAAAGTTGCTAATGCAATTGAAAAAAGCATTGTCATACCAGAGTCGAGACAGGAATGTAAATATTCTAAAAAAGACATATTTCCAGCATTTGAAGATATTGGTCTTGAAGCAGAGTTACATACTGATGCATATATTTATCTTACTAGTGATAAAGATAGGATGGAAACATTTTTTGATTGTCCAGTGTCTAAGCGAAAGAATGTTCTACTTAGGATGCTTAGCATTGCTGGAATTATGTAAGACATGAATGTTATTTTTTATTTTGCTATGTCATTTTTTTGTCTTTAGACAGCTATTTTCACTCTTTTTTATGTAAGTTTTTTATGACTGGTATGAAAATATGGCACCACTCCTATTCTATTTGCATTTCCCCTTCTTCTTATGTATGTGCTAGCTACTTTTTGTTCCAAGATTTTCATGCGTATAGATAAATGGCATGCAATGAAGTATAATTTACAGCTATGCAGTAATGTGGAAGCAGGCCTTTCTTATATTTTCAAGTCCCGTGAGGAAAAATTGTAATATTTTTCTTACACCTGCATCTCTGAATTTTGAATAGATCTCAAGCGCAAAACATGTGTAGTATATAAAATATATGTTAGAAAATCAAAACGTAATAGGTCTGTCATGAAATTAATTTATTTAAAATGTGATATTTAAAGGCTAACATGTAACATTGTGAAAATATCATGTGACCAACAATTACGTACATTTAGAGAGAGGAAGAGAGAGAGAGAGAGAGAGACCCATTGCGAGAGAGACGCATTGCATAAGTTGCAGCCCTTCATTGGAAAACACACGAGCAAGGTGAGATGGGCATTATCGTGTCTTTTTTGAAACCTATCATTCTTTTAAATATTTTAACTAATAGGGGTATTATCGTAAAGTATTATAAATGCTATCCTTTCCTTTCCTTTATATAGTCCAAACAAACATGATTTTAAGTCTTTCCTTTCCTTTCCTTTCCTTTCCTTTCTATCCAAACAAGCTTTTTAATGAACTCTTTCCCTTCCTCTTCCCTTCCCTTCCCTTCCCTTCCCTTCCCTTTCCTTTCCTTTCCCTCCCTTTCCCTCCCTTCCTTTCCCTCCCTTTCCCTCCTACCAAACAGTTAGTGTCTCTAATCCCGCCATTAGAAATTGACTAATCCACCCTTCGCATTCAACTAAATTCTGTTCACATCCCCCCTAATTACATCTTTATCCTCTCCTTTACAGATATTACCTTCCATATCCCCTGGATTCAACTGAAAATTTACTGGGCATACCTAATATAATTGTCCTAAATTGGACCATTAGGTAGCTAAGGCCCTGCTCTACCACCTAGATCCAGGCTTGTTGACAAACGCATTAGCACCAAGAAATGCAACAATTTGAAATCGGAAATCATATAATTGCAACAATAGGTGCAACAGTAGGAGCTCGAGAGCTCGAAACAGAAATTGACCGCCTACCAATCCCTACCCAAAACAAAGAAAGAGAGAATAAAAGGAAAAGAATGCGAGAATTTGACCAAAAATATCAGATAGAGATCAAGCACTAAGCGATGACAAACAAATGTAGGTAAAATAGGTAATAATACTGATGGAGGTAATGAATTTTATGATCAATACAACTTTGAAACTGATTCACAGGAAGTAAGCACGTGATCTGATTCCACTATTCCTGAACTTTTGATGATATTCCCACTTAATCCCATCAAGAAGCAGTGATGGCCATTAATAGATCGATTCAGAAGCAGAATTGATTTCTACTTTCTTTTGCATGCAGGATTGACAGTGAAAATAACATCACATAAAATCTTTCCATATGTGCCCCTTGCTCATGCATCTGCTACCTGCCTTCGCATTCCTGAGCAAACAAAGGCGTTCCAGAGACTGCTCCTGAATCTTCATCAATCGTACTCAGTACATGAACAGCAGTGGCAGCATTCTGGTTATGGCTGTTGGGGTTTCTGTCTGTCATTTGGCGTTCCATTATAAGCATGGCACTGTTATCATCCGGCGATGAATTCTGCGCACTAGAGGAGGCCTCTTGAAGCTGCAGGGCGTACTCCAAGTTCCAGAGCACGTCTCCCATGGAAGGTCTGTCAACACCATACTCTAACAGGCACTTCTCAGCAGCTTCAGCATACTTCTTCAGGGATGCAGGGTTTATGGTGCCAACCAAATGGGAGTCGATGACCTTCTCCAGCAGGCCCTTCCTGTGCCACTGCATGGCCCATTCTGCCAAGTTCACTTGCTCCCTCGGCAACGCCGGATTGATGGCAGGGCGAGCACAGAGCACCTCGAAGAGCACCACTCCAAATGAATAGACGTCCGACTTCTCCGTCAACTGTTGCCGCCTGAAATACTCAGGATCCAAGTAGCCGAAGCTGCCCTTCACTGCTGTGCTGACATGGGTCTGCTCTAAGGAAGGAGCTGCCTTGGACAGCCCGAAGTCTGAGACCTTGGCCACCAGATTCTCATCCAGCAGGATGTTGGTGGTCTTCACATCCCGATGAATGATCCCCTGCGCCGCGCCGGTGTGCAGGTAGTGCAGTCCCCTGGCGGCGCCGATGCAGATCTCCAGCCTCTGTTTCCAAGACAGGGGCATGAGCTTCGATGGCGGCGCGGAGGGGGTGGAGCCGTAGAGGTGGTCTCTCAGGGGGCCGTTGGCCATATACTCGTACACGAGAATCATCTCCGACTGCTCGTCGCAGTAGCCTATGAGGGAAACCAAGTGGCGGTGCCGGAGCTTGGACAGCATCTGGATCTCCGTCTGAAACTCATTAATCCCTTGCTCGGACGTGGAGCTTCCCCTTTTGATGGCGACCTTGGTGCCGTCGTCTAAGTCGCCCAGATAGACCTTGCCGAATCCCCCCACTCCAATTACGACCTTGTCGTCGAAGTTGCGCGTGGCCTCTTGCAGCTCCGCCAGCGTGAAGTAGCGGCCGAGCCCCAAAGTGGAGGAGTAGAAGTTGGCGTAGCCGCTCTTGTGGGAGCCGAAGTGGGAGCCCTTGCTGGTCATGAAGCTGCAGCTCGATTGGCCGGCGTGCAGGGGCAGCAGCCATGAAGAGAAGCTGTTCCTCTTCTCCCAGTCTTGGGGTCTCCTGTGCCACCTCGTCACCATGGCGCCCAACCCCACCAAGGCAGCCACCGCCATGCCCAGGCCCAAGGTCACCGACACCACCCGCCACATGCCCATGGAGGAACCCCCGCCTGCCTCCTGACCGTCGACGCCGAACAACCCATCGAGGCTGCCGGCTCCGTTGTTCATCTTCATGATCTCAAGCCCATTGAGGATTGCATTGACCGAACCTCCAGGCCCGACTCCGCTGCTCATCGGCCCAACCTGGACCATGATGCTGGACCCTGATGAGGCATTGAGCACTACATCCTTGTAGTACGGGACGGCTAACGCAGAGGTCAAGGTGGAGAGGTCCAGCCCGGAGATGGCCATCTTCCCATTCACGTAGACATTGAAGTAGAGGTCATTCAGGGTCTTGCTGACGATGTCGCAGAAATGGAGTCTGACAAGGTAGGGGAAGGATGTGTCCAACTCATCGAAGCGCCAAGTGATGTTGAAGTCTCGTTCGGCGACACCGGAGTCGGCCATCTGCTCCGCCGTCGCATACACCAAATTGGGCGCGATCAGTGGGGAGACGCCCTGCGCATACGTAATGATGCTAGGGGAGACGGAGGCATTGCGGGCGGCAGATTGCAGCAGCAGGAAGGGACGGTCAGGCAACCAGGTCCTGCCCAGGGTGTCGTTCCTGGAGTTGATGAGCGGCCCTCCGACGTTGAGGCGGTGCACCACCTGGAGAGCGTACGCCGATAACCCCTGAAAATCGCCGACCGGCTCGATGGTGGAGGCACCAGCATCAGGAATGAGGCTGCTGGGAGCTGAGACAACCTCAATGGCGTTGATGAACGCGAAGGAGTTCCTGGATGGGGTGAACTTAAGGGAGAAGCGGTCGGAGGTGATGTTGATCAGATACTCCTTGAAGACGGTGGTAACATTGTCTTGAGGGGTGAAGCTGTGCAGAAGGACGAAGTAGTCGGTGGCGACGGTGAAGTCTGCCTTGGTGAGATTGTAGTAGGAGTTGGGCAGGGGGTAGAGGTACAACCTGACCCAATAGCGACCGGGCTGAGAGATGTAAAAGCTGTAGATGGATTCTTCTCTGAAAATCCTCGCCGTCATGTACAGAGGATAAGCTGAGGAGGACGGATAGACGGCAATGGTGCCATTGGTGGCATTGTCGCCGCCGCTGTTGGACAGAAAGGAAATGGTGGAGGAGGGCCAAGACGCTATGATGTCTTCTGGGGTGGAAAGAAAAGAAGATGACTGTGGATCTGAACGGAAGGACCTACCATCGTCGAGTTTCACATTGTTGGGAGACCCGCAGGCTAAAAGGTAGCTATCTGCGGGAGAGAAAGAGGCTGCATTACAGGAAGAGATGATGAAAAAGAAGACGACGAAGAAGAATGCAGTGAAAATGGTGGGGATGCTGGTCTTTGTTGATTCCACCATCGTTCTCCTCGTCATTATTGTCGTTGCTTTCTTCCTCCTCTTCTTCTTCTTCATGTCGATTGCCCACATGATGATCTCTCTCTCTCTTCCCTCTCTGTCTCTCTCTCTCTCTCTCTCTCTCTCTCTGTGGCAGGTCGATTCTGAAACTGTATTGTTACGAATGAGGAGGACAAGGGGATGAGTGAACACGTTAGATTTGTTTGCCCACCAATTACGCTGGTCCAATCATAACATGACCATCCAACTCACGCTTATTGTGAACCCAACTTTTCTAACAATGGACAAACGAAGGCTTTGCTGCAACTGCATGCAGTTAGTTATCATGGATCATATATTTCAAGATAATGTACATTATGTAGATCATTCTTTTGAGAAGAAGGATTTGGAAAAACAAGTCATAAGGCTCACATTCGAAATTTTATAAGCAATTGCTTAGATTCTCAAAACTAATTTATCAAAATGTGCCCGCATAGAAAGCGTCAACCCCAGGTTTAAAATGCTTTTGCGTACCTTAAGGCATCTACGAAGCAAGTCTATTATATGTATAAATGTTTTTATACAATCTGCAATTTACGCCCGCCGGCGTTCATTCAATATGCATTTTGAGAAAGGAACTCTTTCTTGGGGACATGGCGACAATTACCAATCAATAGGCTCACATTAAATTGCTTTTAATTACAAGAAGCAACATAAGTTTTGCATTCATTAATCCCACCGCCCAAAAAAATGACAACAAAACAAATAATTACTTTGTGGCAAGGAGCAAATTTTTCATTGGAAAAAAATTTGAGCTTAGACAAAGAAATGGGTCGGGTTTAAAAATGGCATCTGATTAGATTTGGGTGGGTACTTAACTAAATATCCGATCGGACTAAGTTCTCCTATCCAGTAACCATACATTTTAAAAATTGCACTTATTTTCAGTTTAAAAGTAAGATTCGCATTCGAATGTCAGTCTAAAAAGGGATTCAATTGGATTCATATTGTGGAATTTGAATTTATGTATCGATATGGTATATGTTTTTCTCCATTCGGATTGGAATCCAATTGTGTGAACATCCGACGAAAACAGATACAGTAACAAGTAATCCTATCCAGTGACATTCCTCTCCCTGGGGCATCTTCATTTTGTCTAGCTATATGTATGAAATTATTTTTTGAACTGCAGGGACAGAAATTCTTTACTGGTACTAGTTACTTCTCCTATGCACTCATGTCTCCACAATTTGAAGAAGGGTACAGAAATAACAGAAAGAAGACGCTGATTCGATAAACTTTTACCTTTTAGACCGCTTCTGCAGAGATACGTGGACACGGTTTGCACATTGGATTATCTGCCCCTGTTGAATATGCCAAGGATGGCACCTCCAACAACTGATAAATTTTCGAGAGCATACTCTGTCAAGATGTTCAAGAGTATAGCATAGCTCATTAATATATTAAATGGTTCTACAGAATACCGCATATTCTAATGGTATAAGAGTATCTGACTAGATCAGCCTTTAAAAATGCATTGAACGTTTGAAATGGCACTTCTAGAATGCAAATCCAGTGTCAATTTATAAGAAATTCTAAAATCACCTATATGTTCAACAGTTTCTATAGAACATATAAATTAAGTTCAGAAAAGTACTAACCTCTTTCTCTCTCCTCCCTCATTACACAATAAGAGATCAGCCTGATTTTATTTGTTTAAGATGCGAAATTTGCTCGTAAATGGCCCTTATGAATTTGACAAAAAGTAAATATTTCAGTATAGCTAAAAAGCATCCTAAAAATTCAAGCTCATTATAAAGGGCTAGAAGTTCAGAATCGTACGACCAATGCCAAGTCACATTGCCTTAATAAATACATAAATACATATAACGAGTCAAAAACAAAGTCTAAGATAATTAACAAAATCTCTCCTTCACACACACGCACGCACGAGCGCATACAGGCCTTTAAAGATGTAGTATCACTAAAAGAATTCACAAACATTCTGAAGGAATGCATGAGAAATTCGTCTACCGTGACCCCAAACCCATCTCCCCTTTCTAATGGGCAACTCGCAGCTCGTGGGCAGGTGAAGTTTCATGCATCCTCCTCTGTGGCTACAAGTACGTGACAGCCTCAAACCATTTACTTGAACAGGCTTAAAATGGGACGGACACAGAAAAGATCAGCTCCTAGTTCTATTGTATACTAGTAAACAAAAGGATCGTGCAAGTAATTCTGAATTTAACCACAGCCAATTCGTCATTGCAACACAGAGTGGCTGAAAAATTGGTGCTACACATTTCTTTCAATTTTGAAGCCAACTCACTAGTCATGAAACACTACGGTCGTAGTAAAAAAGACGTATGGAGGACGCATTGAAGTGGAAGAACTCACTGAAAAGGATGAAAATCCTAGAATGATAAACTGAATAGTGCATACCAGGAGAAACCAAACGGAAAGGGACCTGCACATGCACACAAGGTGATAGGCAACAGAGATGCTAGAACCTCCTCTTTATTTGTCATGTCCCCGTCCTATCCAAAACTTAACTCGCAGTTGTCAAAAACCATCTTTGACCCAGCTCAGTACAGTTACACATAATCCTTCTCCACCATAAAGACAAAAGTACAAGATATGTTTTTCCCCTAGAAGATGGATGAGGAAAATGATGAAGAAACTTGCCATGAGCTGAAGAAAACTAGCAATCATATTCCCCTCACTCATCCAGCATATCATCTTCGTTGACCCCAGAATCCTCATCCTCTTCAGGTTTAAATTGGCCACAGACATTACACTCTAAAACATGTGAAGGCATACCATTTTCAGGGGGCAAGGGGGCCAAAGTTCCACCACAATTCTCTCGGTCACACAGAAATTTCATAAAAAAGTATTCATGGGGGAAATCCTGCTCATCTCCGCTGCCATCCCACCCTCCATCCGGACCATCCATTTGTTCATCCTCATCCATGTCTTCTTCATCTTCATCCTTCCAGTTCATCTCAATTTGACAACGGTCACAGTTGCATGTAAATCCATAATCCTCAGAAAGCCTTGTTTGTCTGTCTTTGTAGTTCCAATTGATGGGAAAGTAACTCAGACATACCTCTCTGCCTGCTGGAATGTCATGTAATGCTCTGATGATGATACTGGTATTACCATCACCAGGGTTGTCAAAATAATCGAACCTGCAAAAAACCAACCACACATTGTGAATCAAGCAAAATGAAGGAGACCAAGTCATAAATATAATAGGTCCTGGTTGGTGCACAACGCATGCTATCAAGGTAATGGTGCTACAGGGAACATCTTTCAGCACAAAAGCTTAGACAGAAAGGTTTTCCAATGGGTAATCAAGAAGCATGATACGACCAGAGATACATGTGAAGCCTAGAAGTTTCAATTTAATACCTCTTCTTCACATTATTCATTTTGGAATTTTTCCAATTCATCTCATAATCATAAAAACAAAAGTTAAATAACTGTTTGATAATTTACATTTAGCTGAAGTTACAGTTACAAAATGATTTAGATGAAAAGAGAGAGAGAGAGACCTGCAAGCATTAGGAAGGCAGTCATGGTTGAAAAGGGAAGCTTGGGGATAGATGGCATATGCCCTCACTAATCGTTCACCACTGTCCTTCAAGGGCTCCATAATCCCGAAGGCGTTCTGCTTATCCTTCGACAACAGCAATGCAGTCAGCACAGGAGATGCTTCTACGCCCTTTGGTAGTGGATGAAGAGCGATAACAGCTAAGATGAAAGAATGGAGGAGGTGGGATTCAGGGCTCTCCACGCCACTGCCTTGGAAGGACAAGAGAAGGCTGAAATCAGAGGGAGAGACAGAGGAGAGGTTATAGGCAGCAATGAGGAAATTGGCCTGGGTTCGAAGGTCAGGGCTGAGGGTAGAAGCAGAGCGGAGACAAGTGAGTGCCTTGCAAACCCACGAGGAGTGTGAGGATGCAAGGGCAGAGGACTGGCAATTGGGGCTGCAGAAACGTGCATGGTCTGAACACGAAGGACAAGATAGTAACGGTGCCGCATTCGGTTCAGGAGAGGACAATTTTCGGAAGCAACCAGCACAGACCACGGGGCCGTCGTGATCATGGTGAGAAAGGTAGACAAGGATGGGGCGGTCCCTCAGAAGGATTTGGCCTGCAGGGATCGGCTCAGATGCTACCAGTGCCCGTCCCTTCCCTTGAATATTTGTGGGTTTAACCAACATCTCATATTATAGTACAAGACACCTTCAGTTGAATAATTAGTTACTGAGCTATTCAAAGTATTGCTCACCCATCACAATCTCATGATCTTTAATCCCTTGTCCTATTAAACAACATACTCAGATTAGTTTATAATCTAATCTTAACTCTGAAGTCTGATCCAAAGAAAGATGGTAAGAAAGAAAGGAAAAAGGCAAAAATGAAAATGCCCAAAGTAGATAAGGGATCACGTCAGCAAACCACACATGTATACAATACGCAATCAGAACTACAGCTGGAGGGACCTGTTAACTTGGTATCTCATCCCAAGCTACACATCCAAAAAAAAATTCAAAAGTGCTTATAAAAGTAAAAATACATAGTACAACAGAACCATAAAATTTTAAGCATCCTGCATTCAAAAAAAAATAGTTTGAACTTTGAAGGAGCTGCCAAGGAAGAAAAGAGAGAGTTATGAAGGAGGTTGTACAGGTGAGGTAAGGTTGCTGAGGAGAAATAAAATGATCTGCAGCTGCAACTTTTGACTAATTGATCTCCTTTTTTCAAACAGTTTGGACACAGATTTTATCAGGACTGAAATTGACAACGTAATATAATGTTCACATTACATTGAATGATCACAATACATTTAAACTGAACCAGTTCTCAAGCGCTTATGTAATGCAAACCTGTATCCTATACATTCAAAATGAGTGGAATAGTAATTAAGATGTGAAAATTTCTGCAGTGCCGTCAATTTTTGCATCCCATTATAGCCAATTCAGATGTGAAAATTGGAACTTATTAACAGGTCTTCTTTCAACATCCAAGAAAATTCGTGTGATTATTGAAATTCAAATTAAAATTGAGAACGTTGGTAATAGTTAGTTAATTAACTGTTTTTCTTTCCTTCCCTCACTTAGCCATCAAACACCAATAAATTTCTCCAGGTGAACTTTTCCTAGCTAATCAAGCACACATCATTTTAGGATGAGGTGAAATTTCTACTCATCTACCCTTTACAAAGGGGACTTTCTCCTAGTGAAATTTCCCCACCAAATCAGGAGAAACAATCAAACGCCCCCTCAGTTCCATCAGTTTTAGGTAGTTTTGCATCTAGATTTTCATTGTTGAAGAACCCAAGTTAGGAAAACAACAAGAAAGAGTACACCACTCACTAATTCACATTTTTTTTCTGCTCACCAGAACTTAAAAAAAGGTGCTTAAAACATAATAAGATCTGAAATGAAGCTACAACAAAGGAAAAGAGAAAGAAAACAAGCAACGACACACCAAGCAGAGACATACACCACATTTCACAGGATCATGCCCGACCGCTGATGGATGTGGAGAGACCTCGAGGCTTAGGAACTGTCAGAAAGTCCATCTGAGCAAGCACGATGCCTAGTCTGTCAGTCTTTAACAGCCAGGTAAATTTCACTGAGGGAGAGTACTGGCTTCTCCTCTTGAAATCTCACCCACGTATAACACAAAGGAATCCAACCTCCCCTTACTTCCTTCTGGCGATCCGCACAGCCAGGACATAAAAAGACAGCGATGGGGAAAATGGGAGGAAAAAACATAAAAAGTAATCACAAGAAAAGACGGCAATGCTCACCGAAGGGGACGATGGAGGCAGCGAATGCACTTGCGAAGCAGGCGGCTGAGAGAGAGAGAGAGACAGAGAGAGCAGAAGCAAATTGTACTGCTGCTGCTGCGGTCCTGTGCTGCTGCAACGAAGAGGGCTGTGGAGAGAGAAAAACCAGCCCTAAATTCCTAATGGGCCAAAAAAAAAATTGGGAAAAAGAATCCCGAATCCAACGAAAAGTTTTGACGGGATGTTTCCCACGCGTTTGCTAGGCCGATCAAGTTTTCCCAAAACTAGGGTTGGAAGGTGGAATTCCGGCGGTCTAACTCTCCTTAAATATGCTAACCTGAACGAACATTGCTTGGAAATAACACTGAACGGGATAGAGTTGAACTTAGCTATTCAATGGATTGAAATCAGTCACTAGGACCCAACGCTTGAAACTCGAGCCTGGGCCTGGCTCGATACCCAATACTAGAGCTCGGGTTCGGCCAGCTTGGTTAAAATAAAAAAATATATTTTTTTTAATATAAAATAAAAAAAATTTGAATATAAAATATATTTTTAATAATAAATTATATATTATTATTAAATAATTAACAAAAAAATTAATCAGGCCGACCCCAATCGGCCCGATAATATATCGAGCCGGGTACCAGGTATCCGTTGAATACCCGAGCCCATTGCTCAGGCTTAGTGTCTAGGCTGGGCATGGGACAGGCTGGCTCGAACCTCGAACCTAGTTTGGCTCGATAACAATAATAACAAACACTAATATAAAGTAAATTTATAAATAAGTTACCAGATCAGCTTCAGCTGAGACCTACCCAATAACTTATCGGGTTGGCCCAACAGCTGATATGTGGCTCGAGCCCATCCCAGCGCCAAGCTTTAGATGCATAATTAGAATTTTTGGAAGGGAATTTATGCTGCAACACAAATTGTGGATTTATTTTGTAAGTTGAACCATTATTCCATTGTCATATACTTGTTTTCTAATATAACAAGTCAATATAGGCTTATTTAAGCTATTATAAACTTATTTTGTAAGTTGGACCATTATTCCATTATCATATGCTTATTTTGTAATGTGTGACAAATTTTCTCTTATTCATGTTTTATTTTAGGCAGTTAGGGAAAACTTGAAAGAGAAACGGCATATATCATAAATTGATCCCATCTGCTTAGAAAACGTTAAGGTGTTGGATTCCAAGAGGAAGATCTAAAGTACTGGTTAACAAAAGTCCATATACATTAGGGGTGATATCAAATGTGAAAAAGATTTTACATAAATGATAATGAGAATGCAGATAATATCAAGAATGATTGCATGAACAAGTTCATGTTAAAAAAATCCCGGTTTGTTATGTTACATTACGATGCATTGCCCATCCAACCATTGGCCTAATCGATAAACGTCAGAACAAGCACTTCACAATATTGGTTAAAAATTTCGGAGCGATTCATCTTAAATGATGTTGCCCAGTACAGCTATAATTCTGCCTACTAAGGAAATGTCAAATAAAATACGTTTAGAGCGCATTTGGCAGCGGAAACACAAACAAAGTGTTCCATAAATGTATTTCAAATCTGCCGAGTCTTTGGGATAGAATCAAAGAGAATTGTCATAGTCTGGGGAGGGAGGCCATAAAGTTACATAAGCTCTTACATAACGTGATTTTTTTTTTTTTTTTTTTAACATAGATTCCAAGTTCCAACCGTCCAAAGAATAAAGCCTTTTTCTCCAACATGTAAGCTCGATTTTACAAGTTGAAAATTTTTCTGCAAGTCTTCTCATAAAATCAACACATATGCATAGCCTCACATGAGTTCCATTCCGACTATATTTTAGAATCAAAGACATCGGATTTAGACTGCAGGCTAAGGATGGCATGGGGGTCACCTTACTTCTCTATATGAGTAATTTTAAAGGAATTGCAACCCTTCAGCTGCTGATGTTCTGAGCATGCTTTAGGGTGAGATGGATGGTAATCCCACTACCCGAGTGAGAGGCCGAAGCCCGTCCTTCTCCAGACCTTGGTTTTCAGGTGGACTTATGATAATTACCCTTCAACTCGAGTATTGTAAATACCATTACTTGCAGTTCAAAGGTGTAGCATACACAATAATCAAAGAGAGAACGCTCGGGCTATGCCATGCTCAGGCCTACCAGCTATCTCCTAAACATGCTTTGCTTAAATTCTTCTGCAAATTCCTTGGTTGGTATGGGATGGGAAGAGAAAAAGAGTATACTCTACTCTGTCTCTGTACATTCTTTTATTGGTTCGCAATATGGGGATGAAGAGAGTACAAATTAGTGAGCGACATAAAAGTGCAAAAATGTCATCCTTTCTCTCAAATCAAACTCTCATTCTTCTAAATCGCTCAGTAATTGGATGGCGATACCAAAACATAGATGCATTTAACATCTACCAATGGATGTTAGAAAATTTAAAAAGATATGCATACGTATATCATTTTTAATAATCCATGCGAATCTCCTCTAATGTTACGTATTTCTTTTCACGAGTTCATGGCGCAAGCCATACACATTTTCAACATAGCTGCGGATGTTTGTTATTGTTAGTGACTTTTTAGAAAAATTTAAAGCTGTAAGTAAATTTTTTACCACAAATTTGACTCTGCCTACTTATCATTGGCTCAAAATCAAGTGTGCACATCTTTTGGACAGCAAGTCATGTCAACTTGGATAAGATGCTAGCTTTGATGAATCCGTGTATAACTTGCATGAAGCATTGGCTGCAGTTACTGTCACACTTTTAACAAATGAAGGATTATGCACTAACAATGCAAAAAATGGGCTAATTCGAAAAGCCACATACAGACAAGACTCCGCAATCTTGTCGGCAAAGCAGGCACCTTGAGAATACCCATTTTTGATCTGCTAAACTGAAGAACAACCACATTAATACATAACATGTGATTTCTTTAGAGCTTGATGTTCATACATACATATACTCTCCCCCACGGACCGCATTTGCTGCACCCTTACGTTCTTCCTCCTCTTCTTTCTCTTTTCTTTGCGGCTCTCATAGGCATAATCATCTGTTGGCAGTTCGAATCTGCAGATTGGGCAGGAGTTGTGCCCATCCTGTCGTATAAAAGGTTACATAAGAAATCACTGGCTACAAACCAAAGTGTTTGCACTCTAGAGAATAACAACTCCATTATATGGAGTTCCAATAAGCAGAAAGCCATTCGAACATGACACAAGGGACACACTCTTGTATCTAAGTTAGTGAAGAATATTAAGGGACTTATAAAAAGAGTTGGTAAATAATTGATTGATTGTCCTAGTTTCTAACCTTTTTTGAGCTGAAACCAAAACTAATAAAGGTTGGGTTGAAATCCATCAGTCAACTAATAAAGGATATACCAAAGCACAGTTCAACACTTGAACTTATGGTTCCACACACACAGACACATCCCTCAAGGAGGATGGAGATTGTAACATCTCAAAAATTTAGTCTATGAAAAATATAAAGGGACTTATAAGGGGGTCGTTAATTGATTGGTTGTCATAACTCTCAGTCTTTCTTCAAACTGAAACCAAAACTGCTAAAAGGCAGGTTGAAATCCACTTCACCAAACGGGTTGTGACATTAATATACACAGGCACCAGGATGACAAGAATTTTTCATTATGAGGGCCAAACTATAGTTTCATTTTTCAAAATTTTTATATAAGACTAAACGAAAATTTTTAAAAATTGCATGTAAGTTTTTTAAACGATTTGATATGATTTTGGTTACAAGTGGATCGATGATTATTTTTTTAACATAGGAAAAAAATTGCATACCAGCCATGGTTTCAAACAAATTGGGTGAAACAAATGCTTGCAAGGCATCTCCTGCATCATGTCATTTGCAACCAAGTTCTCTCTACAAACTGCGCATTCAGTTTCTTTTCCAAGCTTTGATAATATTTCATCAGTTACTTCAATGATTGGAAGCTTGGCAACAACCGCCTTGGAAGCTGGTGGAGGTTTCTCTGGTCCAGCACCAATTTCCTGATGAAAAAAGGGATGTCAGTTAAAAACACTTAAAGACCAAAGGACGTGCATAGTCATTAGTCAGCCATATCAGTGGATATTTCAAGTCATCTTTCTTCAGCAAAACCATGCACAACATGAAAGAGACGATTTTGTGAATGTGTATGAGAGAGACTATTTAGCTGCTGGGATTTCTTTTTTATTCTTTGCAGCCCTTTTTCAGCGTCTCTTCTCTTCTTCTTTGTGAGTGGTTTTGGACCAACTAAAATTCTAACACAACTAGTCATAACCACCACGTCAAGCCAAAGGAACATGTGGACATAAATGCTGTTGTCAAGTCAGACACTTCTGCCAATATCTAAGAATGTTTTGAACTTTGCATGTCTGAAAAGTTATGTCTCAGCATATTTCAATCTGACGATCACTTTCTTTTAGACTATTATTTCCAAACTCTGTTTTCTCATTTGTCCAAAATACAAATGGCTTCAATAAACAGAATCCATAAATCTGAAAAAGAAAATTCATAAATCTTCCAGGAAGATTTTATCTGCTTATAGATAATAACTATCACAGAGGAACCTAAGATGCTAAACCTGGCATTGATTGGGTAAGTTATATGACACTTACAGGAAAAGGAAAAAGAAGAAATTCATAGAATGCCCAACGATGAGAAAAAGACAAGAAGATACCTGCAAGGAAGTCTCAATTGCACTATGAAGAGCATCTAGCCCTCTGAATCCTTCAATACTGTTTACCACCTCTTGTAGGTACACCCTTGTCGCTGCATCAGCTGATTCCCGGAGATGTTCTAGTGGCTGTGAAGATCCAGCTCCATCATCACCCAACTCTTGCGTGACTGCCAAGGCTGTAAGGACATTTTGTGCAACAAGCCATGCAGGTGGTGGAGGTTCAGCTCCCACTGTCAGATGTCCCTCGAAGAGAAATCTTGAATCTGTTTGAGAATAAAAAGCCTTACCTTTTGTGTAAATATCAGGTACATTGAGATAAAATGTGCCAGAAAAAAGAGGCAATGTTTTGTGACTGGGATACATATCAAATACTTTAGATCTGATTGAACATTGCTGCAGCTTTTTATACATCTGAATGAAAGTATCAGATATGCAGTGTAAGTTGGATTTATATTATTAAACTCCTTGAAACTTAAGAGATTAAATAGATTTACTTGGATCCAACTGGAAGTGGTTTTAATATCTCATACATATGCCAGTTCTTTAAACAAAAGGACTTTCTCCCTATTAAGCAGTAAGCACTGTGCCAACTGCCAATGAAACCCAAACTTTGCATGTCATCAAAAGACTAAAGTCTCAACAGTTTACGCAGTTAGCCACTTACTAAATCCCACAAAGGTGTTCATGTGCTATTCCTGTCTTGCTTTGCCAAGGTACCAGTAATATCTGGCCAAAGGATGAAAGGTTGAGTTCATATTATCTCGTTAGTCGTTACTCGTTTAGGAAAAATACATTTTTCAGAGAACCTTATGCAATAAATTATTCCACTACAGTACACATTATCAAAAACAAAGATGAAGTTATAAGAAATTTGTAAACTTCCTCACCTAGACATTTTTCCTAAATTAATAAAGATAATAACAACTAAGGGCAAACAAAAATAACAGGAATAACATTTCAAATACTTGATTGCAAGCATTGCATGATCCATAAATTCAAGGAAAAACTGCAGTTACAACACAGAACACAAGAATTCATACTTGTATTATTTTGAGCAGAGTCTGCAGAATCAGATTGATTTTCAGACTCGAGCAAATATTGGCGAGCACTAGTTGCACATGCAGTTAAATGCTCCTTTTCTGAAGGCTTGGTAACAAGACGCTCAGCCTCTTCAAATAACCTCAGCCCAGAAAGCCAGTAACCACTTGCAGTATACCTTGTCTTTAGTACGGTAGACACTCTAGAGATTACAGAATATATCTGCCATGACAGTGATGATTAATTAGTAAGAATTTCCGAAGATAGTCACATGCTTATGAACCATCATCACAGATACTGTCATACAAAATAGAATATATAATATATGCATTTAGTAGTCGATAACATCAATCGGTGCCTACATCCAAAAGTCCCAAAGGTCTACATATGGTCTAAAAGGGACAAATAGCCTACAAGACTAAAAACAAAAGGATCAAAATGTTTAAGAGCTTGTAATATTAAGTTAAAAACAAAAATGAACTGAAAAATAAAAAAAAGATAAAAAAATTTAATTACTTTATATCCACTAAGAATATCACATCTAAAAAAACAAGGAAAAAAAAAACCTAGTTGAAACTAAATAGCTGGTTGCCAAGGCACCTAGGCAGTCCTAGGTGCTACACTTTACCTAATGCGCAAAGAAGGCTTATGAGGGACCTAAGTGGAGTTCTCCATTGCATGCTTTTGCAAATGATTTATAGATAACTAAAAGAGATGCATCACTGTGCATGTTGACAAAGAACTAGAAATGTTATAGCTGACTTCGGAAGGATGGTGACATCAAAGCAAGATATCTATTATTACAAGCAAACCACAGCAGAAATGTACCTAAAGCAGAATTGTGCGATTCCGGTCAGGATATCTGTCATTAAAAATAAGTAGCATGTTTCTATAATAAAGGGAGAATTATTAACAAGGCAGTTTTGTCACATAAAGATAAAACATTTAACTAACTTCCACTGTCAAACTGTACAAAACTTATTCAACAGAATCAATTAAATAATTGTACGAGCTAATATCTCCCTCTCTCTCCATTTGGTACACTCACTTGATATTTATCCATCCAATCCTATAAGCCTCATGTCCCTTTGGTTTCGTTGGATTATTGATCTCATTTATTTACAGAAAATGTATGGAATTAGATAAACTTTGAAGTTAGAGGATAGATTTAGAAAGCAAGCCAAAAAGGAAGAAAAGGGCCATCACTTTTTATTCTCCACATCCATGATTACATTGTCGGACATTAGACAGGAATCCAAATATGAAAGCAAAAGCAAGAAATAGAAATAATAACCTTTGGAATAAGAAAAATAAAATTTTTTTACCCCGGACAGAACGGCAGTTGGTATTAGAATTGTTCTAGAAAATAAAGATGCAAGCCAATTATAAGAAAAACTGTTCTTCAAAAGGGAACTTCATGGCTAGGAGCCAAATTTTTTTTAGAGCACTGAAATGGAAATCTGTCTTTACATTTTACATTATTTAACCATAAAGAAAGTTAGAATGAAATGCTAAGAAAATAGAGGAATTAAGCATTCCTTGACAATTCAATAAGCTAGCAATCTCAAAATGGTTTTCCCAAATCTGGAGCACGTCGTTACCCTTCTCTTCCTAATCTGTTTACCGTCCCCCCTTTTACCTCAAATTAGCTTTCCTAGTCACTTCCATTATTTGCATATAATTTGTCGTTCTTAATGTCAACATTCATATCCAGTTCTACATTCATCACTAGATCTTCCACTATTTTTTCTTATTTTCCTCACGTTATCATAAAGTAATTGTCAACATTCATATCCAGTTCTACATTCATCACTAGATCTTCCACTATTTTTTCTTATTTTCCTCATGTTATCATAAAGTAATCATTTTTCTTTCTTATCTGTTCTCAGGTTGGTTACTATCGATTTCACTTTTCCTCTATCGCTCTCTGACAAGCACATTCCGTAGTCCATCCTTCTCATCAAACCCTGTGCTTGGCCTGCATCCACTTGCACTTCCAGCAATCATATGTCAAGTTCTAGAATGACAAACAAAACTGTAACTCCTACGCATCAACCAAAGCATGTAAAGTGAAACAAATTAGCGATTTAACCCACGGGAAAAGCAAAATCATGCTTTAAATGCAAAGTCCACCCAGAAGCATACTCAATAAACCACTCAATTTAGAATGATATGTGTTACAATTCACTAACGCCCAAAAGGCAAACAGCAACAAGGTTCGTCAAGGGAGACACAATCAACCAACACCCAAGCGCAAGAAAACCAGTAATCCCAACAAGAATCATGCTTTTGAATTTGAATTCTAACGACAGAAACAAATAACTCACAATCGAGCTCCTGATCCAAGCAGCAACGACTAGAATGACCAGAACTCAATTGGATAAGTACAGAAGGAAAGAAAAAGGAGGCAAAAGAGAAAATAAAATACACAAAGAGAAGAGCCTCGCCTTCGATTGGACCGAGGGAGGAGACGAGGCGTAGGATTCCTGAAGGATCTCCCGGAGCGAAGCGACGGCCTCCTCGAAGCTCTGTTTCCTGTTGAGCTTCCTCTGCAAATCCTCCAAAGTACGGATCAATTGACCATCGGAAGCCATGGGTTCTCAGGAAGAATTCCCACCTTTTCCCTCTGTCGCTGCCCCTCTGCTTCGAATTTATATAGATTTTCATACACGCGACAGTTTCTTGGGAGAGGGGCAACCGAACGACCAAACGAAGGAGGCCATCGCCCGCCCTTCTGCCCTTAACGTGCTCGAACCGCATAAATGATAAACGTACCTAAAATGCCGTTCTCTTTTTTTTTTTTTTCCTTTTTTTTTTTGGGTTAAGCGAGAGTGTAAGCCGAATTCCATCCAAGTTCACGTCTGCTTTACCAGGTTTTCTGGAACGCGCTCCATTATACATTATTTGCTGATCGGTGTTTTCTTACGTTTCGAGAATTCGAAAAGTACTGTTGCACCAACTCTTTTGAAAATATCTTTCAATTTTGTAAGACAATTTGGGTGTTTTGTTTATCTTTTTTTTTTTTCAAATTTTAGGAGCATTTTGTCTTCTTAACTTTTCAAGTAAGGTAAAGGAATTTCACCACCCACCCAGTTAGATGCCTAAAACCTCCTTCTTCCCCTTATCTCTCTGGGGTTCAAGGCTGCTTTGAAACCTATCTGTGAAAATTTAATTGAAAACAAGTCAACAATACTTCATTCATTGAGATCAACCAACTATGTTATACCCCTCTAAAAACAAGTCAACAATACTTCATTCATTGAGATCAACCAACTATGTTATACCCCTCTAAAGATTTCGTCTTTTAAGCTTTTAATATTTGTTTAAATCTACGTGTTAATCATTAAATATCTTTAGATTTAAAACCTAAAATGAGTTGGGGATGCACGGGGAGCTGAAAGCCGCGTTGATTGCTTTTTCCTGATAACCGACCCGACTTAGACTTTGTTTGTTAGTTTTCAAGGATAAGGAGCTTGACATGCCTAGTTGGAGAAACATTAGTTGATGTCCAATTGCTGGGTTCATTCTTGTAGGCATCAACTCAACTCTTTGTACAAGTCGATATAGTCCTAGACTCTATAAGCAAGGAAGATGATGGGCTATTGGCTCCTTGTTCTTAAGCGGCTGTGTTCAGCTTCCATTGAATTCTACTAATAACCAGATCCATTGGATACCCAATCTTTAATCATTGACTTTGATGTTTGTGTATGTAAAGCAAATCTCAAGAAAACCCCTCTTGAGGGATTCCCCAAAATTTTATTCAAAACATAGCTATATTTGCAAACAAAAAATGAGCAGAATAAAAGAATTAATGAGCATGGCAGATGTGGAGGAAGAGGAAAGAGATGAGGCTGAGAAAGGATCTAGAGCAGGCCTTGAAATTGAGGTCGTCATGTGGGGGGAGAAATCGATGATAAAATGACTCAGGGAGGGCGATAACAATCCTAAAATTTTTCAAGCTATAGCTAACAACAGGAAGCAAAGGAATCCTATTGTTGACTTGGAGGATTGTAAAGGCCTTCGGAAGGCATCAGCTGTCATGGCAGAGCTTGGATGTGGAGTTCCAAACATGGTGCAAAGCTAAATTCAAAGGTAACTGGTTGAGTAACTGTTGGCACGTTTTAATCTCCTATAAGCATTTGAAAGATATGGTGGAACAGAAATCAACTAGCTCATGGCAGGGAATCAATAATGTCTGCAAAGAAAACTCTGCAATCGAGCATGGAGGGCAAGCCAAGAGACTTTTGAAGGATTAACGACAAACAAACAATAAGGAGAAGGAAGCATTGGAATGCTGGTTGTACATGGGTGTGTTATGTGAAGGAAGATTGTCAGAGATTTGTAAGGAGGCAGATGTGCTGCAGATCGTCCATTGCAAAAAGAGAAAGCTTTCTAGAGTGATAGCAGTGTGGTGGGATGGCGGAAGCAGGAGCTGCAAATCACTGATATGTGAAGTTTCTTCAGGTGGGGAGAGGTAGAGAATCTACTCGAAATGTGGCTGCATACACTAGAAAATATTGAATGGTCATCGCCGTTGTGGTGCTCAATCATCTGCCAGGTATTGAAGCAGGCAAAGCTCTATCCAGGTTTGGAGAGAGGAATGGGAGAGATGATGCGGGTGAAGAGGAGTTTCTGCTATGTAGTCTGAAATTGCAGGATTTCGTCATAAATCTTTAAGTGGGATTTTTTTGTTTGCAGCGCAGTAGGGGGCTTGGCTTGCCAGTTTTATTTCTCTGCAAATCTTTTTAATCCCCCTCTTTTTTGCCATCATAGAGAGCATTTATGTACATCATTTTTTTTGTTGTTGAAACAAATGGATGGGAGCTCATCTCCCAGCAGCCTTCCATTGGCAATGATCCTTATAAAACTAAAGGATCACGTTAGTATGTAATAGGCACCTAATTTAGTGTATGTTGTATCAATAATATTTCCAAACTATTGCAGTTACAATTGCAAGAAATCTTTGAAGGATCAATTCTACAAGAAATTTGAGCCCATTCATGTTCACAGTTTTGGTGGAAAACTAAGTAAGCATCTGCATCCAACTACAGGTTTTTGAAGATTAATTGGCCACAATTACATGAGCACAGATGAATGGATACTTAAAGTTCATCCCCCATATGAACCTCTCGCTTGCTTCCCCAAGAATCGGTACATTATCATTTGACATCAGGAATCATGGAAGCATTTAATGCATGAGCTGCCAGCCATTTTTCAATCATTCCTGTGCATATAATACCGGCTTTATACGCATCATAGCATAGCATACGACCATGGGCATTATTACTATATCATTATTGGAGGAACAAAAAACTTTCTGCAAAAAGGCGTTGCCAACGAACACAGAAGCGAAAATTCTGCATCCAACCAGACCCAGAATTGCTCCGTCGTGGTCCTCCTTTTGTCCCATAATCTGTAAGCTCTGTTTTGTTGCCGCTTTTTATTCTCTTTTTGTTGGCCTTTCACAATCATATTCTGCTCCCGTTGGGCTCCTTTGGGTTTTTCCACTGACAGTGTTGGTAACCGGTTTTATTTATGTATGTATCTTGGAAATAAAAAGGTTGGAAGGACATCCACATGCAAGGTTGTCGCAGAATGCGTAACATCCATAATTAGTGAGGGGTTGCAGGCCGTGTAAGCACGCTATTACAGTCCCATAAACCTGCCCTAAAAAATGAGGCAGTTTTACCGTAAGAAGTTCTTCATAAATCAACGATTCATGGGATAATAACGTCACTGTTTGTCAAATGGTCTCTGCACGCCTTGTAAATCAAAACCTTTAACATTTTGGATTTTTAATATTGCCACACTTGATTGATTTTGAGCTGTTACCACAATCATCCTTGCTTCAACATAACGTATCATTAGCTCAAGTTGACTTAATGCGCTAAAATACGGACGGTGCCCCTAAGATATTGCATGCCATCCTGCTTCAGCCACTCGAACAAAAACCTGAACCGTCTATACATACATTTGACCATACCCAATTAGGTTTGATGTTGAAAAGCCTTTTTTTCATTATCAGAACAAAAATGAATTTTTTTTCTAGCCATATCTAAATTAGTGAAATGTAACGTTCAATTACTACCAAAACCTTAGCAGCGGTAAGCGAGAATAGACTGACTTGTTCACCTTCCCACATATCCTATGATGAAACTATCTGAGTCCTGATGATTCTACAACAAATTCAATGCTTGAGGGTGCGCGTGTGAGAAAGAGAGAGGGTGAAGGGGGTGAAAAAATCAATTAATTTAATGATTAAAGTGAGTGACATTGCAGCCCCTCCGGTAGATTTTTAGGCATGGGGACAGCAGTCACGTATCTTTGTGGGGATAACTTTCTAGGCACAAGAATACCAGAATCAAAGGATGAAGGAGCAGCGGATGGACCAGAAGCAGATCTATCTGCTGGTGCTCCCTCTGTTGGCCCTCTCCCGTGGAACCTCGCAAAACGGTTGATGATGGAAAACCTCTCCAAGTCCTGGCATTCGATTCTTATATCTAACAATGAAGGCCCCTTCTCCAACCTGAAACACCATCTCAATAATAAGCAAAGCATTTAGTGCTTGACATCCTGAAAATAAATACCAGCAGAAGTGTGCAGACAGAAAACTAAACAAAACAACATGAGTTGCATATGTTACAGCACCCACTTCATATATCCAACTGAGGCGATTAAACATTACTTGTTAAGAATGCAATCACGCAAATGAAGTAAAATCCAAGCAGGTTAGTCCGTGCCTTAGATATACAGAAGTATTTTTTATCTGGACAGATCAGATACCCTAGGACCAAAAAAGCTAACGTTTACCATTCATTACTTTTATTCCTCCTCGGTATAGAAGTCCTAGATACCTTGCCCTTGCCTGCCAACAAATCTTACCTCTATGGCAAAGGGGTACAGTGGGATTGGGTGGGGGCTTCGGCCTTCGGCCAGTCGATGGGTCTCTCCCACTCAGCTGGAAATGGGGCCAAGGTGTAAAAACTCAACATTTCAACTTTGAGGCTTTAAAAGCCAACACAGTCTATGGCCTCCTCGTGAGCCTGTTGTCAAGAGCAGGATGACTCAGCAGCAAGTGTCAGAAGATTGCAGCTTACTCAACAATCAAGCCGCACAAAAGAAGTGAGAAAACCAATTATGGAAAAGAAGCCATTAGAATGGATACAGCCATACAGGTGTTACACACATTGCAGAAGCCATGGACATGCACGAGCATAAGGATGAACATGAAATTTGCACACTCGATCTTCTAGCATGGCAGTATGATGATGTACAGGTTACCAAAGTTTGAAGCGTGGAAGTGGCAGACTGCTATGGAAGTGGAAGCGGAGTTCATTCCCAAGGGCAAGAAGGTGCTCCATACAGTCTTCGTGCTCAAAGGGATGACGAGGTTTCACTCTTTAGGTGTCTGTTTCCAAAATTAATAAGCAGGAGGGAAAAGAAACCATCTTCGGATAAAAAGAAATCTATTCCAAGGCAATCCTTTTTTTCATTTGCTGGCATGGACATGTTGGTTATGCATACAAATTCTTCAAATGGTCAAATAACAAAAGGCAATTTTCCCCCTAGCCTCTATCCATTGGCCACGGTCACTTGAACTTCCATGTTTCTCATCTCTACTATCAGATAATTGAAACATTAGCTCTCCACACCTTTCTTAGCTTTTCTACACATGAAGCAAGAGTTAATCACCTTGGTGTAGGTTTATAATAGACTAGATACTAGTACTATTTAATCACCTTGATCTAAGATGATAACCAAGACCGCAAAAGGAAGGAGAGAAGCAACAACCAGTCTGACATCTGGAAGGATTTGGACAAACGGGAGTTAGTG
Source organism: Nymphaea colorata (assembly GCF_008831285.2). NCBI lineage: Eukaryota > Viridiplantae > Streptophyta > Magnoliopsida > Nymphaeales > Nymphaeaceae > Nymphaea > Nymphaea colorata. Next base: position 6,313,607 of record NC_045144.1, read on the forward strand.
AGAAACTTCAAAACACTGCAGTTATCTGCACCATCTGGAAACTTCAAAACATAAACCTGATGTTTGAGTACTTTACTCCCTCATTTCGTCTTTTACTTTTCCCACTGATAGCAGTTTCAAATATTTCTTTTTAATAGAAGAGGAGCCTACCACCGACTATGATGATCAGGATTTGATTTATTTACAGGCATATGAACTGAGTGGAATGCAGTTACTTGAGACGGAAAAAAAAAAAAGAAAGGTCTTTTTAGAGGATTAAGGAGTTTATTCAGCTGTGTGAACCTATTTTGAATTATACGTTACCTAGCAAGGGCTATAGCATATGTGAATGGCTATGAGTAGGCATCATACGATGAAGAAATTCTATCTAGGATGGCTGAGTAGGCATACGATGAAGAAACTGCATTGGTAACCACATATATTTAGGAGTGGGGCATGGTACTCCAGTTTCTGACCACTATGAGGCCTGAACTGTCATTCAGTTAATTCTGCACGCCAATCTATATTTTCTCCTGGAACATGTGGTACCTATTGCATCTCTTATGAGACATGCCAAAAGCACTAGGCTTAGTTTCTTTCAGGCATGGCACCATGGATTTGCAAACTCATATAACATGACCTACACATGCAGACTGGGTGGTTGGTCCAAAACAAATCAGCTCAGTAACACTAATTTCAAGGTTTACCGTTGGTTTTAAGTCATAAGAGAGCAGGAAAAACAAGATAGCAGTCACACCTTCCTGTTCTATTACATAAGAAAAAGCAAACTTTTTACTCAACTATAATTCCATCTGATAAAAGGCTGAATTGGAAGCAAAGCAGATTTCACAAAATATCAAACAAAAATGGCTTATCTGTAAACATGAAATGTCTTATCTCAATAAAACAATGCATTCACATATTCAACCAGAGCATACAACACATGATGCCTGATGGGGATTGTGTGCTCATTTACTACTGTGGCTGTTTTAGGAGAACATACAGCCCTGAAGACAAGATTTGGGAGGACTATCTGAGATATCAGATTTACATAGAACAAAAAATTGCAAACTTCTATATTTGATTTTAGTTTATCTGCCTATTGCTTTAGATGAAAATAAAGATCAAGCTCAAAAGAACTAGAAAACTTAAAATATATTATAGAAGTCTTCAATCAACCAACTCTTAATACCAATAAGATAGTTTAATCTTCTCGGACCCTTAATAATAGTTTAATTAATTAATACTAGAAAAAATCCTATATGAAAATGAAGTTGACTTCGTCTTCTGTCCAAAGAGTTACAAATATTACAAGTAACAGTTGCGAGTGCAACAATCAAACTCGCAGTTTTGCAGGAATATATGTAAAAAGAGTCATATAGCAACTACAGAGCCGTGTGACGATTTATGCAGCTTATTTGCATCTGTTCGAACACATTTGCCAACACTACAGGTACAAGTTTCCATGACATGCACATGCTGAAACATATCAGCCTAATGGTTTACCTATGTTATAAAAATTAGAAGATAAGTGCCAATGGAAGACAAAAAAAAAAGAACGCTTCAAAAAGACTTGCATTGTTTCAAAAGGGACAATAAATGCAGATCAATTTTTATTATATCCAGGTCATGGTTGTCAACCTAGACAATTCCCAGGCCTAGCAAGTCAGGCCTAGCAAGTCACCGACTGATAGGCTGTGCCATCATTAAGTTAACTAGTCACTGCTTATTATCCACTGGCTCATAGTTTGTAGCATTTTTTGTTCTAGAGAGGGAGGCTTCCTGTGGAGAGAGAAGCTCAGAGCAGGACTCTCGCGTGGGAAACAGGGGACTCAGCTGGGAACCCCCAGCGCTCGCCGGGGGGATGGAATCGAGCGGGCAGACGAAGACGCGTGGGCAGCTCGCCGGGGGGGATGGAAACAGGCGGGCAGAGGAAGACGCACGGGCAGCTCGCCGGGGGGATGGAGACGAGCGAGCAGATGGACCTGGATGATCGGTTCGACTTCCCTGAGTTGGGGAAATATGTTGGAACCACCAAAGCGGATGGAGATGTGTGGGAGGAATATCACCGAGTGGAGTGGTGGGGAGGGAGAGCCCGTCCCTTGCCATTGCTGCACACCTTGGAGTGTCCACAGCTAACATTAGGCTAAGGAATACAAAGGATAGTTTAGTTTGGAGTGATGGTGGAAAGGCGAGCTTCAAGGCAGGTGAGATTATCAAGAAATGTTGCATTCAGGGTGTTAAAGAGTGGTGGAGGAGGAAGATCTGGGCTACCTATGCCCCGGCCAAGAGCTGCGGGCACTCCTACATCGAGTGTGAAGGCAGACTGTGCACTCTTGATACGATTCAGAAGACTGGGATTCATTTAACTAACCGTTGTTCTTTTTGCTATTGTGTTGAAGAGACAAATGCTCACGTCTTAATAAACTGTAAAATAACAAAGGAAGTTTGGAGGTCCATTGCTGCAAAATTCGATAGAGTGAACTTCCCCCAAGGTGAAATTGCAGATGCGTTCAAGAGATGGCTTCAAGCTAAGATAACGGGGAAGTGGAGGCGTTGGTGCTGGAGGATGGCCTTTTTAATTGTTTGCTGGAAATTGTGGTGTCTCAGGAATAGATGTCTCCATGACAGCCTTCAACCCCAGGTTAGTAGGAGATGTTTGGAGGAGCTGCATGGACAGCTTTTCCTTTGTCAAGTGGCCTGCTAAGACTGAAATTAAACTGCGAATTTGGATGGAAACTGGTCTTAATAGTGTGGACACCATTGCCTCCAACAGAAATGGAATGTTAATTAACATTGTTAGAGCTTCTACTATGCATGGACCGAAAATAGCTGGTCTAAGCTATGTGGACAATGGCCAAATGGGTTGTGTGGTGATTATCAAGGCTCGTGGAAGGATTCATGAAGGTGAAATGGAAGTCTTGAAACGCATTCTCAGATTCCATAAGGAATATGGAGGTGACTATGTTATTGTCTCCCCAATTAAATATTGGGTGAGGAAAACTACGGAAAGGCTGGAAGGAAGAAGCCAAATACTAGCTGGACTAGGTGCCTTGACCAATTTCATATGAGAATTTTTGTGGAGTAGGGTGCCACGATAGTTGACACAGGACGGGTGACCATGCATCATGCTAATGATCCTCATGACTATTTTACTGATTGAAAATGTATATGCATAGCTTGTAGGATATGTTTGTCTTCATTTTTTGGGTGAAGGGTTGGGTCAATCTTTTGTGCTTATAGTTAAAGGCCTTGTGGCCTTCCCTTGTATATATCCATTTTGTTGGAATAAAGGTAGGGGGCCTAACCCCCAAGCAAGCTCTTTACTTCACTGGTGCATAGTTTCTTTGGGCCTTAAATGCATTTGTTAGTCTTTTACTTTCCTTTTTGTTCACATCTCTCTCTCTCTCTCTTCCCTAAGTGCTCAATTATCTTTTCATAGAAAAAATTTACAAAGGAGCAATCAAACTTTGGGTCAATAACAAAGAGGCCCCCACCTTTTTTGAACTACCACAAATAAGCCCTTATCCTTTCCAAGAACCTCACAAAACAAGCCCTTCATATTAAAAAATAATAAATTAATAAAAATAAATGTATTATTTCAGCTATCATCATAAACATCATTTTCGGATTTTAAACGACGAGGCTTTCTCAAGTATAATATGGCAGAGTTGTTTTTACCTGGAAAATTTCTGCAAGTTTTCAAAAAGTTAAAAAAGGAAAGATCCTAAAAATAGCATGTGAAAAAAGTGAAAATAAAAATCTGAAAAAATGAAAAAACGTGTTTTTTTCACGTTTTTATCATTTCGGCATTTTTTCCAAAAACATGTTTCTATTGCGATTTTTCATTTTTGGTGTTTTTCTTAAAAAAATGTGTTTTCCCATTTTTTGGCTGATCTGTTTTTGTGTTTTTTTGAACAAAACGTGTTTTCTGTGACAATGGTTTCAGCCACCAATTTGAATTTATTTAAAAAGGAAAAAAATAAGATAAAGAAAATCACCTTGAGGACACTGTCAAGCGAGGTCAACTTCTAGCTCATAGCAGGGGTTGAGTAGCACTACCGTCTCCAGATGGAGCGACGAGGGCCACAAGCAACCTTGACCCTCGCCGCTTTGTCCGACAACAAGGGTTGCTGACATCATCAACCATTGTTGTTAGGCAAGGGTCGCATCGACCTTGCCACTGGAAGCAACAATGAGGTCGGGGGTTGTGGATGCCCCTAACCCTCGCCACCTATCTGGCGATGAGAGTCGCTTGATCCACGCCCAATCACTATTGCCACTCATCGGAAAGGGGCGACTATGATTCTTTTATTTTATTTGTTAAATTTTTAAATAAATTCAAAGTTCAAACTGATGGCTAAAATAGTAAATTAATTTCTTTTCTTTTTTTTTCAAGAAGGGGTTGTTTGTGAATTGTGAGTTTTTGGACAAGACGATAGCCTATTTGTGGTAGTACAAAAGGTGAGGGCCTAGCTGTTATTGGCCTAAAGGTTGAGTGTTCCTTTGTAAATTTTTCTGTTTTACGTATCTTACCCAATTAATCATTTGCTTATTTGGTTACTTGGCATCAATTACTTCCTAACTAGTTAATTAATTAGTTTACGGACTCCCTTAGTGGTTAGTTCATTTAGCTATCCCTGTTATTAGTCTTTGTTTCCCTTTTTGCTTTACCTACATTAGTGGCATATTTCTATGCAGACCTTTAGGTATTATGGAAAATATATTTAACCAAATCCAATACTTTTTTAACCAATTAACCTCCTAGAAATCTCACAAAACCGTTACCAATTAGTTTTCAACTTTTGAAGGACTACATTAGCAGATAGATTAGTAGTTGCCATTCTTTTTTTTCTTTAAATATATTTAGTGATTCCTATACAAGTGGTGTTCCCTCAAAGATTTGCATGTGCTTTCCCACAGTTTCTGATTAGAAGTCAAACAATTAGTTTCAAATTAAATTGAAAATAGTTAATGATTTTGACTAAAAAGTATACAACTCCTGACTAATCTTTTTAGAACCTTGCCCAACCTATGGCTGACTTCCTATTTTGACAACTTAGAATGAGATATGAAATAGAGTAGCAAATAGTCATGTCACATAGGTACGGGTACGGGTGCCGGTGCGGGTACCGATACTGATCATTTTCAAAAAATTTGGGTGCGGGGGTACGGCCGTACATATATATAAACAATAAGAAATACTTAGAAAATATGTATCAAAATAAAAAATATACATCAACATAAACAAATAAATAACATAGAAAATATATATCAACGGTTCTTGCAGCAGTGTGTTTAAGAAACCTATGAAAAACTTTAAACATATGGACAACCAAACAGTCCCCTAGTCTTCACATCCAAATAATAGAATAAAAAGTAAGGTAGAAAAAATTGAATCAGAATAAAATTAAGCAGTTTGGATTTATAGGTACCCAAGTGTCAAAGTACCCATTTTGGGTACGGGTACGGCGACACGGGTATGTGGACCTTACTGAAGTACCCATGTGACTTAGATGACTATCTAAATGAATACATAGGAGACGACAATGTTAGATTATATGTAAGCAATAAGCACATGCATTACTTTCTGTATATAAATATGCTCATATGATACATTATTCCATAATGAATTGCTATTCGGGTGATCTATGCAATAGGCTATTTATTTTTCCTTTTTCTATGTACTTTTTCCCTTTTTCATTCCTTATTTTTCTTTTTCTGATATTTCTTTTTCTTGGACTAGTTTACTAGCCATTGACTAGTTCCAATGGCTAGTTTTCCATTGGAACTAGTCCAATGGCTAAGGGAGTTCTTCCTGTTATTTCAAGCTTGCAAATATCAATCATTGTCTATGTCACATGGGTACTGCCCCAATGGTGTGATACCCAAGTCAGTTGGGTACGACACCAGTATAAGTACAGTATGGCACCCAACACAGACCGGACACAGGTGAAAGGGTACCAGGTCCAATCAACATACCCACTGTCGTAACCGACCATTGTTAAACTCAGTCAAACTTGAACGAGTCTTTTTGTCAAGAACTTAGGGTTTTTGTTTCTGTGTTGCCATGTATATACATGGAAAAATTAAGAGCCCTAAAGTGAGGGATCGAGGCGACTTTTGTTGCAGCCACAGATTTCTATGAAGCTTTCCAGCGATTTTTTCTAGTGACCGATGCTAGCTTCAGTATTTTTCATTTGTTCATTAGCTTCTATGAAATATAAATTTTAAATTATGAATGTCTTTGGTTTGTCTGAATTCTTACGTTATATATATATATATATATATATATATATATATATATATATATATAGTGTGTGTGTGCGCAGAAGTTCCCCCATACCCAAAATTTTTGAAAGTGTTCCATACCCATACCTATGTGACATGTATCACTGCACTCCTCTGTCTTAATAGCTTTTGTGTGTAGTTGTAATCTGTTCTAGTCATAGGCACAAATAGTGCGATATATTCAAAAATATCATGATATTTACGATAAAATCAAGAAAAAAAACAGAAAATACCACGATATTTTCAAAATATTGCCAAAAATATATATCACGTTTTTTATCGTAACAAAAACGCGATTTTATCTTGTTTTTTTCATCGCCGTTTAAAGTTTAAACCTGCACTCAAGCAGGAGCATTCTTGGCATTTCTTGAGAAAATTTAAAATTTTAACCTGCACGGGCTCCATTTGCTTTTCAAAAGGGGTAATTTTTGTAAACAAAAAGTTTTAAAAGGGCAGTTTTGAACTGTTTTCTTCTTTTTAATGGTAAAAATAGAAAGGGAAAAGAAGATTAGGATTTCCAAGCCCTCTTTTCCCACCTCGATAGGGATTGGGCGTTGCTGCACTTTAGTGAACTTGGGAAGAAACCACCTGTGGTAGGTTTTATTTTTTCTAGCTTTTTTTTTAATCTTATTTGTAGATTTCCCTTCACTCCCATCTGGTCCTATCTTTTAACTACTTAATAGAGGAGCAGCAAGCTTTATGCCTAATTCTAAAATAGAGTTCAACTTCTGTTTTTCCTTTTTTTTTCAAGGTGTGGCATGTGATTTTGTTATATTTTTAAAAAAAATTGTCGAAATTTTCCCAAGATTTTTTGAGAAAAATAGCTTCGCTGAAAAATACCTGAGAAAAACCTTGCCAGTATTTTCCCGAGAAAGATATTTGTGGCTATGGTTCTAGTTAATGAAATTTCCAGTTTTTATTCAGTCTGTTGTCTAATCTCTGCGTGTTGTGTGTATGTGTGTGTGTGACTCAAATCAGTTTTTGGAAGCTGTGTCATTTGACTATAAACATTGTTGGCACTCTGATTTACAGAGAGTTGCCATTAACTTTTTTTTTCAAGAATAACAGAAGGATATTGTCAGATATGTGAATCTCAAACACTACATGCACAAACGTACAAAGTCAGTTTTACTCACTATGTAAATAAACAAGTATTGGTAAAAAATTAAAAAAACTGAAACCATACATCTCCAAATTAGGCAGAAGAAAAGACAGCAAAAAAATTAGCAAGACCACATTCATCTGCACAATACCTCAAAAAGTCATTTTCCAACTTCCCAGCCTTGTCAAGAAAGCCTTCAACAAGTCCTGACAGACAGCGTGCAGTCAACCTTCCAAAACTGCCAGGTTGCACAGATGTCCTAGAAAACGAAAGGAGTCTTCAGAAGATGTCTCATGGAACCAACTGAACTTTGAAAAACTAGCAAACAAATGGATACAATTAAGATAACTTTATATTTGGAAACTACTTTTTTGACATATTCTTACTTGTTATCCTTATCATCATTTTGTACAGCAGCTACCAAGGAGGACACAAGACTACATGCATCTCCTAGTGACAGTTTAGCCAGAATGTATGTTGCTGTTTCATACATCGAATTGGCATCTGCAGAGAGAAGTGCTGCCGGCAAAGGACAAAAAATTTGCTGCATCAGCTGTGTGGTGAAGATTATCCTTCTTCTAGGACCAGGTGTCAGCAGCATATCATCAATCATCTCAGCTTCATCATCGATCTGCAGTAAGAGCACAAGCAAAAAACAATAAGTAATTAATATCATCCAGAAATTTATAAACAAAAACAAGACAAATAATCCAAGAATTAACTAACCTTTTCTCTTTGTCGATTTGTGGCAGATGCCCACCGGAGCTCCGCAAAACTGAAACAGCAAAAGGAAATATAAGCGATCATAAAAACAGATCAGTTCACAAGTAATAATAAAGGTCCCAAGAAAACCATTTTAAAAATCAGAGCCATGGAAATGAAGAGCTCCATCAAAGTGGAACCACCTTATACTTCGAAGACTTCGGGAAGTATGTGTCACCACTTTATGCCATGGCAGAACCTCCAAAGAAGCAGTCTTACGCTTCTTTTGTTTCATGAGGACTTGCACTTGACTATTCGCATCTGGCTGTGACATATGAACTAGAGAAGGATGATCCTTGGCTGCCACCACAGTGGTTGAGCTTGGCATAGTTGTGACAGATCCAAGCTGACTCACATCGCTGAAACTTCTTTGCTCCACAATTGCATGTGAGCGTGAATTTTCAGACACCCTTCCAAAGAAAAACTGCTGAGCAGCTGCTTTTGCAGAATTTTGTGGAACAGCAAATCGATCAGATGTAGTGAGAAACTGTCCATTTTTGTAGGTACCAAACTGCTCAAACCAAGAGTTCGCCATTGGTGAATTAGGATGAGAATATCCTGCTCCTCTAAGTGAGGGATGGGGAGGTGTCAAAGTAAAACAGCTTGCAAGATAGTTCTGTGACTTGTTTCTGTCAGATCCAGCCATATCTTGTGGATGAGTATTTGAGGACAGACTATGAGCAGAGGTATTCGCACTCCAATTTTTATTCTCCTCCACAGAGCAACTTAGACTTTTGCCATCTGGTACAGGATATGGTGCATCTTGCAAGATTCTTGAGGAATTTGCTGTTAAGTTGATGTTTGAAGCACTATAGCCATACACATTCCTTTGTCCTATTTTACTAGCTACTTGCGAAACATCAGCATCATTCTCTCCTCTAAGCCTTTTAATTGCATTATTTGGGTCACTTTCTGAATTCTTCATGGCCTGCATCTGGTGGAGCAGTGAATAACTTGGTTGTGAACCAGCTCCGTTCTCCATAGTACTTTGGAGAGATGTATCGCTTGTCTTAGAAGGTTGGGAGCTATCATTTCCTTGATTCTCTCCATTTTTATTCACCTGATGTACATGAGGTCCTGACAACCTTTGATGCCCAAATGACTCAATTGGCAACACTCTGTTTGATGGAATGCTCTGTGAGGGACTCTCCCTACCCCGATGATCTTCTCTAGGAGGAAGATGCGTCATACTCTTAGAACCTGGACAAAGTTCCGAAACACTGGTTCCACCTCTATCTCTCAGGTTCTGATCATTCACTGCCTGAACAACCCATGTTGTTGTTGGACTTATAGGCTGAAGAGGACCTCTTGACATCATATGTGGAACTCCTGGCATGCTTCTTTGGGCTGACATATTTGACCAGGCATTATGCAACAATGGAGAGAACCGATTTGGCTGCAGAATGCCTTTTTGACTGGAAAATTGACTAAATGAAGCTGATCCCAATGTATGATATCGACTTGAATTTTCTGTGTGGAAAGAGTTTGCACTCGTTGAAGGTAAGGTTTGAGAATTTGTTACACTGTTATCCCTAGCAAAGAATGGTAGACCAGATGTAAAATCAGTTTCCCCTCGTGGATTTCTATCAAAAGGAGCGGGCTTGCCAGCAGTCTCTGCCTGTAATGCTGGCACTAGTTGTTCAACTAAACGTCCATCCTGAGGGTCCTGATTCTGTCTACAACTAGACTCAGGCTTCACTTGTCTGTTTAAAACCTGACTTGTGTAAGCAAGATCAGTAGATTCTTCCCCCATAGCTTGTCCACTGACACAAGGGCTTTGTTGAGACAGTAACTGATTATGGATGTAATGTGATCCTCCTGTCTCTATCAAGGTTTTACTAGATTGCAACCTTGTATCACTGTTGCCGATTGATGAGAATTCATGCCCTGCGTCTGCCACAGCAGTCTTATTACACGAATTGTCCTGCTGAGACTTTTCAGAAGGATGTGGCAAACTCCGCATAGAGGTCTGGCCATGCAGCCATGTCTGCCCCTTGCCTGCTTCCGGCATAATATTCCTAGAATTATCAGAGTTCACATGTCGAGATGGGAAAACATGATTTGGGACTGCAGATGCAGCAGATGGAGGAGCAAGGTGTAAACCAAAACCTTGTGAAGAGGATGATTGGTTGCTTCTCATATGACCTGAAGCTGGACCTGATATGACCGCTTCAGACACATCTAATGATGGACTATATGAAGATGAACCAAGGGGCTTTGCAGCATTCGAATGATCAACCTTGTTAAGAAGCTCAAGCATATTTTGACTGCAAAAGCACGTATGCTGTTAGCCAAAGTAATAGAAAAGGTCCACCATTCAACACAGAAACAGTTATGCCAACAGAAGAAATGACAAACTCTCAATTTGAGACTCTGCATCATCTAGTTAAAGTTTTCCTACTACCTTGTTTCCTTTGGTGGATAAAAGTTCATAGGTCCATCAACGGAAGAAGCAGGAGAAGCAAGATAACCAACAGCATTGGAAGGTGCATCTTCAGGTCCCTTTGACCAACTCTGTGAATTGCTTCCAAAGAAACCCTGCAAGAGATTAAGAATGTGAATTACTAGAAGAAATTCCAGAGCCAGTCATTGTTGCATAAGCAAGTAGAGTTGTAGCTGTCATCATACTTTCCCGGAATTAGCAGTGGCGTTGGCAATAGCAACACCAGCAGATTTGGCATGAGACATATGCCCCAGTTCCAGAATTTTTTGCTCTCCAATTGCAGCATGTTGCGGTCCTTGAGATTGCATATCATGCTTCGAGGTGCTCGGTTGTGGGGCATCTATGGCCAACTCTCCCATGGGATGATATAAAAACCTGCGAGGGCCCCCTGTACTAGATTTTCTAACATAAGCAGATGGTTTCTGGCTTCCAGCAGCTAAGCTAGGAGAATCCTTTGCAGAAGACCAAGTATTGTCCACCAGAAAATCTCCTGCTGCTGCTTGTTGACCATGACAAAAATGATTTGAAGCATGAACTTCAGTAGGAGTCACGTTCAGGTAACATCTCTCCCTACTATTTTCATGTGAATCACCTAACTTACTAGTGTGATTAGTGAATGAGCCTTGATTAAGATGGCATTGGTACTTGTCTACATTATTATCAGCCCCCATATTACTACTTGAAGAAGGATCAAAGTGACAGCTACCTGGCACTCGCTGTGTCTTCTCCAGAGGAATGTTTACAGAACCAGAAGCACGATTTACACGTACACCATCATGTTGTACTTCAGGGCTATCTGAAGGAGATTTTGCTCGTTCAAGTCTCCCACTCAAATTTGGAATAGACGACCACCCCTGATTCTCATTTTTTCTCATGCTTTCTCGTTCATCAGTTTGCCACAGATCACAACCCCTTCCCAATTGCATTGCAACAATAGACTCATTACTGTGTGAAGATTGCAAATTGTTTGCATCATCTTGCAGGTTATCTCCATCAGAAGGCAAAGATTCATTCATATTCCAACCATTCATTTTGCTGCTGGGCTGCCCATCTGTTCGATAAGTAACCATGCTCGGTTGCTGTTGATGAGTCCAGGTGGATTGCATGCTGAGTGCATTCAAACTGATGGCCTCAGGGTGTACACTCTCTTGCTGACCATATGTCTGATTTCTCCAAGCACCATCAGAAGAATTTCCCAAAGCTAAGGGTGTACGCACAGTCCTATCAACCATTGCCCTTTCTTCAGAATTTTGCTCTAGCCATCTGCCTTCTCTAGGTGATCTCCTAAGTGATTCAGATGAATGGTCATTGTTCAGAAATCCATGAGCACCGTGTACATTTGCCTGTCCACTGTGCTCAAAAGCAAGTTTAGGTGTCACCTGTTGAAATCCTGCACTCTTGCTAGTGGAGGTCATGTTAACATTATCAAATAAATGAACAGGTTTTGACGACAAAGAATTGGCAGCTTGTATGTTAAGGTCATTCCATCCTGCCCCCTGCCTCCCATTGTCATTTAACTCTGAAGGATTCCCAGTTGAAACTTCAGTCTTTTGAAAGCTTAAGCCACTCCATTCATCCTGCATCCTGGTGTCACTGCTGGAAGCTTCTGCTACAGCAGACAGCATAAGAGCACTCCAGCTGCCACTCTGTACAGAGGGGAACATATTGAAGAAATCAGAAGATTCAGAACCTTCCAAATGATTACCTTGTCCAAAACTTCCTGCACTCATGTTACGAACTCTACTAAAAGAATTTGACAAGGGTTGTTCTCCATCAGCAGGACTCCAGACACGGTCATCACCACCATAGAGGATCTTCTCCTCCAAAGGATCTAAGCCAATTGAACCCTGTGGAGGAGCAGCCTGAGGAGCTATCTTTTCCTCCATGTTCCCCAACCAACCAACATGCTCTTGTCGCTGAAATTCCTGCATTGCACTGTCCCTCATTAATGAGGAACTCTGCTGAAAATTTCCAGAGCACATTCCACTATTTACACTTTCTAAGGCATTAGAAACCTGGCCAAACACATTCCGTCCATGAAAGCTCTGTTTAGAGACAGAAAGTCCATCATTGGCAGGCACTTGACCAGAAAATGAAGCAGATTGATCACCATAGAAGGAACCAAAGGCATTAGACTGCATCCCTGTCTTTTGATTCTGGTTCCCAGTTGCCCTAGTAAACATATCAGTATTTTCTTGGGCACCCCACTGAAGATTTGGGAAGGAATTGGCAGAGTTGCCAGAAGCTTCCCTTATGCCACCAAGAGAAGCACCATATGTGGATTGACCAAACTGTTGAGGCATTAAACCCATTGAATTAATTGCACGTGCTTGTTCCTGCGAAAGCACAAGGCCATTATGAAAACCCTGCAGAGATGAAGCAGTGCGAACCATGTTTGTATTCCCCAGCATAAATGCCTGGGAACTACTTGTCTTAGGATCACTTTGAGGCATCCTCTCACCCGACCACATATAGTTGGAAGTGTCATACATAGGGGTGCCATTAACCACAGCAGTGGCCTGGTCTCCACCTGCTTGTCTTGCAAATGCAGAAAACTGACCTACTGAATTCTGCTGTCCAGGTTCATGCTCAAGCTGCTGCAGCTGGCGCTGCCGAATTTCCTGCAGCTGCTTGTAGAAATATTGTTGCTGCAATAGCTTCATATCACCAAACCCTGGAAGTGGCCTCGCTTGAGACTGCGACATGCCTGGCTGTTGAGTCCTCATAAGTTGACATTGTCTTCCAAGAAAATCAAAATCAGCAGATTCCACACTTTTGGAAGGCCTTGTGCTGCCAGAAACATTTTCAGATACCTTTTGTGATCCAGATCTGGAGATATTACTCAATGCACAGTCACACACATCAGGTGATAAATCTCAATCTAGCGACCTTGCTTGACAGGGCCTAGAGACAAGACCTTGACAGACTTGTACAATTCTACTCAGATTTCTAGGATGATCTTTCCACACTGGTTGAGAAAGTTAGAAATATTTGGCGTTTTTAAGGCACGCTGTTCACGACCATTTTGAGAGTCCAACATAACAATGACATAAATAAAATCTATCAGAAGAAGAAATGGATGCTGCAAGGTGAAAACTATAAGATGAATCATATGTCATGAAGCACATCTACATCAACATCATACCTTTCCCAAAATCGGATGGATGACCACTACTGATATGACAATATTGAGGAAACGAACCTTGCCTCTAACTATTGAACCACGGGTTGCTGTTTAACAGAGAATGACTACTGCCTGTAAATTAGGATTGACACACTCCGCCAGACAAGCTTTCTTGCTCAAAGAAATTATGGACCTTGTCATTAGTTTCATCAACAGGCATAGATAGCCCTGCTGAAGAATCAGCTGATCCTCCTGGAAAGAAAAAACACCTGGAAAAGACAAATAGGAAAGAAATCAACAAAAGTGCAAGCTCTTAATCAAGCATGTCAGAGCCTGAAAATAGAGGACAAAGAGAAGGACAAACCTTCATGGTGCAAAACAGACAGCAGCAAAAACTTCACATCAACATAAAAACGTCTCCAACTTAGGTTGACATCTTGATCAAAAATATTCACCCAGCTGATTCCTTCAGAAAGAAAGGAAATGGCGGAGAGAAATAAAATTGATTACTCACATACATGAATAACACAAACAACATAGTTTTTTTGTAGTTCTACATATCCAGCATACCTAGTTGATGAAATGGAACTATTTGAAAATCTGACCAGTTTTACATAAAGGTTTTTCTTCCCAGAAGGGACAAGGAACAATGACATGCACTTTCAATAGAATCTTCAGATAGATTTCACAAATACAAGTTCGAAAATCTTGACGCACATAACCAAGAGACACTGTTGATATGCTCATCATGCAACAAAAGTTGCATAGTCTTTCCTTTAGTTTTTGTTGATCCTATCTGTGAGCTTCATTCCCTTGACTAACATTACTTTCAGAAAAAGGAAAAGGTCAACCCTTAAACGTTCATTTTCCATTTGTCACACTATTGTGCTAGAGTCTGTAAGGCTCTAAGCACCATTTGGTTGAAATAACAGGCATATAACTGCTTCAAAGAAACTGGTAACTGCAACCAATACCACATGCAAGCAACCAGGACACAATGGACACAAGTGCTAGCATTGCCTAAAGAGATAGAAGCTAAGAGTTTCACATGTTTGGGCTTATGTTTGAGCTCGATAGCGGTTGATAAATGGAACTTTGGCCGTGGAAGATACGGAAGTAACAGGTTCAAAGGTGATGTTATCCGGGAGTCCTCGAGCAGCATATAACCGTGCTAGTGGTAAAAGAAGCAAATAATGGATATCATCTAGCAAACGGAAATTTGGAACTGCAAAAGTCAAACAAGATGTAACTTACATTTCATTGAACACGCAGTTCCAATCAAGGTTCAAAGACAACAATACAGTTGCCCAATCCTCAGAAAAATGTACCCTAAACAAATAGAACAAGGATCAACACATATCAGCACCAGCCATAAAATAGAAACTAGCATAGCAGGTGGAGAAGTAATTTTCGACAATCAGCCATATCGAGCAACTAATAACATATTTATTGTTAAAATCCAGCGTGATCATGTTAAATAAGAAAATACCAACAATTACTAATTCTGAGACCACGGTACCGAGTCTACCGACAAAGAAAACCAAAGCCAACCATGCCTAATAAAAAAAATTCCAGTAGTTACTAAAATTTGAAGAAACTAAGGTCAAACATGGAAACTTAAACAATCATTAGAACAACGGGACGCCTACTGTCGAAATCCTTTTATGCCATCAACATGAAACAAGCATTTGGTTAGCTGGAAGGCATCCTAATTAGGCTCCAGAAAAGCGACCAAACAACATTCAAAGTCAATATGGCAAAACGAGCACACATACTCCAGTTAACTCTCACCCTCCCCAACCACAATCTTTCAGTTTTTTTATGATTTCTCGGACTAGAATTGACAAAACATGGTGACACGAAAAAAAAAAAGGATGCCCCACGTGTCAAGTTCCTCCTACCTCTTCTCAAATAGAATCCCTACCATTTTCCAGATTGAACTTAAAAAGAAAAAGGAGGACGATTTGAGTTAGTTCGTAGTAATAAGATCGTCCCATTCATCATTCACCGATGAACTCCGTCCAGGTAAGTGCCGTCCGGTACATGATTCATACCACGATCAACACAATAAGCCAAATCCCCAATAAAGGGAAGACGCAAAGACGCGAAACTATGTCCACGAAATGCCCCCAATATCGCTCCAAAATTCCCACGCGAAACTCCACCCTCCTCCCCAGAAAACCCTAAAATCCACAAAGTCACCCAAGCACCTAATCCTAATCTAGACGGCTCAGCTCAAACAATCACACGCATAACGTCTCTTCCGCATCCAAGCGCGAAGTAGAAATCCTGGCCTCATTTCCGAAAAACAAGGAAGGAAAAAACAAAATAAGATGAAAACTCCCCCGCAATGAACGCCTTTACCCACCATTCCTCCCTACCCCGGGGCCGATCAACAGGAACCCACCGAGAATTCCAGCAATAGGACACCGTCGGCAACCACCCGGCGACTCGGAACCCGGTCACCCGATGGAGGGTGAAGATCGCGAGGGTTTCGCACGATCGACGGAAAATGGGGAAGGGCAGAGCAACCCGAGAAAATAAAGAAATGTCGTATTGAAACAAATTCGAATTGCCGTGCTTACTGTGAGGGGACGAGGGGGCGACCGGCCGGCCGGTCGAGGGTATTATAGGAATTAAGAAAAAAGAAGAAGAGAGAGAGAGAGACCCTCCCCTTTTGGCAGAGGAAAAACGCTGAAGGGCTCATACCAGGAGAGACCAATGATAAAGCGGAAAGCCAATATGGTCATTTACAAATACCCGGCTAATATTTTGCAAAATTTCATTCACTTCTGTAATGGATTGAAATTCGAATTGCCCACCAATACATAAAAAACAAATTTTGACCGACTCACGTTTTGACTCGAGAAGAATAACTGGACAAATTTTGACCGACCTCTCTCAACCGTGGGGAGAAGAGAGAGAAACAAAAATGAAAAATGAAAGAAAAAAAAGCTAACAATAGCAGTTTAAATAGAATTTTAAGTTTGCCCCTTAAATAGTGCAGCAGTTTTAAGACTAGTTTGATGTGCAGGAAATATGCGAAATGAAATTCAAATTTTTAAAAGAATTACCCATCAAACTTGGAATGAAAAAACTTATTATTGGGTAGATTTTTAGAAACTTCTTTTTAAAAAAATTGTCCCACTCCGAAAGGTGGAAAAAAAATTCTACAACGAAAAAAATGAGCTTCTTCTTCTCCAACGATTATGCTTTTCATCTTTCACTCCTATCAAACTGCAAAATTTATTTACTGAAACATATAGAAAATCTTAATTTTGATTCCATTTGTTCAATTATTGAAATAAGTTTTTGAAAACTTCTTTCTAATTACATATTTCCAATGGGTCAAACAGCCCCTTAAACAATTTATTTCGACAGTCCAGTACATTTTAGAATTTGGATTATTCTTAATCCGTTACAAAATTTTATGCTTGAAGCCCACGACCTTTAAAAAATTCAAAACACGGACTAAGTTATAGTTTTGATATATTTTTTGCATATTAAACACAAAAATAAACTTGAACAAATAAACATAAATATGTTTTGGAATAAGGGATTATGTTTCCAAATTCACAATTCCATACCGAATCAACATTACAGAAACAAAATTCTAGAATGTTTGATTCAAGGGGAGGAATGAGGTGTGCTTGCCATAAAGAGGGAGAAGGGCAATAAGATATGGTCTTCGTTCCAATCTATTGGGGGGAAGAGGGAGTTTGTTTTTGGCAATAGAAAAAATCAATGGAGAAAACTGAAATTCATGTTAAAATTGAGAATCAATGCGTTTCAAATTGGTGGATCGACAAACCCTTGCATTTTAATAAGGTGAAAACTAATAAATTGCAAAACGACATTAAAAGTGAAAAAAAAAACGGTTTGCTTTCGAAAACATAAAAAATTGTGCTTCAAGCGGTTGAGGCCTGGGGTCATTTGGTAGTATGGATACTTTGTAATTGTTTTATAAATATGTTTCAAAATTAGCTCAGGTTTAGGAAATACTTGAATGATTGTTTTATAAATTTATTTCAATTTTTTGAACAGATTCACTAGCCATTTACAAAGTATTGATGCTATCAAACTAGAGATACCATTTGTACATCATATCGATGTGTTTGTTTCATCCTTTTAGAGATTGTTTGGCAAATAAAATATTTTGTGAGTATTTCATATATAAAGATTGATGCAGATTTATAAACATTTGTTCAAGTGTTTTATATTAAACCTGCTTCAAACTTAACTTTAGGATAGATTCCCAATGTTCCATAGCTCATTTCAATTGCCAAAAGACCCATTGAAACATACGAATCAGGTTGCCTTTGCGTTACAAGAATGCAAAATTGCTCGTAGCCCGTGGTACGACGATGCCCTTGCGTCGCTGAAGACTACATCTCGCTCATGTATGTGGCACAGCGACGCTTGAGATGAATTTCTGACGTTTGGGTAAATGTCGTTACGGTGGGTTGAAGATTGTGACGGGCACATCATACGCCATTGAAGAGGCAAGGTGATCACTTAAGACGCATTGGGTCATTGCCATGAAACAGTTAAATTTTCGCGCTTCCGCTCAGCTTGAAGCCCGCTTCTGTATCTATCCCATGTGTCGAGGCTCCCTTATGCTTCTTCTTCCTCTTTTCTCTGGTCCAAAATTTGCTTACATTGTCTCATTTTCTCAGCAGGCGAGGCAAGGGCAAGGATTCAGAAAAGGGGTTTTTGCTTTCTATTGCACTCTTTTTTTCCTTGGGGCATCTTTGCCTGCAGCAGCAGTTGAGAAGAAACCCAACGCGGAAGCGATGGAGCCTGCCATAAAAACCAGACGTTTTGCCGGAAGTTGAACCACGACTCCCAGACGTTTTGCCGGAAGTTGAACCACGACTCCTGAGTAGGTATTCTCTGTTTCTCTTCATCCACTTTTATCGTCCGTGTTCTGATTTTTTGTTCCCCTTTCTGAGCTCTGATTTTTTTTTTTTTATGTTTTTTTCTTTTTGTTTCCGATTTCTGATTTGATTTATCTGTCATTTCTTGGCGACATCTGTTTTATTTATCTATTGTTATTTCTTCTCTTCACCAGGAGTTGTAGCAGAAAACAGAAGGCGAACCTTCTGTCTTCAGGCGCACCAGAGTGCGGCTGTAGCTATATCTTTGTGCTTCTTTGTTTCCTTTTGACCTAGAGAGGCAAGCCTTGATTCGGATTTGATATGTTCAGCGGACGGAGGCTAGAAGCCTTCTTTCCTGTTTATCGAGAGAGAGAGAAAGAGAGAGAGGGAGAGAGAAAAATCTTTGATGAACTTCATGGTATATAGCTATAGTAACTTAAATGTCACAGCACGTGTAAGAGGAAATCATTCCCGACTATTAGACGGCCTTAATGGTACAACAAGTACGTGCTTCCGTTAACTCCTCTTTGTTTCTTCCTTTTCTCGAGTTGCACGTCGTTTTATTTTTCCAGTAATTCAACACACACGAGAGAGAGAGTAAGAGCTGCGGATTGTTTAATGGAGGCAACTGTCACTTTTGCTATTGCTTCTATTACTGGAGGCTTATGAGTTATTACCCCAGGAAGCTGCAAGGTAGGAGCAGACTCCCAAATATGATACGCTTGTTATTGGCAGGTTTTGTGTGTGTGTGTGTGTTTTTTTTACAGCATTCCTGTTTTTTAATGATCAACTTCATTAACGTAAGGATATGAATCCAATTCAACAGATAGCCTCTTCAAGAGATGGGCACCAGTGAAATTCTATAGTTGGAGGATATGCCTTACTACCTTCGTTTGATTTCCACTTTGCCTTACTACCTTCGATTAATATGAAAATGATTTTCAATGCTACCAAAATATTCATCAATATATATTCATTCTCGAGCACCCGTTTACTGTAAGAAAAGGTCAACCAACAATTTTTCACAGACTCCGCAAGCATTATTAATCATGTTACATGTTTTTCAATTGGTTTATTTAAACAGGGAACGCTTCCATCATTAATGTTCTTTTCAGCTATCAAGAGTTGATCCAGAGATGGAAAAAATCACTTGGGCCTCCAGGATCTTGTGAGCTGTATACGAGGAGTTTCATAATCTTACAGCATATATCATTTCCATTGCAGCCTTTGGAAGTAATTATGAAGAAGAGAAGGACATGTTTCAGCTGTAGAAGGAAGCAGAAGACTTTTTCATGCAATTCGAACACTTATTGTCCCAGATTCAGATCAGAAGAGTTTTTTTTCTTTTTTTCTTTTTTGTAAATTTAAATACGCATCAAAAAGACAAAAAGATGAAAGCAGAAGTTCACTTGCACTTTTTGCCTTCACAAAGATGGCCTCTTCTTGACATGAATATGACATATAATCTTCTAAGGTATCTTTTCACTTTTCAGGCATTCTTTGTTCATGTGGTTGGCATTTATGCAACTTGGTAGTTTTAACCTTTAACTCATGTGCTGTGTAATGCATGCTATGACTTGTTTCAAGAAAGTGGTCATCTTTGAAGATCATTTTATTAATGGTCAAATTATAGGGAAAGAAATATATGATAGTGAAAGGACACAAAATATTTGAGTACCTTCAATTGACATGTATGGTATGTTTTGGTGATAAAAATATCGTCAAAGACTTTAGTGTATCTTAGTTGTTTCGCATGCAAAGTGCAGACACGAAGGCTGCTGGTGATCTCAAAGCTGGAAGAATGCCAGTTTACAGATTTTTCTAGCTATCAGGTGGATTTTCTGATATTTTTCTGGAAATATTTTCCATTTTAACATCAACATGAGAACTTGTGCTTCTAGATATTCTACTGTTATGGTTATTGGTGTCTCTGTCCATTACCGGATAGGAAGTACAATCCATAACCTGCTTCCACAGCTCTTGATGTGGTTTTGGGTGGTTTGTGGTACTATCTGATCCTTTATTTTTATTCGAGGTACTGCTTGGTCTTGTTCATTGTCACCCTTTTTTGTTAGTTGTTCACAATTTACTAACGCTCTGTTGTTTGAAATGGAATTTTAAAGTGCAACCATAATTCTAGGAGTTTGTGGTTGATTCCTACTAGAGATGACAAAAGATAGTTGCACAAATGGCATTGCCTTAAGCTTTTAGAAAATAAAATGTTGTGACATGTCCTATTAACTACATTATGCTGTTTTGTTTCACCATTGAGTCATTCGCTTAATCATTCCCTGAACAATCAAATGAATAATTGATTTAGTAGTTCCTGATTTGATGGTTGAAGAAAGGACAAACTTTGTATAATCTTGATGTTCTGCGGGTATTGGACGCTGCAAATCTTCTAGCACAAATTCATGGCTCTTTATCACTGAACTCCAGATGCATTGGATGATAGTTTTGTGCATGGTGTTATCGCTTGCAGTTATGTTGAGTCTTTGTGAAGCTCTGTCAAGTTGATTAGTGGTGTTAAGCCCAAATTCAATTTGGGGAGTTGGGCTACTGGAGCCAGAATAAAGTTTTCAGATTCTGACGATTTTATATCTGGTACCTCTAAAAGGTAGAAGTGTATGTTCCCATTGCTTCACATGGGCATGATAGAATAAATGCTTAACTGGTTTATCTAACTGTTGCTGCTTTTTTGGTTGCAGAGGAAGAAGAGAGACAGCTGAGGTGAGATGAGTGGATTGGAGAAAATGGAGGAAGGTCTTGCTATGTGGAGGGCGACCATTACAAGAGCTATTCTGGCAACATTACTGAGGAGCACACTTCAAGGACTTTGTGCAGCATATCTTAAGGTATTTGTAGCATAAAACAATCTTCTGGTATGAGACCTATGAAGCACGAGATACTGTCTTATCATTGGTAACATCGAATTTTTGTGGATAAATTTTTTGTCTAATTGATATGAGATTTAAATTTGAGAGAGCTATTTCTTTACTCTCTCTCTCTCTCTCTTATATATCTATATATATATATATATATATATATATATATATGAGAGAGAGAGAGAGAGAGAGAGAGGGCCTTAATTCCCTTCATCATCGCCCACCCAACTGCATCAAGAAAAATAAATAAACAAATAAAGGGAAAGGGAGACAACTATGGCGCACCATTTATGAGCTAGAGAGAGATTCAAATAAACAAGAAAACAAAGGGAATCGGTCATGACACATCAAATGGTGGAAGCAAAACCAGAAAAAAGGGAGAGAGAGAGAGAAAGAAGGGAAGAGACATACCTGTATGTTCAACATTGTGTGGCGAATTGACATTCAAAAAGTTGCCCCTATGAATATGCATGCAAGAGTTTGAACTATTACTTCATACATAAACATTTTGCAAGTGTTGAATTTGCACATCTTTTTCTAAAATAACACATATAAAGCAATGTAACCACCTATTCAACTATGCATCTTGTCGAAAATCACAAGCAAATCAAGAGCCTTCCACCACTAACATCTATCAAACTATTGTAATATCTAATAATATCTAAGCTAAAATCTTTGTCACATGCAACTCAAGATGCATTCTCCAGTGCTTCCTCTGGGGGATCTGCAGTTGTCCGAGCATCCTCATTGCCCAATGGAACATCATCTTGTGGGCAGAGACAAGATAAAGTGGATGCTGCTCATGATGTACAGAAGCGGACTTTGAACTCAACACAGGTGCTAATGAAGGAAGATGTCGATGCTGGCAACTTGTTATCATCTTTATCTGAGTTGTTTGGTGAAGCCATTCTCTCCTTTGTCCAATCCTCGGAGATGATGATTTTCTTATGAAAAAAAAAAGAAAAGAAAATCAACCTGTAATTTTTGTAATTTGTAATTCCAGTTTTTGGGTGGTAATTGTACTGTAAAATGTCCAATTACTGAGCATTTTTTCTTGACGAAAAGCAGTCAAGAACCTAACGACATGTTTTCCAGATGACGATGACAGTGAATCAGATTAATTCCAACTAAGTTCCTAAAAGAACAATCAGAGTACAAAGTTGAATCCAAGTAGATTACGCTGCCCAGTGATGCTTTGCCTGCGTTTTCCGAGACAACCTGCTGGATTTACCATTAAGCATAACAAAAACTTAATACACAAAAACATCACAGGTTCAGGAATGATTCTGTTCCCAAATTTTGCTCCGAGTTGCAGGTTCGGATCGTGCTTAGATTAAGATCAGTTCCAGTTAACTATGTTCTTCCTAGAAAGCATGCTTGATGCGTCATGGTGGCGAAGGTTGAACAGACATGCAGTCTAAGCACGAGTTCGATGTACTATCAGAACTGCTTATGAGTAGTTTGAGCACAAAGCATCGATGTTGATTTTATTTCGACATAACTGGTTGGAGTGGCTTTGGATTGGATAGGATGGGATGAAATTGATTTTCATTACTATGGAGGATTGGACTACGGTGGGTTAAATTTGAACTAGAATGAACAGATCCAACTTCATTTTGGTAAAGTATTTTGGAGCTCATTGTCAGTCTCCAGAACAGATTCAGGTCAGCACGGCGAAGAGCGAAAAGAGATTTCACCGAGTACCGGGCCAAAATATCTGGATCTTTTCCGCCTCAAATAGGTTACATGAAACCTGAGGCACGATCCACTAGAAGTGTAAGGGAGATATTACAATAGATTCTAATAAGGCAAGCCATCTGAATCAATGATGATTAGATGGCTAAGGAGGGAGATCAGAAAGGGGTTTTGAATTTTGATATTAATATCACCTTAGTGCCCAACTTTATCATCTTAATCATCTTAATAATCCAACTCGTAATCTTTTATTGTTTAGAAATAAAATGGGAAGAGACATCGGAATCCAACCTCCAGGTGCACATTGGCAAGCTTGCCCTAGAGAATGGCAAGCCTTCCTCAGAAATCCTCAATTAATTACTATAAAGCAGCAATCTTCTGCACAGTCACAGTTTCAATTTCAAAACAATACCAAAAACTCATACTGCAAACTGAGGAAAAGGAAGTTCACAAGAAATCTACAACAGCATTCTTCACAGGTCCTGAACGCTCAAACCTGCCATAATGAATTATTAGAAACGTCATTAGTAGTAGTCCAAAGAATACGCCAAGCACTTAGGCAGCAACACATTGTGCGAATGACCCGAAAGCAAAAGCACACGAGATGTCTTGCAACCAAAAATACAAACCAAGATCTGAACTCTTCAATAATTCAGTTATCAGAAGTTGCCTAACCGAGACATATGTGCCTACATCGCAATTCCTGCTAGATGGCAAGCCTTTCAAGACTGTCTATAGGGTTTGCCAATGTGATCTAGTTTCTGTATCTGAATGGGTGTGATAGTGGACATGCATGGATTGTACAAAGAAAATATCCAGAAGGATCTTAACAGCATTCATAAATGTACTGTGGTTTCCACATTTCACCAAGCTCTTCAGTGTTTGTGAAGCCAGTGTTGCCAATCCCTTGCCTCCAATTGCAGAAAGAGATGGCAATGCAACTCCCATTCTTAAATCCGTACTAAACCATCCGAAGCAGGTGGACATTTAGTCTTGGTGCAGTTTCAATACTGAAACATGTTTCAGGAAACACCAGTTCTTTGAAATACTTAAAGATCAAGAAATACTAAAGATCAAGAGGTTGTTGCGATCCATTAATTTGAAAACCATGCTTTCCAATACATGGAAATCATGGCTGTATTTGAAGGTGATAAAATTAAAGAGACGTTGAAGAGGTCGATTACCTTAATCATTGATCGAATGAATAAGGAAGGTGCTCCAATTAGTTTTGAATGTTGAACTAACGTTCTCTTTCACTTAGGCAACTGCTGTATATGCCTTGGCCTCTAATGTATAAAGAAGAGGACTGATTGTAATTCAAAAAACAAGCAAGAAAGATCGACCTATTCGTGGATGTAGGCTCCCATTAGCCGAACCACGTAAAATTGCCTTCTCTCTTTTTCTCACCTCTGTTCATACTCTGTTTTCTGCACAATCTATCATGGTATCAAAGCAGCACTCATTCATCCTGAGGCAGTAAATCCATTCTAAGCAAGCAGAAACTGTTGGAGCAGGAGGGGGTAGCAAGGCACGACAATGACCATCACTCCATTATACAAGGTAGCGATGGATCTTTGCATAGATTTGTTGTACACGAGCAAGGTAACCCCAATCTTAAGATTACCAACACCTTGCTTGATGGCCTCAATTATTTATCTTGGTCTAAGGCAGTCACATTCCTTAGTGGAAAATCCAAACTCGGATACATTGATGGTACCACAAAGAGACCACCATTTAATGATCTGAAATATAGTGAGTGGCGATCTACCAACGACATTGTTGCATCTTGGCTCATCAATTCTATGGAACCCAAGATAGCATCATGTTTTAATTTTTTAGACACCGCAAAGGAGGTAGGACAGGATACCAAAGATCTTTACGGTGAGCAATATAACACTGCTCGCATGTACCAATTATCTCAAATAAAAGGAAGTCTAAAGAAAGAGATTGTTCCTATTAGTGAATATATTGGTACCTTCAAAGGAATTTGAGATGAGATGGATGTTTATTCTCCATTAACTACTGATCTTTTCAAAGCGAAGAAGCAACGTGAGCAAGAACGTATTTTTGAAATTTTAGCTGGGCTACCAAATGACTATGAAAATCTTCGTAGTCAAATTCTCATGGCACATGAGCTGCCTTCACTAAGTTATGTTTATGCTCTTCTCATGCGAGAAGAGTCAAGAAGAAAAGCAATGGCACTCTCAACTACAGCAGTCAAGAAGTGTCCAATGATGAAAAAGCTGCCTTTGCTATGAACTTTCAAGACGGTAGAAATTTCAGGCAAAACGTGATGAAGGAAGAAAACCAAAATGCACTCATTGTAAGAAAACTGGTCACCCTCTTGAAAATCGTTGGTTCCTACATGGAAAACCGGACAGAGGGACAAATCATGCCTCCAAGACCACTTCAAAAGGGGCGGTTAAAAGGAAGGATGATCAGACCAGTCTCATGGCTTCTTCGTCAAACAATCCTATCACCTTGGAGACTTGCTGAAATGATAAAGGGACTTCAAATGAAAAAGACCGTTGGAATCTCTATCAACACTTCTGATCAAGCTAAAGGTATGGCTTATGCTACTTTTAATTCTTGCACTCATTGGATTCTCGACTCAGGAGCCACTGATCATATGGCTAATCAATCTGCTTATCTCTATTCCCCCCATTCTATTGACGGCATAGGACCTGTTGCTGCAGCCAACGGTGCTCCCATTGTTGTCAAAGGAAAAGGAGGATTAGATTTCTTTAACAAAAATTATACTAGTGAATTTCTCATAATGCCTGAACTTAAGTCCAACTTGTTGTCAGTAGCTAAAATCACCAAAGAATTGGAATGCAATGTGGTTTTTTCTGCTACTAATGTTGTATTTCAGGATCGGAAGGCTCAAATGACGATTGGTGAGGGACGCCTAGTTAACGGACTCTACCAAATTGTAGCTCTTGATCAGACATTGAATGCATCTACTTTGAATGAGGGAGAAATCTGGCATCAACGGATGGGTCATCCATCATCTCGGATTTTGAACTATTTATTTCCCAAGCATTATTTTGATATTCATACATGTGATATTTGCAAGTATGCTAGAATGACCAGTTTGAAGTTCTCTTTATCAGATTCTATTAGTGAACCACATTTTGATCTCATTCACTCTGATGTTTGGGGCCCTGCGCCTGTGGATTCTCTCGATGGTTTTAGATACTATGTTATGTTCATTGACGATTACTCTAGATCCACTTGGGTTTATTTCATGAAAAACAAATCTGAGGTTCCATCTCTTTTTCAAACTTTTCATAAGATGGTTGAAGTTCAATATAATAGAAAAATAAAATGCTTTAGATCTGATAATGGTACTGAGTTCAAAAATTCTAGTTTTAAGTTTTTCTTAGACAAGCATGACATACATCATCAAACGTCCTGTGTTGACACACCTCAACAAAATGGCGTGTCTGAAAGAAAAAATAGACATTTATTAGAATTAGCTAGGAGCTTGTTATTCCAAATGAATGTGCCCAAAAATTTTTGGAAATATGTTGTTTCTACTGCTTGCTATGTAATTAATAGAACTCCTAGTAAGCACCTTAATTATGCTAGTCCAATTGGGAAGCTTATAGGGCAAGAACCAAAACTTGATCATTTGCGTGTGTTGGTTGTGTGGTTCATGTGTGGCTACATCATGCAAAAAGAGACAAACTAAGTCATCTCTCAATCAAATGCGTCTTTGTTGGTTACAACTCTCAAAACAAGGGATATGTATGTTTCGATCCTATTTCTAAGAAAACTTATATATCACGTGATGTTCAATTCAATGAGAAACTTTCCTACTTTGGAGAAAATGATAGTGGTAAAGATCAAGGGGAGTCTAAATCTCCTAACTTGCATGACTTTGATGATTTATTTTTTTCCATTATTGATGAGCAGGTCACTAAAAAGACTTATTTAGAAATTAAAAGTCCCACAGAAAATCGAGAACCTACTACCTCTACTGAAAATGATGAACCAACTAGCGTGCTTCTTAGAAGATCTGAGAGAATTCAAAAAGTGCCCTCTCATTTAGTTGATTATGAGACTTGCAACTTCAGTCGCTATCCCATCAGTAATTTTGTCCCTTACAATCAGATCTCAGCCAAACATAGTAACTTCATTAAGAGTCTTGATAAAATTCGCGAGCCTCAAACTTTTCAAGAGACCAAGAAAGACTCAAATTGGAGAAAGACTATGAATGGAAAATTGGAGGCCCTAAAGAGCAACAAGACGTGGCTGGTTGTTACAAAACCAAAAAATTCAAGCGTAGTTGGATGCAAAATGGCACTATAGAGTCAAATACAAGAGTAACGGCTCACTAGAAAGATACAAAGCTCGACTAGTAGCCAAGGCTTTACTCAAACAAAGGGTCTTGATTATGACAAAACCTTTGCACCTATGGCTAAAATGAACACCTTGAGAATTCTATTATCAGTGGCCTGTAATTTGAACTGGGGACTTCACCAATTAGACGTGAAGAATGTTTTTTTGCAATGTAAACTTAGTGAAGAAATCTACATGGCACTACCTCCAGGGCATCCAGATGAAGGAAAGAACTATGTATGCAGACTCAAGAAAGCTATCTATGGTCTTAAGCAATCCCCTAGAGCATGGTACTTAAAAATAAGTAAGGCACCGAATAGCTTTGGATATCGCAAATGTCACTCAAACAACACGCTTTTCATAAAGAAACATGAAGAACGCACCACTGTTGTGTTGATTTATGTAGATGATATAGTCGTGACAGGTGATGATATTGAAAGCATACTCAATCTCAAACACTACTTGAGAACCACATTTGATATAAAAGATCTTATAAAACACAAGTACTTTCTTGGAATTGCGATAGCCCAGTCACACAAAGACATCTTTCTCTGTCAAAGAAAATATGCACTAGACATATTAAACAAGACTGGATAAATGGAAGCACGTCCAGTCGACACTCCGTTCGAAGCAAACCTCAAATTGAGACCCTGTGAGGATGAACCAGAGGTCGACAGGGAAGTATTTCAGCGACTAGTTGGTAAGCTTATTTATTTATCTGTCACTAGACCTTATATTTCTTTTGCTGTGAATGTAATTAGCAGGTATATGCAAAACTCAAGGGAATCACACATGAAGGTTGTCGATCGCATTCTTTGTTACATCAAAGGCTCTCCAAGACAAGGACTTTGGTACAAAAGGAATAAGAACTTAGACATAGTAGGATTTACTCATGCAGACTGGGAAGGAGATATCAGCGATAGGAAATCAACTACAGGATACTGTGTCTTTGTTGGTGGAAATCTAGTAGCCTGGAAATGCAAGAAACAAAAAATAGTGGCTAGATCCAGTGTAGAAGCAGAATATCACGCTATGGCCACGGGATCCAGCAAACTCATTTGGACCAAGAACGTGATTGAAGAACTGAATCTTGAAGTTTCAAAGCCCATGCACATGTTCTGTGACAATCAAGCTGCCATATATATTTCTATAAATCCAGTCTTTCATGAAAGGATGAACCACATTTGAATCGACTTTCACTATGTCAGAGAAAAGATTGAATCTGGAGAAATCAAATCGCTTCATATCGGTGGAGTTGAGCAAGTTGCTGATGCATTAACTAAAGAAGTCACTAAAGCAAAACTTCAACTCGCAATTGACAAGTGGGGATGTCATAATATCTACTCCCCACTTGAAGGGGAGTGATAAAATTAAAGAGACGTTGAAGAGGTTGATTACCTTATTCATTGATTGAATGGATAAGGAAGGTGCTCCAATTAGTTTTGAACGTTGAACTAGCGTTCTCTTCTTACTTAGGCAATTGCTGTATACACCTTGGCCTCTAATGTATAAAGAAGAGGACTGATTGTAATTCAAAAAACAAGCAAGAAAGATCGACCTGTTCGTGGATGTAGGCTCCCATTAGCCGAACCACGTAAAATTGCCTTCTCTCTTTTTCTCATCTATGTTCATACTTTGTTTTCTGCACAATCTATCAAAAGGCAACACTTTAAAATACAACACTACTAGTGGTGCTGAAATACATTAGTTATTCCATCATCATTTCCAATACAATGTTCCCAAATTCATTATGAAAGATAAGATATGGAGCTGAAAGAGACTGCCTAAATCTTTCAGCTAAAGACCCAAATACCTGAATTTATTGGCGTTTTTTAACTTGTTAAGCAACTATTATATAAAAAAAGTTGAAGCAACTGCTTGTAACAGACGGAAGTAAGAACTTTCTTTGAGGGAAAACAAGGGGTAGCTACCATCCTCTGATCCTTATTATTTCGGTCAATTTTTTTGGGTTTTTTCATTTTAATTTTTAACGAAAATTGATTTCGTGCCCTTCACCCCTCCCGCTGCTCTCTCTCTCCATCCGCTGCGTTCGTGTCTTCCACCGGCGGCATCCTCTCCATCCGATGACCCGTGTCCGCTGCTCTCTCCAATTTCTACCTCCACCGACGTCATCTTCTCCGTCCGGCATCTATGTTGTCTCTCCAATTCAGACAAACAATACCTCTCTCTCCGTCTGCTGCTCTTTCTCCATCAGTAGTCGATCTTGTCCTCCATCGGCGGCATCCTCTCTAATCTCCTCCATCGGTGGCATCCTCTCCGTCCAGTGGTATCATCTCCACCGGACTACTGACTCCTTCCCTGCTCTATTCTTCTTTCACATCTTTCCACTTCTTCTTCTGTTCTTTACTCAAGAACTAAGTTGCATTTTAGGAAGGTGAACTCTCTCTCTCACTCTTTACACTCTTTACAGCAGTGTGTTTTTTCTTTCTAGTTTGATTCTAATATCGCACGAGACGGCGAAAGCCTTTAAACTTTTATATAAGCTTTCCTCTTCATTTTTTCTATTTGTCGGTTCCTATGTTATCCTTATTTTGTTCTCCATGTAAATTTTGGGATTCTGTTTTGTTAGCTGTTGTTTATTTAGGCCCCTTGTTGTTTTCTGCTCTGATTGACCTCTGCAAGTCTGTGACCTTTCAGTTGCTTATTCTATTGGGCTCATTGCTTGTCTACAATTTTCTATGGTAGTTGTAGAATCAGATGATTATGATGTTTGGGTTCATGATTTGTAAGGTTAGGTCAGCGGCAAATTGCAATTCGAGGTTGGAAAAGTATTTGATAATTTTGTGCTTTATAGATAATTTGTTGTTATATATATTATAATAAATTAATACTAATAATAAATACTAAGCCTGAGCACCGGGTCGGGCCGCTGCCGGGTACCCAGCCTTACTTGGGCCTGGGCCTAGAAAAAAGGAACCTGGGCCAGCCCGATAATGAGTTTTTTTAATATTTTTTATTAATTTATAATGTTATATATATATTTATAATAATTTATTATTATTAATTATATTTACATAATTTTTTATTTAAAAGTATATTTTTAAATTTAATCGAGCCGTGCTTGGGCTTGGTTTTCGAGTCTGGCTAGGCCTGGGTCTGGATCTTGTATGTCAAGTTGGCTCGGGCCCGACTCATTATCGGGTCGAGTCGGCTCGATGTCCAGGCTTAATAAATACCCTCGCCGCACTGCCACACCTAATTTTTTTGAGATGTGCCGCTCTGGCACCCACACCCTACACCTATCTTAGGTGCGGGGTGCGGGTGTGCGGATGGGTGCAGCCCGACACGATGCTGGACACGACCAACGCGTGTCCAGTGCAGTCTGTCGCACCCATTGACATGGCCAATGCATCGGAGGTGCAACCAACTCGGGTCAACGACGAATCGAGTGTGGTCAGGACACGCAGAGCACAAATATGTCCTTTTTTAGCTTTTTTTTTAACTTGAAAAACAGAAACCCTTGTCAAACAAGGGTTTTATTTTTGTTGAAACCCTGCCCAACGGCCGACTGCTCCTCTGCTTCGTGAGAAGCTCCTTTCCAATGGTTGATGAAAATTTCGGCGAATGTGCTGAGTTTCGGCATCCTCAAACTCGTCGGCCAAGCATCATTCTATCCAGCATCTTCAAAATCGTCGTGAATCATCTTCTTTCTAGAGTCCTCAAAATCACCGATCGCCGTGAATCGCGTCTTTTTTGGTCGACTTTCGGACGCTACCTGTCTGGTCCAATCCCTCAATGCCACAGGTCTTCCTCGACGTCTGCTTGGTTCAGGTAGGTGTCTCATGAACTGATGCACTTCAAACTATTTTTCGCCAGATTTCATGTCGTTTTCCGGCCACCTACTGGTTGATGGGTTTACCATCCCCATGCCCCAACTAGACATTTTCAATGTTCAATTGAAAAACCCTTTGCTGATTTACCCATTTTCTCCAATTACTGCCGATTCCCTCTTTTGAACATTCCGGCGACTCTAACTGATTTCCGACGATTTTTTTGTTTTTTTGTGGTCAGCAACTCTTCCTATGATACTCAATGTTACTATTTCTATCTTTCTGTTTGTAGCGTTTTTTTATTTTTGTTCATAAGCATGTTAGTGACAATTTTCTTGTTGTGCCTTGCTGATTTTTTATGTTTGTTTCTATCTTTCTATTATTTGTATATTTCTTATGTTTAAAATAGATTTTCTTGTTCCTGCATCCATGTGAGAGTATAAGAAGCAGCCGTATACTTTATACAATGAGCACGTTCTTTCTATGTTTGAAAAACATACTTTGCTAAGTCTATTCTTCTACCTTTTTTCTTTTCTTGTATCAGTTTGTAGACATCATAGTTCATTACAAATGTTCTTTGTATTTAGCTGCTGGTTTGAACCTTCTGCCTTGAAGTTTATGGCAGTTTCACCCATCCTATGTTGCATGTATGTTTTTTATGGCAGTTTCAACCCATAAAATTATGAGTGAGTTCTCTCTATTTAACCATGATTGATCCTCTTATGGTTGTTGCGGCGCTACTCGCAAGTCACAACGTTAAAGTTTATGAAGACTTAGATTTACCAATCATCAATTAACTTTTTAGTTTTGAAATTTGAAGGTGAAATTTACTTGATGGCTGACAAAGGAAAAAGAAAGACTACTATGTGAGGGACTTCAACAATAGGATCTTCTTCATAAGTGTAAATAATGTTACACAATTGAGGTCTGGCTCACAGCCTTGTTCTACACATGCAAGCGAAGAGCAACCATTGTGGAAAGGAATTCAGGTTGTCACAAAAGATGCATCTTTAGGCAGCGGTTGCAGTTATACGTCGTTTTGTAAACCTTATGAAGCATAGGCTCATCCTTATCCACTTCCCTCAGCATCTGTGAACTCCAAAAAATATGTCAACCTATCCCACCATTTATCATCCACAATAACGTTCTTGATTGCTTGAGCTTTAACCTCATCTTCAGTATGATAGAAATTCCAATCTTCGTCAGCCACCATATGAACTAATGCCTCATTTATTCGTTTAAATGGGTGTATACCAGTAGCAGGTTTAAATGATGAGTTTGAAGGTGTTCGAAGTCAGATTTTGAATTCAGGGGAGGTGTCCAGTATTGAAGATGTGTACTCCTGTGTTGAAGCGGAAGAACAGCGAAGGCTTGTTACAAAAGAAGGGAAGAGGGAACTTGTGCCCTATAACGAGAGATCTGCTCTCGTGAGTCGTGGTCCTGGCGGCCCATCTAGGTCTCTTCGCCGGTGCACTCACTGCAAGAAGACAGGTCACACTGTGGATTATTGCTGGGATCTTCATCCAGAAAAGAAGGGGAACAGAGGGAGATCTTTGACTGGGAGAACGCCCGTGTCTGAGGTGCAAGCCTCTAGTGGAGAAAAAGTCTCCATTTCTGCTGACCAGCTTCGTGAACTAAGGGCTTATTTGGGCAGGCTCGATGTCAACAAGACTGAGACCTCAGAGGGAACTACAGCTAATCATGCTCTTGCAGCTATTGGCAATCAAGGTAACTCTTCTGTGGGGAATGGATTGTCGATAGTGGTGCTACTCATCACATGACAGGTAACCCAAAATTGTTTCATGAGTATAAGTTGTCCTCGGGAAGGGAACGTGTTTCTCTTGCAGATGGTTCCTCTACCTGTGTGGCAGGCGAAGGCACTCTGTCCTTGTTGGACAAATTTCATGTGCAGGGCGCTTTACATGTTCCCCAGTTTCCTTTAAATCTCTTATCAGTCAGTAGACTTACTAAAGAATTGAATTGTGAACTTATATTCTCTGCCGATCGTTGTGTTTTGCAGGACTTGGTGACAGGGAAGAGGATTGGGATTGGTTTAGCTTCTGATGGATTATATCGTCTTCCCATACGTGTGGCTACTGCTCTGTTGACAGCGATCCGCAAGACAGATAAGAGAAGAGAAGATTGTCTTCAGTCTTTTATGTACTGGCATGAACGTTTTGGGCATTTACCTTTTGGGATTTTGAAACATTTGTTTCCAGACTTGTGTTCCTCCTTTGATGTGTCTTCCATTTCTTGTGATGTTTGTCAGTTTGCCAAACATGTGAGGGCTTCGTACCCTCTTTCTTCTAGTTGTGCTAATGAAGCTTTTTCTCTGATTCACTCTGATGTATGGGGACCTTCGGGCATTCATACCCGTCAAGGGTTCCAGTATTTTATCACTTTCATTGATGATTTCTCTCGTGCTACATTTATATACTTGTTAAAAGACCGCAGCGAGGTTCCTCGAATCATCGAGACATTTATTCTTCTTGTGCATACCCAGTATGGTGCGAATGTTAAAACTTTCAGGTCCGATAATGCCCGTGAGTACATGTGTCGGCCTGTTGAGGAGTTTCTTAGACAACGGGGGATTGTTCACGAGACATCCTGTAGTTACACCCCCCCTCAAAATGGGGTAGCTGAAAGGAAAAATCGTCAACTTCTTAATGTCACCAGGGCTCTTTTGTTTCAGAGAAATCTTCCTAAACACTATTGGGGTGATGCAGTTCTTACTAGTGCCTATCTTATTAACCGCATGCCCAGTCGTGTTTTGAATGGTAGGACTCCCCACTCGTTGCTTCCTGGCAGTCGCCCACCATTTCCTCTTCCTCCTCGTGTTTTTGGTTGTGTATGTTTTATCCATGATCACAGTCCAAATGTCAAGAAACTTGATCCTAGGTCTATCAAAGGTGTCTTTGTTGGATACTCCCCTACGCAAAAAGGATACAAATGTATTGATCCTATTACTGGTCGAGCTTATGTTACGAGGGATGTTACCTTCTTGGAACATGCCTCTTACTTTGGTGTGAATCCTCTTCAGGGGGAGCAGTCTGTGGGTAGGGAAGAGTATTCTCAGAGACAGGAACTTCAGTTTATAGATTTTTTGGACTACAAGAAAACAGAATCACTTAATACTGTTGATGTGCCTGAGAATGAGGAAAGGGGTGACAATAGCATTGAGAAGGAAGGCCCTCAGTTGTTTGGACAGTTCTACTCTAGACGAGGTACTCGGACAGAGGTGATGACTTGTGATGCTAGATCTACTTCCAATCCCAATGCCACTCCTTCCCTGGATGAACCAAGTCCTACCGAGGAGACCGTGGAGACCCATGATGAGGTTGAAAAGAAGAATGACGATCTTCCCATTGCCCTGAGAAAGGGTGTCAGGTCATGTACTCAACACCCTATTGGTAATTTTGTTTCTTATTCCAGACTTGGGAAAGATTACAAGTGTTTTGTTTCTACTCTTTCTTTGGCTGTGATTCCCAGGACTGTCGCTGAAGCTCAAAGTGACTCCAAGTGGGCCGATGCAATGAAAGAAGAAATAGATGCCCTAAGAAGAAACTTGACATGGGAAGTGGTGAAGATTCCTGAAGCCGCTCACCTAGTTGGATCCAAATGGGTGTATACCATCAAGTACAAACCAGATGGGAGTGTTGAAAGATATAAAGCTCGACTTGTGGCCAAAGGATATGAAGAACCAGAAATGTGTTGTAAGCTGAAAAAGGCATTGTATGGCCTTAAGCAATCGCCCAGAGCGTGGTTTGAACGACTGAGAAGAGTGATGATACGTCATGGATACAAACAAGGAAATGGAGATCACACTCTGTTTGTGAAGAAGAAGGAGAGCAAGGTTACTCTCCTGCTCGTCTACGTAGATGACATGATTGTTACTGGAGATGATGAGGAAGAGATTATCAAGCTAAAAGGGTTACTGGCTACAGAATTCGACCTCAAAGATCTTGGAAAACTAAGGTATTTTCTTGGTATGGAGGTTGCTAGGTCTAGTACTGGTCTTGTACTAAACCAAAGGAAATATACATTAGACCTGCTGGAAGAAACTGGTAAATTGGGATGTAGACCTACTCCTACCCCTTTTGACACTGGGCACAAGTTGAGTCTCAGAGATGGAGAGCCTCTCTGTGAAGAAGACAAGGGAAGATATCAACGTTTGGTTGGGAAGCTAATTTATCTTACCCTCACGAGACCTGATATCACCTTTGTGGTGAATGTTTTGAGCCAATTCATGCATGCGCCAACCGATGCACATCTGAAGGCTGTGGACAGAGTGCTATGCTACCTGAAGAAAAATCCTGGTAAGGGACTCCTGTATGTGAAACAAGAGACTGTGGAAATCGAGGGCTATTCTGATGCGGATTGGGCAGGTTGTGGTGATACCAGACGATCCACTACAGGGTACTGTGTCTACTTGGGAGGAAACCTTGTTGTATGGAGGAGCAAGAGACAGGATGTTTGCTCTAGATCCAGTGCAGAGGCAGAATATAGGGCAGTTGCTATGGGAGTGTCAGAGTTATTATGGTTGAAGATATTGTTGACTGACATTGGAATAGAGATTGAAGGACCTATGAAGATGTATTGTGATAACAAGTCTGCAATCAACTTAGCCAACAATCCTGTACTTCACGACAGAACAAAACATGTTGAAATTGATCGTCACTTCATTCGGGAAAGGATTGATGCGAAAGAGTTGATCTTACCTTACATGAAGTCTGAAGACCAAACTGCTGATGTTATGACGAAAGCTCTTCCTTCAGCTTCATTTGAGAGGAATGTATCCAAGTTGGGCATGTTTGATATGTACGCCCAACTTGAGGGGGAGTGTTGATAGATTGTGGGTTTCGGGTCCGGATCCATACCCGACCCGCCTTGTAGCCCGTTTTGGGCTCTACTTAAGTCATGTAACCCTAATCCTTATGTGTTAATGATAATCTTTAGAGAGAGAGAGTCTGGCTGCTAGTGGGCACCAACTCCTCCTCATTCGTGGTTTTTTCTCCCTCGTGTTGAGGGTTTTCCACGTTACATCGTGATCATTGTTTCTCTTCTTCTTCGTCTTGTTCGTATTTCTACAATAGCCAATTTTTATTCAACATCATTCTTTTCATCTCAAAGAATTGATGTTCGTAATCTCTTTGAGCTTGGAGGTAAATATCCAACCAATTTGCTATTCGCAACTGCAAGCACAAACTTCTTCCAATGGGGATTTCTAGCTACGTTGAAAGGAATGCAGCTAGAATAAAAAAACTTACCGGCTAGCTTATCTTACTCTGCTCTCCCAGCTGAATTAAAACTTGTCTCTAAAGTATTCTCATGGGTCTTTCTTTTCTTATCAACAACCGTAAGAGACATGGTTCTGTCACCACCGTCTGTTCTCTTGCATTGATCAGCAATCTCTTGTAACTTCCTATACTCTCTAAATTTGTCTGCACTAATTTTGTTACATGGTCGAATTCCAAGATTTGCAACCTTGAATAGATGCGCTTTTACTCTTGTGTAATATCCAACAAATGAACTCTCACAATATTTACACACAAAACGTACATTGCCACTGCTACAGCTGCCTACAGTGCATTTTTTGTGACAACCTGAATTCCTTTCCACAATGGTTTCTCTTCGCCTAAGTCACACGGATATGTGGGATTAGCCCACGTGTCGATACACCAATACAACAATTAGAACACGTATACGTCGCCGATACATTTTGGATCGGGCCTGGGTCAGACCCGATCTGAACCCAAAAAACCTGTTTGATGTTATGTTAGGTCGAACGTCTCCCTTTCAAGTTTCACCCGACGATCACCCACCCGACGAGGTCTTCCGTTAGGTTTAAGCAGCACAGCAGAGAGTCGGCAGTGATGGCGGGCGATGGTGACGACTTCTGGCGACCCAAGGCGACGTCTAGTCGTGTCCGGCGGCAGCCGACGACGGACAAGTGGGTTTTTGTTTTTTCTTTTTGATATTAGAAGTTAGGGTTCGTGTTCTTCATTTGAGGGTTTTTTTCTGTTTTTGGATTTGTCAATTTGGGGAGGTTATCTTTGGGGGAAGCATAGGGTGAACTGTGAAGAGACCCCAGGCGAGTAGATAGACCTCCCCATCTTCCCCTTCCCTCTCCCCGTCATTTGCTTCCCCCGTTTCAATGTCGTTGGAACCATCAAGTTTTCTCTCTGCGGGCGACTGCGATGCAATGTGAAGGTCCTAAAACCCTCTTTCGACTTTATCAAAGCCTGGGACCCCAAACGAGTGGACAGCCCTCCCCATTTTCCCCTTTGCCCCTGTCGACCTTGCAGAAATCAGCAGGAAACTTTTCCTTGTCTTTCACTTTCCCTCTAGTTTCGACCTCACGAGTGTTTGGAGAACCAGACTGCAGAAGAAAGAAGGGGACACACTTTAAGAGTGAACTATTAATTTAATGTTTTTTTTTCAATTTATAATTTTTGAGAATATTATATTTTTTGTATCCGTGTATCCAAGAATTGTGAAAATTACCGTGTCTGTACCCATATCACCGTATCCGTACCCGTATCGCACCCACACCCATGTGACTTGGCTCTTTCCTTGCATATACAAAACCAGGTTGTCAACCTGACCTCGATTGTGTAACATTATTCACACTTGATGAAGAAAATTCTATTGCTGGAGTCGTTGATGTAGTAGTATTTCTTTTCCCTTTGTCTGCCATCAAATAAATTTCACCTTTAAATTTTTAAACTGAAAAGTTAAGTGATAATTGATAAACTTAAGTCTTCATAAACTTTAAAGTTGTAACTTGCGAGTAGCGCCGCAACAACCACAAGAGGATCAATCATAGCTAAATAGAGAGAATTCACTCATAATTTCTTGAAGGTTGTTGCAATGTCTTAAAAAAACATACATGCAACATAGGATGGGTGAAACTGCCATAAACTTCAAGGCAGAAGGTTTAAACCGGCAGCTAAACACAAAGAACATTTGTAATGAACTATGAAGTCCACAAACTGATATCAGAAAAGATAAAAGGCAGAAGAAGAGTCTTAGCAAAGTATGTTTCTCAAACATAGAAAGAACATGCTCATTGTATAAAGTATACGTCTGCTTCTTCTACTCTCACCTGGATGCAGAAACATGAAAATCTGTCGCTAACATGCTTATGAACAAAAATAAAAAATGCTATAAACAGAAAGATAGAAACAATAATATAGATTATAGAGTATCATAGGATGAATTGCTGACAATAGAAAAACAAAAAAATTGTCGAAAAACATCTGGACTTGCCGGAATGTTCAAAAAAAGGAATCGGCAATAATTGGGGAAAATGGGTAAATCAGCAAAGGGCTTTTCAATTGAACATTGGAAATGTCTAGTTGGAGCGTGGGGATGAGAAACCCGTCGTATGATCAGTAGGTTGGTCGGAAAACAGCATGAAATCTGGCGAGAAAGAGTTTGAAGAGCATCAGTTGACGAGAGACCTACCTGAACCAAGCAGACATAGAGGAAGACCTATGGCATAGAGGGACTGGACCAGTCAGGTAGCATCCAAAAATCGACCAAAGAAGACGTGATTCACGACGGTCGGCAATTTTGAGGATGCTGGAAAGAAGATGTTGAATAGAAGGACGCTTCACCGGCGAGTTTGAGGATGCTGGAACTCCGCACAATTCGCTGGAAATCTTCGTCGGCCGTTGGAAAAGAGCTTCTCACGAAGCAGAGGAGCAGTCGGCCATCGGGCACAGGCTTTCAACAAAAATAAAACCCTTATCCGACAATGATTTCTGTTTTTCAAGTTTTTAAAAAAGAATACATTAAAAAGGACATATTTGTCCTCGGCGTGTCCTGCAACTCGTTGTTGACTCGAGACAAGTGCACCTCTGATCCGTTGGCCTTGTCAATGGGTGCGACAGACTGCACTGGACACGCATTGGCCGTGTCCAGTGCCGTGTGAGGCTGCACCCGCACCAGTGTGGGTGCGGCACCCTTCTTGAAGAATTTGTGTGACGTAGGTACTTTTATCCTGAGTCCCACTCCCGATTCATAGATCCGTAACCTGACAAGTTGTTTTGGACAGTAGTGGAACCAAACGTGGGCTCGTGTGGCAATTGCCCACAAGGTCATGCACATTTTTAGTTAAAAAATGTTGGAGGGTTAGTCTAGCCTTGTGGGTTGCCCCTACTAGACCTGGGTCATGCCCTTGAGTCCTAGCCCATGCAACTTTTTGAATGTATTAGTGCCTCTCAATCAAATACTTGTAACTCTACCCCTGAGTTTGGCATTAATGAGAACATAAATCTGACAATGGCTCCTATTCTCTTCATGAGCTCATAATCTTTGATCCATCCGAAGTGCCGGAGCCAGAAATTTATAGCTAAGGGGCACCAGTATGTAAATAAAACAAATGACTAAACAAGGTGCATACATATAAGAAGTGGTCGAGCTAGAAATTTTTTATATTTCTCTGTTTGTATCAAATCGAATTATATGAATACCCGAAAAAGTGTATATAGTTATGGTATTATTCGATTTGAAGCCAATCCATTGGCACCCCTATTTCTAGTAGTGTGCTATGAGTGTTAGCGGGATTTGTCACACTGCCCACACCTAGCTTCACCACTGCATGCAGCATAGAACCTAAAGCTGGTATACCACTCTTAGTCATAGTACCCATGACTGCTTAATTTGGCTTATGCACGAAGCAGCAGTCATGAGAGTCAAATTGCATCTATATGCAAAACAGGCGCAACTGGCTTCCATTGAATGTATCAACCCCTTCATCAAAGGGAGGAGGCAAGGGAGGCCCGCAGGGGCCTGTGCCCCCCTCAAAAATTTATTATGATAGCCTCTAAAAAATAGTGATGGTGCATCAATATAATTTATTATGAAATCATAGCCTCTAAAAATTTCATCCATTCTTCGTTGAAATTGTGATTATGCATTCTTAAGACTGAATGACATGACCAGTCATTCATACAATCTAAATGGAGTATAGAACTTATCTTAGTTTTTTTTACTGCTTTATCATTGTATTTAAAAACGCTGGTAAAATTGGATGACATCATAGAAAAAAGTAACTTTGGAAAAGATAGGTCTAGTCAGACATCTGGTTTTTTTAAATGAATACTAGCTGCCTATCAACTCCCATCACCTCTATTAGGCTAACCCCTTTTATATGTTTAACTACACACTTAAAATGACACTTTCCATTAAAAACGATTGGCGGGAGGGGTGTGGAGTTTGAAAATATCATTTGGTCAAAACTCAAATCCAATTTACACTATAGTTTACACTTTACGTGGTGTTTTGCATCCAAAACAGAGTTTGGGAATGTCATCTAAATGCACCTGGTATCTAAAACAGTTAGAATATAAAACCTAAAAAAATATAAATGTAAAAAATATCTATCATGAAATTAAACAGTTGTAAATTTCAAAACAACAAACAAAAAACATTAAGAGGCTGTTTGGCTAAAGTAACACAAGTTTCTCATAAACTTGCCTTAAAAAATGAGGAAGATTCATAAAACACCTAATAAGTGTTTCATAAATATACTCTATTTTTTTAAGAGAGTTTTCATGGAACAATTGCAATGTGTTACTGTTGCCAAATAGCCTCCAAGGAAATGTTTGGATAACACCTTCATTCAACCCAATTTTATGAAAATTTAGTTTTACGTTGTTTTTGTTTAGGTGACATACTTAAAGCCTGGCTTTCAAATAACCTAAAGGGGGGTCGGATTTTTCACTCCCTTTTACAAAACCAGATTTTGTCAAAATTAAATTTTCTCAAATCTAATTTTGATGAAAAGCCTTTTTTAAAAGTAAAACCAATCTAAAACTTAGTTTTGAGATGTTATCCAAACAGCCCCTAAAAAAATGTGAAAACTTGCTGAAGTATAGTGGTTCTGTTGTGTCTTTCTTGTTTCAGTTTACTTTCAATTTCCAAGAGTGATCACCTTGTAAATATTTTATAAATCAGCGTAGAAGAGCTTTTCAGAATTTTACAAAAACTAGTGCAGCTGTAGACTTTTACCAAAAAAAGCCTTGTGCAGCTTTTGTTGTTTTAGAAGGCAAAAGGAAAACTTTCAAGAGATGGCTCGAAGTTCGGAGAAATAAAATGACAAACTATTAACTTTTGAAAAACAACAACCGAGCACTCAACTTTTCCTCCACTTCTTCAAACAGCTGCCTCCCTAAAAATAAAACATTGAAATAATCTTTCTTTTTTTTTTAAATATGCACACTCCTTGCAGACATAAAGAGTGTGTAATGACTTAAATATCCTTGATTAGGTGATAGAAGAAAATTTTGAGCATATAAAAAGAAGGTCGTAAAAAAGTACACTTCATTGTCAAAAATACCCACTCCTTTTTAATTGAGCGTATATTTCTTGCATGGATCTCCAATTTTATCCGATCTCTCTAAGGAGACCACCCTAGGCAGGGGCGGAGCGAAGATTTTTTTTAGAGGCAGCCAAACAGTTCAACTTAGTTATTCGAGTAGAGCCAAACTAAATCTGAATCTA
The DNA here is from genome assembly GCF_008831285.2 of Nymphaea colorata. NCBI lineage: Eukaryota > Viridiplantae > Streptophyta > Magnoliopsida > Nymphaeales > Nymphaeaceae > Nymphaea > Nymphaea colorata. Next base: position 6,355,409 of record NC_045144.1, read on the forward strand.
AAAAATACATTACCAACTAAAAATTTTTAATTTTTTAATGTAAATTTCTTTTTTTTCAGTTAGTTGAAGTGGGGCCATGGCATAGGCGTGGCCCCCTCCCTCCGCCCCTAACCCCAGGTTGAGAGACTTCACCACTCCCAAGGCAATTCTCCATTTCGAGTGTTAAAAGATGTCAACTTTTTGTATTGTAAAAAAAAAAAAAAAAAAAAAATTGAAGCGTAGAAAACAATGACACAGTGAGACATCAAAAGCATATTATGTATCATATGAACAAGAGATTTGAGGGAAGCTTCTACTTGCTTTTAGATGGTGGGACAAGAACTAACTTTCTTTAAGTTGTTGGCCAACCAAGTGCGGAGTGCACCAAACCTAAGCAATGAAGTGATCCTTCAAAGGTAATCTTTCGCCCCAGCATAGTCTTACACACAAAATGGACAAAAAATTATAGGAGGGGGTTTCAGGTGAGCAGAACTTCATTCCTACCACCCAAAAAAACCTCAAAAACCACTCAATTCCTTAGATTTTTGGGGTCTTGAGCTACGTTGGTATGAGCGATGGTAGCGATCCGTCAACTTGGATGTCAAACCCCATCACCTGAAGATATAGAAGCAAAAAGGTCATGAAAATCAAACTTGAAGGTTTTATGTCTCGGGAGAACGAAAAAATCTCTAAGTTTCCCCTAGGAAAATACAAAAAAGGCAAAAAATTTGAAAATTGCCTAATCTAATATGGATTTACTCTAATTCGCCTTTACTATAATCTAAGTACAGAGATTAGGACACTGTAAAGTAGACATAAATCAACACTTGGACCAAAATAATAAAATCCAACAATAAAATGTTAGGTTGACATGAGGAAACAAGGTGGATAAAACAAATACGAAGCAAATGATGACTGAAGACTTCTCCCACTCTACCCCTAGCATGCTAAGCTGAATCGGTACTAGTGAGGAGATCTTCTTGTGCTTCAACTTGCACATAGAAATCACATTCCTTTCTCGTATAGGAGCATAGCCCTGCATGGGTCGAACTGGAGATGCATTATATAATGTGTCCCAACCTGCCCGTTTGGGCCGGAGGGAAGGGAGGGGTGGCAGGGGCCTTTCCTCCTCCTCGGATTTTAAAAACTTTAAATCTTTATACGTAGATCTAAAAAATTTTAACTTAGTATATATAAAAAATTTGAATATTTCTATTTCGGCCTTAGTTAAAATTTTGAAATTATAGTTTGACCCATACAACAACAAATTTATGGCTCCGCCCCTGACTATATGTACTCGACTCTAGACTCAACAATGCCGGGTTTTGATCCATGGATTCCGATGATGCACCCACATTTTGCATGGCTTGGGACGTGCTCCAGCAGGCAAACAAAACTCTTGGTAGATGAGGAGAAGATGGCACAACGGAAAAGGTGTTGGATATTTTCCAGGACACTGAGAAACTGGATATTTTCCTTTGTGAAGTGAAATATTCAAACATCTTGCCGGCAGTAGCCGAGCTACTTGTTGGCTGGGGTGGGTCACTGCCCAAGACAATACATAAAAAAAAATCATTATATATGTTAAGTTCACATTGTTATAACTCTAAAATTTTATGCAATGCCCACACCAAAGTTGTGTCACCAATGCAAGTGCCCCACGGATGAAAAATCTTGGCTCTGCCACTACTTGCTGGTTACCTACAAAAACAGTCACAAACACATGAAAAATAGAGATATAAAACTAGAAAAAAATACTAAGAAAACAATGGAGAGATGTCTTGGATAGCTACTAGGCAGGGGCGGAGGGAAGGGGTGAGCCACCTAGGCCATGGCTCCACTCCAACTATTTGGAAAAAAATTTAGTTGTACAATGTATTTTTTAGATCCAATTCAGTTTGACCCTACCCGGATCCGAAGTTAGACTGTTCAACCCGCCCCTGAAAAAATCCTCATTCCGCCCCTGCTACTAAAGTAAAAGAAGAAGAGCACTCTGATGTTTTCCAAGGTGTGATGAAAGGACCTGGGAAAGAAACATCACGATGGAACGGAAGCGGGTTATGTCTGCCTTATTGGTACACGAAAATTTTCGTGCACCATTATAGTTAATGACGAAAATGCTCCTAGTTAATAAAAAAACGAGAACTTTTTGTAGAGACAAAAAAAGAACCAAAAAAGTTAAAAGACTAAAAAATACATTTTTTTAAAACAATTTACAAAATATCTCAACTCCCTACGTTTTTGTCTTGGTTTATTTTTAACGAAAATTACATCAAACCATGAAAATTCTCTACATATGCATGTACTTTAAGTTGGCCCTTATTTTGAACCACGTTGGTTTCTTATTTGGGTGACAAACCTAAAATCTTGTTTTCAAGTAACCTAAGAGAGGATGGATTTTTCACTCTTTTTTACAAAATCAGGTTTTATCAAAACTGAATTTTCTTAAACCCGATTTTAATGACGCATAAACACTTCAAAAACCTAGTTTTGGGATGCCATCCAAACACCGTTAAAGAAATACGAAAACTCTACTAAAATAAATCAGTTCCGTTGTGCCTTTCTTGTTTCAGTTTTCTTCCAATTCCCAATAGTGATCACCTTTTCAATATTTTCTCAATCACCTTATAATAGCATTTTTCATATTTATCAAAAACCTGTGCAGCTTTAGACTTTTACCAGAAAAAGCCTTGTGCAGCTTTTGTTACTTTAGAAAGCCTCCCCTTTTTTCTCAATGCCGGTGTTTTTTCATGGTGGGGTCCTAACCCTTTGGAGCTGCCCACCATGGTGTTCTGTTTTTAAAACTATCAAACAATAGACAAACAAAAAACATCAATAGTAGACAAACAGAGCAGGAGTGTAGTAGACAGGACGTCCTGTTTGTTCTGTCTAGATAATTATCAAACAACTTTTTCAAAAAAAAAAAAAAAATTGAAGAGACAAACTGTCACGAGGACTTTGGATGCGGCCCTCTAAAACTTGGTTTTCATAAAATTCTGGTCCCAATCCTTACCTACACAGACCCAAAAAATGGAACAGCATGATTATTTTCCAAAACATATGTGATTATTAGTTAAAATGCCCAAAACACGGTTTATTTTCCCAAAATCCCCTTTATGTTCCAAAAACACCCTTATTTATATAAAAACACCAATAATGAATAATACCCCTAATCCCTCATTTTCTTTCTCTTCAGGACATGTGGATAGCTTTTATTAACTCTGAACGCTGTTGTTTATTATTTGTTTCTAACTTTATAAACTTATAAGTGTCCACTATGTAGACACTCGAACATGTGCATTATGAGAACAATGTGAAAATTTTCATCCCAACTAGAGACGAATTTGTTCAGTGATTTATGAGCTCACTAGTGTGTTGCATGTATTTTCTAACCACTGAATGTTAATGGTTATTTGTTGATTGCATATTCCATGTTTGTTCACATGTACAATAATAACAAGCCACAAAATTGACGCAAGATAGCCATTCATCCGAAAGTAAATCGTAGTGCCAAAATAATAACAATACATCAATTGAGGGCTAGAATTGTATTGATATAGTTTATATGTGAAATTATGCATGGAAATGAATTTTCTAACTATATAGGCAATATTTTTGTTGATAAACCTAGAGAAGTATAAAGGGGCATTTGCCAACATTAACACTTTGTTGGTCTATGAATTAACTGAAAAAAAAAAACAAATTTATCGGACCTTGTAACAAATGTTCTATGAATCTACTCCATTTCTTTTTCCACAGATTCATAAGAAAATAATAGTGTGTTACTATTCTCAAATAACCTTGAAATGATGAGCAAGTTTAACTGATTTAGAATAGGATAGTGATATACACAATGACAATGCAAGTGCATATGGTTAAGCTTGGGCATCGCTCGGCCCGACCCGATAATGAGTCAGGCCCGGGCCGACTCGAAAAACCTGAGCTTGAGTTCAGCTCGATTAAATTTTGAAATATATTTTTAATATAAAATAATATATATATATATATATATGATTAATTATAATAAAATATTATATATATATATACATTAATTAAAAAAACCTTATCGGGCTCACCCGGGCCAGCCCACCAGGTCCTTTTTTTTCAAGCACTAGTTAAGTTGAGTACCGACTACCCAGCAGCGATGCGACCTGGTGCCCAACCTTACATATGCTAACTAAACTACAAAAAACGGGAAATGCAAAGCAAGATATTGTAACCAAATTTTGTAGGGGATCTTCATGATTATATACGATGGCATTGTGTAATAATATTGGAATAATGAGATTGTCATAAAAAATTGGTCATTCAAAGCCATGGCGACTTGTGACAATGCATGAGTTAGGCATAGTCTAAATAATATAATTTATGCATTTGAGTTAAAAAAAGTGAATAATTTATTGTGTTCGTCTACATATATTTCTCCCTGTCGGTTTCTAGGATAAATTAAACATATTTGGAGATTTTTATGCAATATTTGGGATGATATCCAACTTGAAAAGAAAAAGGGCAGACTTTTTGCAATTTTGTACTAAATAGAAGCTTGCATTCTAAGTTGGGATGTCAACATATTATGAACATGATGTATACTTTACCATATCTATTATTTCAGTTATATATGTATCTATATATATACACACACATATATATAATTGAAATAATAGAAGTTCGGATTCCAATTCGGATAAAAAAAAATTTGTACAATATCTGAATAGAAAGTCTGACTCATAATCAGAATCTTGAATCCAACTTTGAAACTGAATCCAAACCATTTTATAAATATTGGGTATAAATATTATTTAATCGGATGTCGTTTTTTAAATCTAAATGGCAAATGCAGTTGGAGTTCTAAGAAAGCTGGAGCAATTACGCCAGGTGTGAAAAAAGTACATCTAATTATATCAATTTCATTTAATTTGTGTATACAACAACTCAAGTACTTCACAAATTTTGTACACAAAGCTAATAAAGCTAGAGAGACTACAACCAATGTGAACAAAAAGGAGCTCCAAATCACGTAGTTTCGTTTATTGTGCTTACTTGACAACTTAAGAACTTCAATAAAGGCAAGATGCGCCAAGTCCAGAGAATCAGCAGACGCATGGGGACGATGAAAGCCATTTTAATCTAAATTGTTGATGAATCCCTTTTAATCAGATTAAGGTTGCTGATATCGGTTCTTGTTTTTTCGAAAATTCCTGCGAGAATTTCAAAGGATTTGGTCGTGACATCTTGGTCGTGACATCTTCCAGACATCTCTGAGAGGCGGGCTTACCAGATTGTGGGGATCAAGAAAATCTTGTCCTGGTCTTTCGTTTCATGCAGTTCCCATATATATTTATATGTATAGAAGGAGAGGGAGAGCTGAAGGCATCCCAAGAACCTGAAACACCGGAAACTTCAGAAAAGAAGAGGAATGGGGAAAATGGGAAACCCTCGGGAGGCGGAGGAGCAGCAGCAGGAACAGGAGGATGAGGAGCAGGACGGGCTTTCCGTGCACTCGCCCTGCCACGCTCCACCCTCCTCAGCGTCATCGCTTCCCAAAGTAAGCTAAATTGATCGAAGTTACCCTGTAATTTGTTGCTTCCTAACGTGATTTACTTTCTTGGATGATGCCGTTAATCTGTTCGATTTTGTCTGCTAGTCTTTTCGGGCGTCGAATTTATGTATTGGATCTGGTTCAAGCCCATGATTAAACGTGAATTTCCCTGTCCGTCATTCGGTTAATCTTGTAGGAACTGCCGCAGGTGGAACTGGAGCTGAGGGTCTTAGAAGCCCTAGAATTTTACCCACCCGTCAAATTGCAAGGTGACCTTTCAAAGTTCTCGGAAAATCGTCAATTATTTCTCTCTCTCTCTCTCTCTCTCTCTCTCTCTCTCTCTGTATTCTAAGTGGGTGATTGAAAGGAAAGACTAAGTTGTTGCTTTTATTCTTCTTTTTTTTTGTGGAAATCTTGTCCATCATGTTTTTTTGCTGCTGAGGACTTGGTATTTGTGTATGTATTTATTTATCTTTGGGTTTAATGTTTTAATGGTGAGCAAAGTTAGGTTTTAACGTAATACCCAGTGATCCATGTGGAAAATTAAGAAAGTAAATGGAGCGCTGTGTTTGAATTCTAGTGATCACATGAACTATGACACTTACTAAAAAAGTTGCAGTTGCTGCCTGAGAGGATTGAGAGTCAACACGTGTAATTCTTCAGTGATACCCCGAAGCCATTAAGGATTTCTATTAGATTCTCTTTTTCCCTTGAATTTGCAAATGAATTCAGCTATTTTATTCTGCATGTTGATTGTTATAGATCTGTTTCATCTTGACGAGCATATGTTTTATCTTGAAATTTTCGAGTCATCTGTTGGAATTGGTAATCTTATTTATATTAGCTTACTTATTGTGAAAATTGCTCCTGTATATCCTTTGCTCTGGGCAACAACTCTGAAGGACAAGCATTTGCTGCTCTTTCTGCAAGAAAAAAGTGGAATAAAGAAAGAAGAAAAGGAAGGCATACTTACTATCCACAGGATTGCTTGTTGGCTTCACCTTTGAATTTCAAAATCTTATTTTTCATTCAGAAAAGCGAAGTCTTCTACCGAGGAATCCATGTGGTTAGGTTGTCCTTTTTTTTTGCCAATTAATTATGTTTATTGCTGGGTTGGAGTTTGCAACCATGGTTGCATGCATGATCTGCAGGAAAACTTCGTCAGATGATGTGCCATATTCAAATATTCAAACTCTGCATCAGGTGTAAAGTAGTGTAACGCAGTTGCTTGTAGCCCTATGAATAATGTTATCTTGAGGATGGACTGAATTTAGAAAGATGAACCTTGAGAACAGTTCCAGGACCTATTGTCATGGTATGACCTTGGTTCTTCTTTTGTTTTGGCGGAGGATCATATGTGCATTAATGTTTTTATAGCATGGGAAAATGTTAAATGTGCAATAAAAATTCTATAGGAGGGTGCTGCCCTTAAGTGCATTGATCTGTAGAACTAAATCTGAGATGATGAAACTGATGAAATTTAAGAGATATACAGTTTATTTGTTTCTATAATTAATTATGTTTTATTGTATTATTGAACTTCCTAAGATAATGTCATGTTACAGCTGAAAAGGTGCTTAGAGGCTGAGTAATTTTCCGTCTGAAGTACATTTTTTTCTTTTTTTTAAAACTCTAATTCATATCTTACTTTGGACATCTGTAAAACATGCATGAAAAACTTTTCATACTCATACCTCTTTGTTAATTTATCACCTTTTAAAAGATGAACTTGTTTATGAAATCCTCATGTTAACATATGCAGCTGTGATTTTCATTCATAGCTTTCTTATTGTGCCCTTTATTTTTTAATGCTATTCAAGTTTCGTTATTAGATACTGTAAAAACCGTCGGCACGTAGTAATCTCTTTTGTGATATACATACATATATAAAAAGCGAGAGAGTGAAAGGTATTATTGTACACTTGAGGCAACACACTTTAGTTAAGATATTTATGTTAAGTACTTTTTTTTTCTTATAAAGCTGACCCTGTAGTTGTAACTCCATGCATAAAGAATAAAAACTTGTTAAGAAAACATTTGCAGATTTTATAATCTGAGAAAGCTTAACCTATTTATGTTCAAGTCCTTAAATAAGTTCTACTCATCAAAGAAACAGGTTCTCTTTTTCACTTTTTATTTCTAGGCTTTCAAACGTGGAGATTCACAACTGAACTACTCTGTTAGAGTGCACTTTGCTCGACCACCTCTCTCTCTCTCTCTCTCTCTCTCTATATATATATATATATATATATATATATATATATATATATATATATATATATATATATATATATATATATATATATATATATATATATATATATATATATATATATATATATATATATATATATATATATATATATCATGTCCTGCAATCTATTTGGAATCCAAGGTGTTTTGGCCCAATCTTGTGTCATAGATGTGTTCAGTGTGCTAACAAACCTATAAATAGACCTTTATTTGAAAATTGCTGTTCATTTTTTATCAGCAGTAAATCTTACTATATGATGGATTCTGGTGATTCAGATGCTTATCTTCGATAAGCAAACCATGCAAATAATATTTCTCAAGTCCAGTTTACTGAAAAAAATGAAAAAGTGCACTCATTATTTTAATTTTTTATTTCTTGTGAATGTCTGTCACCATATCATTTGGATTTTGATTGTGATTCTTCAACAATATGATAGATGAATTGATGACTACAGCTAGACTTGATGTCAGAGTATGTGAGAATTGTGCCTTAAACAGGCAAACATTATTCGTTGAGCATTATAAGTTGATGTTTGTGTCTATTTGCATTGGTGGACCATATTTAGTTAGTTTTGTGTTTGTTTGTTACTTGGGATAATCATCACCTGATAGTAACTGCTTTTGCATGCATAAGCATGGTCATTAAAACAAAGCTTTTCCCCATCTGCTCCTTCTCTAACCCTTAAAGGATAGAGAAACAAATCTTCCTTTATGCAGCATTCTCTTGGCACCATGATTTTATTGCAATGGTTTTGAGAACCCCTCTAATGATTTCAATTTTCACCCCTTAATTGGTTTTGGCAGTCATTGTGAGTTTGGCTTATGCTTCAGCCAAACTAATTCAAGTGATCACAGTCTTTATCTCATGCATTCTCTAGTTGTTCTTACATGCAGTCCATTTCATTAAAAAACCTAATTCGTTGGCCAGTCTTGTCAGCATGCCTCTTCCATTCGCCCATAGTCTGTCATTTGAGTTTTAAAAGTTGTGGGCTCTTTTCTTGATGATCAGATACCCCTACAGCCCCGATTTTATTTTCTGCTTCTTCTCTCCATTATGTACTTTTGGTTAAATTGTTTTTTCTTCCATACATACTCTTGAGCATCAATCACAGCAGGATTTATGGTGTTACTTAGTGCGTTCCATTGAGGTAGCTGATTAATTTGTTAAGATTGGAGACAGTTAATGTAGAGCTAAAAGGCAACGTTTCTGATGGAAATAATTGCAGAAACAAGATGAAATCTGGATGTACAAGAAAAAATTGCTAATTTTTTCTACTTCTGAGGCCATGTTATTTGTGAATTGCTTATTTTTTGCTCATTCTTGCTGGAAAGTTGTCACATGGCTCCAGGTACGGCTGCGGATGCGAGTGCAGAGCATTTTTAAAAAACTTGGGTATGAAGATACATGTGTTAGCAACAATAAGATTTTAAGCAAACCAACATATATCTATTTATTGTTTATATTTAGGTTATTAAACAAAAAAAAAAAATCAAAATATACAAAAAAAGGGAGTCTGCCATGTCCAAGCCAACTCCCCTACCTAGACCTGTGTCGAATGGTGTCAACAATAAGGCTGGGTACCAGGCCGGGTACCCAGTACCCAGCTCGATAATTTATTTAATTATTTTTAACATTATTTTATTTAAAAATATATAGTTTATTGTAGTTAATCATTTTTATAGTAATAATAATAATAGTAATAATAATAATAATAATCAGGCTGGGCCCAGACCTGGACTGCGAGCCTGATTTCTTATTGGGCCGGGCCAGCCCGATGTCCATCCCTAGTCAATACTGGTACGGTGCCTTTCTCCTGCAGCATTTGAATTTTGCTATCATTTGTCCTTGTGAATCCAATACATACTACATCTGTGTTTCATATTCATATGCACATGCACCGCTATGAAATCTTCACTTTCTGCTCAAAATGTGAGTGATGTTCAATCACACTTGTTACCCTTCTTGAAAACGTATTAAATTATTAATTGACAGCATTGCAAATGTGCTTCTTAAGGAAATCTGGCTTGTGTATGGGGAAAATAAATGTTTGATCATTGATGTATGCAGCTGATACAGTACTAAAGTTGGTAATAGAAAATGATATATTTTGCATGTATTAGTGCACACATAGTTGTGTGCATAAGAAAGGAGAGAGAGAGTTATTTCCTTTCTGATCATAAGATCTATTTGAGAGAGAGAGAGAGAGGAGAGAGAATTATTTCCTTTCTGATCATAAGATCCATTTGTAGGTATTCATCGCCATTTTGTTATTTTTGGGCTCATGGAGTACCTGAGGAGGAGGTTTGATTTCACAATATCTTATTTATTCTTGTTTATGCTAATATTTTTACGAGAAATTTGTGTTTGTATTTCATTTTTTTTTTTTTTTTATAGCTTGGACCGACATTTCTCACCGGATGAAATTTTGCAGTTGCTTGACCGTTTTTACAATTTAGAAATGTTGGTAAGTAAGAACTAATTCTTTTGCTATTGTTTGTGCATGAGATGTTGTGTATGCTGATCATCGACCAGCGTGAAACTGATGATACTCGGTTTGGGTTTTATTTAAAGAATGCTGTTACCATTGGGTATTTGGTAATAGTGAGTATAACTAATAACATTCTGGGGCTTCTTAGATAATATTCTATTATTTAGGATATGATGATTTGAAGTACTTACTGCAGCCCTGAGGTCAACACTAGAAAATATTCTGGACTTTGCTGTTGGGGGACAACCCAAACCTGAACGACTTTCATGGTTTGGAGTTGACGTCTTTGGACGTGCACTGGCAATGATGTCTTACTTTGTGGTATTGCAAGAATCAACAATGGCTTCTGAATTAGGTTCATTTCAAGGATAATGATGCTTTAAAATCGAAGTGCCTAATGTTCACGGAGCTCATCAGCTCATTGCTACCATCGGTCACGACGACCTTCTTTTCATCTCGTAGAAAGTCATTTTTCTCGGGACAGAGACCTGTTGCCTCCTTATTGGGAAACCCATTTTCCTGTACCTGGAAACCGCAGCATGTTTGACCGATATCTGTCTGCTTCTAACCTTTACAATATCCTAAAAGATATTCCCCTTTCTTGGCCTGTTCTACTGTATATAAGGTTGACATTTGGCTCTATCTGCAACAGAGCATAAGCATTAAGGGATATTTTTTGTCGCTTTTGCTGGTGGCAATTGTATATAATCACCACGGTTGGGCCAACTTTTTTAATTTTAGAACCTGAAGCATGTAATATGCCGCAGAATCTTGCTTACTGTTTTGCCTGCTTCTTCAATCTTTTTATCAAATCCATTGATTCGTGCTTGTACATGCAGGTCTATTATTCATCCTGAACATTTAACGCAATGCCATCATTTCCTTTTCTTTTGAATTTTCAGAAACCAGACGAAGAGGAGATGGAAATTTTGAATCAGGAGGAAGAATTTTCTTTACCCCAAGGCTTTTCTCTCAAGGATGAATAGAGCTGTAAATAGAGCGTGCCGAGGTGCATTTTGTCTGCTCTGTCGTTGACAGGAGGACTGTGATCCTTGAATGTCACTGTAGATAGCAAGATCTCTTCTCTTTTCTTTTCGCTTCATTTCTTTTTCAAGATTAGTATAAAGGTTTGCATGGCTTCCTCGTACTCCGGCCAATGCTCAGGCATTTTGCCTATTTGGTGGTTGGGGTGGTGGCTGGGTAAGTGGCAAGCTTGATTTTGAGTGCTAGAGGCATCAATTTAAGCTGTAAAAAAAGTCATATATACACAAGTTGAAGCACAGTGGAAACTGCATCCTAAGCACCAAAGATAGGTCTTATATCTTAAAGGAGCAAGCGGTTGGATGGGAGTTTTGGCTGGTTGTTGGGCGGTTGCTTAACTGGGCTACCATGGGAGCTATTAACTAAGAACAAAGGAACATAGGGCGAAAGCATGGCGGAAGATTTTCATCCAGCAACCCCAAGTAAATGAAAACTTTCCCATTTTGGGGTCTTAGATTTGCTTAAATTGTCTTATATGACTTTACTTTTTTTTTTTTCCTAATACAACTGTCAAGCTACCGGTCAGAAGTCTCTCTGTGGAAGCCGTATATATGGCGTAGCTAGGCCTTCTTCTTCGTTGATGGGTCTCGTCTAGTTTCAGTGATTTTTATAAAAAGAACAATACTATTATTTATTCACATATTGGTTATTTTGGCCAGTCTCGACCTATACTCTAAACCAGCGCCTCCGATTCAAATCAAATCGGTGGCAGACCGATTTGATTCAGTGGTCGGTTAAGAGTGTGGTGTGTAAGTTCTAAATGCTTTTTAATTTTGAAAGTAGTTAATCTTGTCTGAGAATGATTCAAGCCGTATTTAGGGAAGCTCTCATGTACAGTTGTGTCTTTGTGTGCGTGTGTGTGTTTTTTAGGGGCAATTTAAAGTTGCCAGTGCGTCTTTGTGTGTGTGTGTTGAGTTTTTTTAAGGGGCAATTCCAAGTTGCGAGTGCTTTCACCAAAAGAAGCCAAAACTATGGGAGTGTGCTTCAGAAAAATGTCATTTTTTAATAAGCAAAGACAAAGTTTATGAAACTCAGATTAGTTTGGTTGAAAGAAGGGAACTCGTTAACAAAAAAATAAAAAGGATTTTTTGTGACATGACATGACATACAAGACTATTGAAATGGGTGTTTTTTGAAACCAGCTAACGCCAACTATCAAATATAATGCTTTGACTCTCTTGAGAAAAGCAAAGCTGAAGTTCTGCGAGTGTGCTTAGAAAAGTACATTTTTTGGAACTTATGACGCTGGGCCATGATCTCTTTAGATCTGACCTTTAAAGCAAATAAATAGTTTACATATTTTTCATTTTTAAAAGTTAACTTTTATGTTTTTGTCAACTCTAAAAAAAACTAACTGGCTTTGCTAATTGGATTCATGAACCATTTTTAAAGATCGGTATAAATGTCATAGATTGGTAGCGTTGCAGTGTCATTCTTCCAGGTCAGAATGTGGGTCTTTACCTTTTAGCCATAATGTGAATGTTATAATTGGTTTTGAAGGAGGGTCTTGAATAGTGAATTGGAATCTGCTTTTGAAATGGAGAAATTAAAATATCCTTCTAAAATGAAAATTAAAAAAAAAAACACTTGCTTTAATGCCTTAAAATCAAGCAAATGATTTTTTTAAAAAAAAGGGGTAGGGCCTCTAACAAATTTGGCAGGGAAGCACAAGTCGTTGGATGCGATAGTGCTTCATAGTTTCAGGTGAACCCATCTGCGAAAGGATCACAACGGTCTTTGATGGCACAACATTAGTGTTATATATATATATATATATATATATATGCACACATGAAACTCTAAATTAATATACTGCAGCTGCGCTTGATGACCGGAGCCCGAACCCCACCCAGTCTATTTTGGTTAAAATAAAAAAATAGTTTTAAAATATAAAATAAATTTTTGTAAATATAAAGTAATAAAAATATATTATTAATAATATAAAAATAATATTAAATAGTTTACCGAGGCAAATTACACCGTTTTTTTCATGCCTGAACCCAGGTCCTACCGGGCCGGGTATGGGGTAACCCAGCCCGATGCCCACCTTTAGATGAGATATGTTTTAGTCGTGTTAACACTTGTGCACCACATACACTTGGCATGTACATACAGTTGTTGCATGTAAAAGGTCAAAAGGAAAAAGAAAAAGAAGAGAGGGAGAAGAAAATAGGATCATAGATAATTCATTTGGAGATGAAGTAATGAGATTGGTTTGAGTGACTAGGACTTAGAAGGCGCTTGATTACTTTGGATCACAGAACTAAGGTGACATTAAATCTCAGGGTCCTAAACTGCAAATTTTCAGATTCATGAACTTTATTAAGGAACTTAAAACTTTTTTTTGAAAGATGAATAAATTACATGAAGAGATCCGTGAATTTGCAAAGCAATGAAGATCCTAAGTCCATGGTTCTCAGGTCTACAGTTTTTTGAATCTGTGAATTTAAGGTGAACTAGATCAGACAGTATCTCAAGTATAAAACAATCAAGCAAACCTTCAGGTGGTGTTTGAAAGCCTATTATTAAAATGTATGACATTAAAATTCCAAGTATTTAATACAAGGCTTTTGTGGGGTGGAACAAAAGTTCCAAGTTCCACAATGCCAAAGTGTGTAATGGTCTGGAATTTTTATTCCAGACATTTTAATACTCCGTTTGATTGATGGTATGGTATTAAAAATCCATTTGATGGAACTCATGACTGTTGCAAAATACAATTTGCATTTAACATAACACTGAAAACCTGTTGCAAAATGCAGCCTGTCTTGGAAGGGCTAAGACGATGCAAAATATAGCATGCTATTAAAAGGAAGGAACCAAAAGTAACTGTTCATGTAGTGTGTCTTTCGTAATGCATTCGTTCATTTAAAAAATGCACCAAGAATTAGGTTTTGTACTAATCAAGTTATGATTATCAACTATACATATGCTGCAATATCCTATATGAATGTACATCTTTCGAAATCACAGTTTTCAAATGAACATTTTCAAAATGCATGTTTAAGCTTGTTGTAAAATGCCTAGATTCATTCATAATCCAGATCTCTTTAGTAGCTCAGCAGTCAACCTTTTTTTGGTGTAACGTCATTAATAAAGAGGACAAAAAACCAACAGTTAGCAAAAGGCATGCACTATAGGTAGAACTATTTTTCGGGTGAGCGAAAGACTAATCCCACCACCCAAGTGAAGGCCGAAGCCTTCTCCTTTCCCCTTTCCTCCTTCCTCTCAGGTCTTTGGCTGCTACTCTAGCATAATTTTTCTAAAACTTTATACTAGCTGGCCACAAAATCGGATTTGATACGTATTAGGACCACAAAAATAGCGAAGAAAATGTTCAAGAAGGATACCTCTTGTTTATGAGTTGGCTTTTCCCATATCAAAATAACAAAAACAATTGTAGAGTCACATTCGATTGCTGGGATCACTGTAGCAATGAACTTCAAAAATAAGAAAAAGTACCTACAGACAAGGGCAACAACAGAAATTTTTCATGAGGAAGGCCAAATTAAAGTTTATAAATTTTAATTAGAGCAGAAATGTCATTTTTCAAAATTTTTATACAAAACAAGTGAAAATTTATAATTTATATTTTTTTTTTGAGTGGGGCTAGGACCCAAGTGGGCCCCACCTTGGCTCTACCCGTGCGTGCAGATTTAGAATATGAGATTTGAACTAAAAATGAAGATTATTGGAACATGAAGATAGAAATGTAATTCCATTTCCATGCAAGTCACAATTTTGGTGTCAATCACTGTTAAGTTGGGTTTTCTACAACACTATTATTTTGGTATAAATCACTACTCTTAATGCAAATTGATATGTATGTGTGCCTTGTAAATCAGTATTTTATTTTTTGTCAACTCTGCCTAGTGTAAGTTGCTAATTATACATGCAAACTCATGAATTTGCTATCATCAAGTATAATTATTAATGTAAATGGCTGTTGTGACTTCCTACAACTAAATCTCAAGTTCTGTAAACTGTTGTGGCCGTTTTGTACAAAAATCACTAATTATATAATGTTAATTGTATAAATTGAGAGAACACAATGTTACGGCCATGGCAATGCAAAGGCACTTGTGGGCTGGTGTGGGCAATTGACCACATCAATCCCATGTAAATGACATAATTGTATACTAATATCTTATTGGTTTTTAATTTTTAATTACATATCGGCTAGCTGCCCCTAAAAAATGCAATTTAAAGTATCAATGCATTTGATTCAAATATTTTTTGGCTCCGCCATTGATACATGGATCTACCACTCCAGCAATTTGCAACATCTCAAGCTCAACATTGGATTACATTGCAAGCCTTTCATAGAATTAAAATGATTTATATGCAAATAGATGTCATTTTGGGGGCGTTTGATAATAGTAACACAGTGTTCCATGTAACACCCGATAAGTTTAGTTTCATATCGAACATTGTGAGAGATCTTCAAGAGCTTATAAAGAAGGGGACATTATTGAGATGATTGTCCTGGTTCTTAGCCTTTTTGAGGCTGAACCAAGGGCTCATGCCCAAGAGTGAGTCGGATTGTTACATTCTATAAATATGTCTCGAAAGTTTGGACTCTATTCATGAAACACTAAAACACGTTGTTCCATAAATCTGCCCAAATCTTTAGGACACAAGTTCATAACCAACTCACATTAGGTTGAGACATTGTAAGCTCTCTTAAAACAACCACAAGTCTGCATTCAAAACATTAGCTTGGCCTGAGTCATAAAATAAACGCAATGAATCGCCAACAATAAACTGCACATCAGTAACAATCAACAAAAAGTGGTATTGCTTCTTTTCGGTTGAGCACAAGGGAATCCATGCTGTTGCTTGCATGAAAGGCCGAAACTTCCATCCACTCTTCCTTTTATCGGGGCTCCGGGCCAGAGCTGCATTGGAACCTGAGATCATACTTGCCTTTATTGATGTCATATTTTTCACAACATAGTTGTGAAAGAACTGTCAATGGTGAACGCAACCAAACAGGCTTTTCAACCTCGAAATGACATAAAGCATAACCTCAATGATGGAGCGACGCACCACTGAGGATTGGCCAATTTAGACGTAAAGCATAGTATCAATCTAAGGAATTTGCAATTTAGGAACATTAATGTATATTTGGATCTCATATGTCACCGAATTAGTTTAAAATGCGAGATATAAAAAAAAATTAATATTCGATTAAGAATTTAGTTAGATTCGGGTTTAAGAAATGATATCCAATCAAATTCGCTTTTAAATTTTGTTTTGAATACATATCAGAACGGATTAGGATTTGAATTCTAATTTAGACCCCATCTTAAATACAAATTTTGCATACATTACTTTGACAAGTTGTCGAATATATTTGAAAGTAGGGTCTATATTCAGATGTAAATCTAAAAGTTGGATTTGGATCGGACTTTAAGTTGTGAATCTAAAAATCGAGTTCATATATAATTTAGACATTTCTTCACATTTTGTAGAATTCAGATTCAAACTCAAATGTATAGACATCCGATAAACCCGAATATGATAAAAGGGAACATCGGATTGGAATGGGATCCATTTACGTATCAGGACCCGAAGCTGCGTCTCCGAGCAGGTGGCGTCATCGAGAAATACGGCAATGTCGTGGGTGAAGAGTTTTATCTTATCCGCTTTGGAGCGGAACGAAGTGGGCAAAGCCCGGCCCCTGCTTAATTTCCTAAAAAGCATCTGTTTGGCTCCTCTTTTTCGTCCCTCCTTTTTTATTTTACAAAACTGAAGCTCCACCAGTGTCACTTCTCTCTCTCTCCCACTCTCCCCCTTCGCCCCCCCCTCATATTTTTTTCCTTTTGAAATTTGTGATTGGTGGGGTTTCCTCCTTCTGTCTGGAGAAGACGAAAAGCGTAAGATTCTGGTGGCCACTTGTCGGGGTTCTCGAATTCTCAGTTATAATCTTCTGCACGGGCTTATTCCGCTATTTGGAAATTCAATTGGTTTCTGCCTGAGTGAGTTCGAGTTTTATAGTTTCGATGACTTTAGAATTTCTCTGAGGATCGTTGCATGAACCTTTTTATTCATTTTTTCTTTCTTTTCTTTCTCTTTATGGGTTGATAGCTCCGCTAGCTTCCAATGATTTTGCTTTTGTGCATGTCCTGGACTGTGTCGCCGTTTTCCAAATTGTCCTGCTTTTCTGGATTTTCTTACTCCGTCGAAGCATCCGTTCGTGCGTTCTTCCATCGGCTGATGCATATTCTTGTTCTGAATAGATGTGCCAAGATGGTGATATCGTAGGAAAACTACGTCGCTCTACCGTTTATATAGTTTCCTGTTTAAGCGGGGATTGAAGTGTGAATACACATTTTGAAGTGGTCTCCTTTTTAACTGATTATGACGAAAGCAGGAAAATCACATGCTTATTGTCTTTTTTGCTGATCATTTATTTGTTGTAGGTCTGACAAATTTGGTCGCTGATTGGGTTAAATCATCGTGGATTTCTTTGCAAGATGCATATAGTTGGTGCTGGTTCAGTGGCAAATGCGACCATAGTATCTGGGGCCGGAACATCCATGAGCCTATCCCCCACAAGGACGTCTACCTTTGTGATGCCTTTTAAACATGCACTAGCATCAGGAAACAGAAACGCAATGTTTCACCAGTTAAGAAGAAACGTTTCGAGTCCCACAAAGTGGAAACCACGGCAGGAACTTTGTCATCTTAAGGTAACTGGTGTTTCCAACTTCTTCATTTCTTTTGTGATGACTAGCTTTTGAACCTTACAGGTCACGAACTCCACACTTGAATATATATTGAATTCATTTGCTTATGTGATACTTGGAGTTGCTTTGATGTGCTCAGATGGTCTTGCTCGGTACCATACGAGTTAAAAATGGGAAACACTTAATTTCGTGACAATAAGCATTTTTTATTATTCAAAAATTCTTTCAAACCAAACACGTCCCCCATGGCACCAAAAACAAACACCACCCTGACCCTCCCACACCGCTCCCTACTTCCAATCTCTAATTTGGAGATGTTCTAGTTTCCTAATGGACTCTTGTTGTTGTTTGTTCCATCTCGTATTTGGTTGGAATCCCAGAAATAGTAACTGTATTTTATTAGTAAAATTATAATGTTCTTACCTAACGCCATATCTTGCTGTAAATCTGCAGGGTGCTCCTTTTTGTAAGCTTGCCAAAGTAGTTTGCATGGAAAGGTTTAGAGAAAATTAGGTTTACACCTATATGCTTTACTGGGCTTTTCTGATAAGTTATCTTTACATGCTGCAAGCATTATTGGTTGTTTTCCTTGAGTACTTGTTCTGTATGGTTCATGGTTGCTTTCTCTGATGTTGCAGGTCCTTTGTGTTGACTGTCCACGGCCAGAGCTTGATGGTACAGTCAGTTATATAGAAGCTGCTCAGTTATCATCATTATTTCTTTCTTCTCCACCACCAGAAAGACGTCTCAAAGTTGTTATTGCTGGAGCAGGTAAACAGGCTTGCATATTAGTCTTAGTATCTTGGCCTTATAGGAAAGCCAGAACCGTCAGCCTAGCTGCTTGGTTATCGGTTTTCTTTTCCGCATATGTAAAAACATATTTCCTATACATTTTCTTCATTTGGTACATTTCTGTCCTCGTATTATTTGTTGCTGTATTTCAAATACCATCCAATTTTCATTTCTTTTAGAAATTTATTGACAGCATATGAATCCATTGTCTTCTATTTACATACACCAACACTTTTGTCACAAATATATAAGTGCATACGTGCAAAATAATTGCCACCATAACTTTTTCAAGACATTGTTAAATGTATTATTTTTTTTCTGTTGTTCTTCAGATCGTCTCAAATGTTGACACTGCTAGAATATATATCAGTTATATATACATATATATTTCTACATGTTCTTTTGTATATATAGAAATGTCTTCTTCAGTAAAGGCAATGGACATCAACACCTTTGTCACACACCACAGTGGTATCTCAGCAACCACCCACACAACAATCATGCTAAGAGCTTCACAAGTTCTCACGATGCACAAAGACCACTCCAAGTGTGGTCAAGAGCTCAAAAATATTCAGGAAATGCTTGCTAGTGCTTTCAAGAAGCATAAAAAGAAATCATGGAAGTCTCCTATATTCACACATAGGACTCCAATGGCTAGAATTGCCATTGGCTAGCTCTTGCAAAAAGAGAAAATAAAAAATGAAACTACAAAACGAGACAATACCAAAAAGAAAAAATGTCTATATATATTATATTTGTATATCTACCTGTGTGTTTGTTTGTGTACCCATATACTGGTCTTATTCTCTCTACTTTTTGATTTCTGATTTTATTAACAAAACTCCTCTCCTCCTAGATTTTTGGCCTTTGGAAAATGTACTTGTCAATACTTTTCATACTAATGTGGAGTCTCCTAGAGATATTTAAACTTGAAATAGAAGTGAAAAAACATATTTTTGATAGTAGCTTAGAACTAAATTTGGAAGATTCAAGTTCTGTCTGTAAAAGATCTACACGGACTACTAGCCCTCCTCATTGATTTGCCACTTGTGAATCTTTTCTCCAAGAAATAGACCTTGTGATCTTGCTATCTACTCTCCATATGAGCCTAGCACCTACCATGAGTTTACAAACATTGAATTGAAACAATAAGGCTTCAACTTCTTGTTCTTGAGTGGTGGTAAATCTTTAAAGTTGAAACTAAAAGTGATGTATCTTTAAAAAGGTACAAGATTAATTGTTAAATTATCAAAAATATAAAATCGATTATGATGAACATTTTGTTCCCATATCTATATGACAACTGTGAGGGGTTTGACTTCTATTCCGCTATTAGAAAATCACCTTCGCCTCAAATGGATGCTAATTTTTTTTTTGAAATAGTGGTCTAAGTGAAGAGGTTTTGAATAATGTTTTACTGATATTACTGTTACGGCTGGTTTTTTGAGAGAGAAAAACCAATTCGATACTCATTAATCTGCCCTAATCTCTTGTTAAAAGAGAATTAGGGTGAAACTAACAAATTACAAAATAAGTCCAAGATTAAAACAATTATTAATAAAGAGTTGTTCCTAAAACTATTAAATATTCAAAACACCACCTAACATAAATGTTATTTAACACTCTCCCTCAAGTTGCAACATAATGTTAATCATGCTCAGCTTGTCACAACATCTAGAAAGCTCAGCAATAGGCAAAGCTTTAGTAAAGATATCAGCTGCTTGATCTTCTGAGGCTACATTTATGGTGGAAATGATTCCCCCTTGAACCATGTCACAGATGTAATGACAATCTACTTCAATGTGCTTCGTCCTCTCATGAAATACTGGTAGCCCGATTATAACAAAACATTTTCATAGGAATAAAAGTAGAAATGCTAAGGCTTTCAAGTAAGGATCTAAACTAAGTCATTTCGGCAGTAGTTTGAGGCTTTGAGCCATAGTGCCATACTTTGACTTCGCACTGGAGCTAAAAACAATATTTTGTTTCTTACTTCTCCAAGTTTTGAAATTTCCTCCCACAAACACAAAAAACTCCATGGTAGACTTCTTGTCATCAATTGAGCCAACATAATCTGCATCACTGTAAGCTTCAACATCGAGAGACGTACCTTTTTTTTGAAGAAAAGGCCTCTAACAGGGCAGGACTTTAAAATACTCGACAATCATCATAACGGCATCTCAATGTGTCCTTTGGTCTTTCCATGAATTGGCTTAGTTTTCCCACAACAAATCCATCATAACGGCATCTCAATGTGTCCTTTTTGGTCTTTCCATGAATTGGCTTAGTTTTCCCACAACAAATCTAATATCTAGCCGAGTCACAATCACATAAAGAAGCTCACCAACCAACTATTTGTAAGGTCATGAAGCTATCTCTTCGGAGTCATCATCATAATGTTGCCGTGGGTTCATAGGAAGAGTTGCAGGTTTGGCTCCTAACATCCCTATGTCCTGCAAAGATCAATAACATACTTCCTTTGAGATAACACCACACCTTCATTACTACGAGTGACTTCAATGCCAAGGAAATATCATAGCTGGCTAAGATCCTTGGTAACGAAGAGTCTTTGTAGAAATTCCTTTGTTAGTGCTACCTGCTGCTCACATTCACCTATCAAAACAATACCATCAACATGCACCACTAGCATGACTGTACTTCTAGATCATTTCTTGATGAACAATGAATGGTCTAGCTGAGACATCTTAAAGTTACATTCTAAGTTCTAACACAACTTTAGAGAATTTGTGAAACCAAGCACGGTGATTTTGTTTTAAGTCATGTATAACTTTCAACCTGCAGATCTTACCACACTTCCAATTATGTTCAAAGCCTGGAAGCTGCTGGATATAAATAGTTTCATCGAGATCCCGCATTTTTGACATCCAACTGATATAAGGGCTAATCATAATGCACAACAATTGACACAATAAGACGTATGGTCTCCAACCTGGCCACAGGAGAGAAAGTCTCAAAGAAATCGATGCCATGTTTGTGTATACCCTTTTGCTACAAGATGAGCTTTGTAGCGCTCCACTGAGTCATCAGACATATACTTTATGGTGAAGCTATATTTAGAGCCAACGACATTACAACCAGAAGGGGGATCAACCAAGTCCTATGTCCCCCATTGCAGCAGAGTCTCTATCTCATCCTGCATAGTTTGCCGCCACCTTGGGTCAAGTAATGCCTGCTGGTGACTAGAGGGAAAAAAGTGCATTGACAAGGCAAACACAAACTGCTGCAGGCTACCACCAACAGTATAAGTAGAAACAAACTTAGAGATGGGGTGAAGAGTACACTGTCGTTTACCTTTGCGTAAGACAATAGGTAAATCCAAAGATATTTCAAAAGCATTCTAAGGAGGAGGATTAGTGATGTCAGGTATATTTACATCCTAAGAAGCAACTATCTTCTAAATGTCTCAATTTTCCACAGTATGTACACTGAAATCGCCCTGTACCCCCTACACCATGACCTGAGCTTCTTCCCCTTGTGGCTTGTCCATGCCCTCCAAACACAACTAAGGCAGCAGTAGGATCCTCACTCTGGGGCTGAGAGAGAGAGACAGCCAGTCTACTGAGTCTATTATATGCCTCGACAAGATATAGAATCTATGCTCCAGTAAGCATCTGCACTTTAGCTACCTCAAACTTAGGTGACAAACCAGCCAAGAACTTTGCCACAATTGTCTGCTTGAAATGCATCTTGTGTTCATATTCTTCATTAGATTTAATTGCTCACAAATTTGGTGTGCGTTGGGGTTGGGGGAGTTGAATTAAATCATTCTCTTCCACTCACTTTACCAATGATAGGACCATCAATCTTTCATGAAGATGTAAGACACAATAGAAGATCTCTTTGTCATATACTTAAGTAGAATATCATGCAATTATGACTATAATTACAAAAATTGTTTGGTTGAGAAGTCTCCTCAAGCACTTGACATGCACATTGAAGAGTCTTCAAAGTTCTGTTATTATAACAAAACCGTAATATGTATTGCTAATGATCACATTTCATGGCAGGACCAAGTGAACAAAATACAACCTCAAACAAGTGGACACAGGCTTTTGCACAAGGCTTCTATGTGCAAAAAATCTCATACAATAAAAGAGCAGCTACAAGTCTCTTAGAGGTGCATGAATGTACTTAAGAATAAATAATTCTTGTACTAAGAGAAGCTTCACATGGCAGGATTCATCCCACTATATGTACACCAAACAAGGTTTGGGAGGCAGAAAATAAGTTTAAAATTTTAAATTAATTTTGTATCAATCTAACTTTTGGGAAACAATTTTTTTATTTGGAAAAATAGAAGCGGAATTTTCCTTTGTGGCTGTATATGATGATCCCATGAATTATTGACCTGTAAAGTATGCTCCAGTATCTTATTGTCACTAGACCTGATATTGCTCATCTTATGAAACAAGTATCACAATTTATGCATGAGTAACAAGCTGGACATATGGACTGTTAAAAGAATATTATGATACTTAAAGGGGACATTTCAGAGGGACTCTTGTATAGACTGCATGAGTTAGAAAAAGAAGGACATGACTTATTGCAGACGTGGAGAGGTCAACCTTGGGGTATTGCATTTTTTAGGAGAGACTTGGTATCTTGGATCAAAAGAAAAGTCTGCTGCTAAGCATCAAAGCAAAAATACAGATTTATCTGTGTGGCAAGTTGGCAACAACTGAAGTTACATGGCTTAGATTCTTTCTGGTTGAATTGGTGGAAGCTATATGCCCCTCTTACTATGTGATGATTAGAGTGCTAAATAGGTATTGTCTAACCCTGTAAACCGGTAAGCCTGTTTATTATAGCTGAACAAAGCACACTGAAATTATTCAGCATTTGATCATTAGAAAGCTGAAAACAAGGAGATTGGGCTCCATTCCATGTGGACTAAAAAGCTGGGTGCGGCTTTATTTGCCAAGAATTTATGAAGAATAGGTTTTAATTTTTGAAGGGCACCAAAGATGCAGAATTGAGCGTGGCTACCACACACCCCGTATTGTGAACTGTGACCTGTTGCAGCCCCCTTTATCCTTCCTTCTGCTGCCTTCTTCTATCTTGTGATGATGATTGGAATTGACAATTTGAAACTGAATTTCATTAAATTAAACAAGCTTCTAGAATCTAAACTTTTAAGATGCAAGGAGAGAAAACCTCAAAATACATACAGTGGAGAATAAAGGAGCTAGCTCAAACGCCATGTATTGGCTGAGCAAAGGAAAAAAGAGTCAGAAATGAAAGCAGAACAGAAAATATAGAATGAAAAATTAAAAATTCAAAAAAAGAAAAAATACACATATACATGTCTATAAAGTATGTAAAATGCATTCCAAAAAGGAAAAGTACACATATACATGTCTATAAAGTATGTAAATGCATAAGCATAATTGTGTGTGTGTATATATATATATATATATATATATATATATATATATATATATATATTCAGGATCCATATACATGTATGTTAAGATTACATATGTTAACAGATGCTTCAAGCACATTTAATGATCTTTTAAATTGGTAAAGACTATTATTGGGAACCGGTAGTTGGTTCATTACACTTTAAGCTACAGGAAGTGTAATGTCCCAACTATTAGGAGGTTTCATGTCATGAATTTCTGAGACACTTAAATCTCATTCTTGTAGACAAATAACCATATATTTGTCATTGACCATATAAGACTTTGAATCTGGTATTATCAGTGCTGCGGTTTAGGAAAATGAAACAGATGCCAAGTGTCGACCATTCTGCAATCAGAGTTAATTTTTTGAATTAGTCTGGATTTTATTTTAAGGAAATCATGAGTTACCTAGCATGCTAATTGTTGTCAAACTAAAAATTGTCTCGACAAATCACTAGACATCTAGTGCCCACTCCATGTTATGTATACCTATTTAATGTGTCAACATGACAACATGTCAATAATTTGTGCCATTGGCATCTGAAATAATCATGAGCATGAAATCTTTCTCTGATAAAGATTCCCTGTTTTGCCAGGCTTGGCTGGTTTATCAACTGCAAAATATCTTGCTGATGCAGGACATGAGCCTATACTGTTGGAGGCAAGGGATGTTTTAGGTGGAAAGGTTAGAAGTGATCAAAATATCTATGATGTTTTCCACCTATATTTTGATTGATTTAGTATCTCCTGTGTCGTAATGCTTTTGAAAATTGGAGAAGTTTATTTTCTAATTAATAAGCAGTGTTCATATTTAAGAACTTAAATACGGAGAATAAATCAGGTCATATTTTGGGTGTCTTAGTAAACCGGCAATACCACTAGGACCACAAGTTTGCTGGTTGGTTTACCAAAAGCAGTATGGTAGCAAGTTAACCAGGACGGTTTGTGCTTCCTAGCTATGTTGCATATGTAACAGTTGATGAACTCTCAGAACCTTAACAAGTTTAATGGGGAAATACTATAAATGTTGGGGTTATGTGAAAAAGGAAGTATTGTGAAAGAGGAAGTAAACTTTTTGAGTGCACATATGGATGCATTCTATGCAAAATCCCTAAATCTTGATTTCGAATGGACATCAGATACATAGATAAATGCTAACCATGGAAATGATAATTTTAATAGCAAATTAGCAGTTTATTAGCTGTGAAGTGGTGCTTTCTAAGTCCACCTCATTCCTACTTTCCTACTTTAAAGCTGGCCCCATTGTGCAGTTCAGGAGATCCCAGACTTGCTTTGTAGGAGGCTGCAATTTTCACATTGAAAAACCATGAACCGAGACACATTTTAGTGTAAAGCATGAATATATAAACTATAAAGTTATGAACATAAAATATTCTCAGAATCTTCAATATGTCACATATTCAAGTTCTTCCTACATGTGGTGTGTCACCATCCACTCCATTGAGGAACATGTGTCGTTCCATATCGGATCCTTGGTCTGAGTGTTCAACTTTATGTTGACACTTGACACCAACTGTTATGACCCAACCCAAAATTGGCTCTGTTGCTTTGTGCAACAAATCTCAACTCAGTCCATAGCTGGCTTAGTTCCACTTTCTAAGAAAATAAAAAACTAGGACACATGGTCGTGACACAAGTATATATGTACCTCAATATTTCTCAGAATCTTTAATACAAGACTTTTTTCAACTTTCAAGTTCTTGCCCACGCATTGGGTGTTACAGCACATATATACCTTATTTGCTTGCATACATATGTTGTTTTATCATTGATTCTTCTTTATGTTGTTGCCTGCTCAAACATCAAACTTAGGTGGACAAATGAATCAATAAAGCAACTCGTGTCATTTCATAGTGAAGAACAGAAATGCACATTTTGGTTTGATAAAAAATTGTCTTATGCTCTTTGTACTAGGTTATGTGAACTTGGGCCTGAATGGATATCAATCATTGCACCTTGGTTTTGACCATGTTCTTACTTCTTATGCCCAAGGCATTACCTTGTAACCAGAGTTACAAAAAACACGTTTTTTCAAAAAAAAGAAAGGCGAAACAAATGGAATAAATAGGTCAGCCGTTTAAAACTTTAAAAAAATGCTGTTTTTTTTTAAAGATGCCAAAACGAAAAAAAAACCCAAAAAAATTTTCCCGTTTTTCATTTTATTCATTTTTTACCCTTTTTAACACCAAATTGCTTGTTTTGTATTTTCTAATTTTATTTGTGCAAGTCTATTTATTTTTTGTTGTTTGTGTTATTAGTTTCTCACTTATAAAATTATTTTTCCCTATTTTTTAGTTTTTTTTTAATTACCCTGTTTTTCCCCTTTTGTTCAAGCTTGCCGTATTATACCCAAGAAAAACCTTGACATTTAAAACACGAGAAAATTTTTTGTGACTATGCTTGTGACATGGTAATAGGAGTGTCTAATGAAATGCAAAATTGTTTGGCTTTTACCCTGTTATAAAACAAAAGCAAAATTCAGAATTGTTTCTCTGCCATTTACTCCACTAAGAATAAGAGCAAATGGAAGAGATTTCAAGAGACTCCCTTACCAAGGCACTAATGTGCTTGACAGGTTGAACAATTCTTGGGACAGCAACCCAGGGCCACCACAACAATTATCAAGTTCCTTCGGTCCATGGCTCTGATATCATGTGAAAAATCTCAAAAAATGAGGTCCAAAGGTCAAGCGTTGAACCACAGATAAGACTTGAGAACTAGTCGCCAAGAACCAGCACAAGGAGAACTAAAAACAATTGATTCGAGCCACAAGATAAAATAATAGTTTATGCATCACGTAGGTCTCAAACTTGCTATTTTAGTCTTGTGAATAGTTTATTCATCACATAGGAGTAAACGTTCACAAAATAGCACTAAAACTTGCTTATTTTAGTCTTCTATAATTTATTTCTGTAGAAAAATATGTAGGAGGCATTTCCCATGTTTGATTTGGAAATATAAAAATGGAATTTTCCTTTCTGGCCTGTCAGCTTCACAAGCAAAGCCATATCCGTTCCCAGATAGCCAACCTATGTTTGGAACTTGGAAGGCTCGTGTAAGTCCTTCCTCCATCACTGTGCTTCTGCCATCACCTTTGTTCTACACCTGCATGTAAACCTAAACATAGTCCTTGTGCATTTACACTCATGTGTGTCTGGTTGTCTAAGGTCCCTGTTTCAGTTAAATGTTAGCCGTAACTGCAAATCATCCATCATAAGCATGAAACCTTATGCAGGCAACATGAAGAAGTATAATAAGCATCACATAGTGAATGCTGCATTAGATTAATCTATGTTAGGCTGCAATTCTATATGCTTTTATTAAATTAAACATCAGTCCTTGTTGGTGTTAGACGACTCACAAATGGCCCTTTGTAGTACAAGCAATTAGGTGTGAAAACATCATTGAATGATTGAAATTGCCACATGGTAACAATATGGATTTCAATTTGAATCTACACCTGCGTGGCTTATTCATGCCGCTGATTTATGCAAACAAAAATTGTGGGGGAGGTTGACCCTCTTCTACCAAGTGGAAATTTGTCTCCCTAGTCTCCATGTTTTGGTGTTTGTTCTTATTTCTGATGAATATCTCATACTATGTTTGGTTATTTTCTTGTAAAGGTTGCTGCATGGAAAGATAGTGATGGAGATTGGTATGAAACTGGCCTACATATATTCTGTAAGCTTCTAACTGTGATTTTGTTGGCATTGAACTACATGAGATTTAATGTACAACAAGATCTCGTATATCTGCTTGTGTCAGCTGTTATAAGCAAAGTCCTTTAAGCTGGAACAGAATTTCTGAAATTGCAATTTCTTGCCAAGCACTCAAAAAGAATAATGATGCATGTCATTGTAGTAATACTAAGGCAAGCCTGAGTCCCTTGCTGTGGAAAAGAAGAAAATGAACACTTGAAGGATGCCAATAGATGATCAGAAAGCTTGTTGCGACGTTTGACTGAGTTCATCAAGTTGATAATATTTGTAGACATGGAAAGCAGAAATTAAGTCTGTCTGCAGAGCTTAAGCATGACTATTATGCTTAAAACAGTTGTAAATGAAAGAAAGAAAACGTTTCCTAAAAGAACCATGTAACTCCGGAGTGGGTGCTGGCACTAGTGCAACGCTTTTCAAGAAATCTTGGACACAAGTATGATGGGGGTGTATATATGTGTATTTCTGTATATTTTAGTATTTAAAAGACTATGCAGCCCTAGGCAAGTGACGTTCTAGAGGGCTTGGGTGTTCCCAAAAAAATTGAGGGAACGTACTACCATGAACTACGTTACTAAACAATATTGAGGTTAAAGTAAACATATCGGAGCACAATAATTAATATTGAAAGGTTAAAAATATAGGAGTGCATGATGTTTAACACTATACGTAACAAAAGCTCTAAAGTAATACATTAAGTGTATGATTATACAAAGCAAATTCTTAAGACAATAATATTTAAGTTAATCAAGACATGAGGGACTTTGAATCCAGAATAAATCTTGAGCGTTGGCTAGGTTCTTCTTGTTGAACACGAGACCTTTCTAGAAATATCTTCATCCATTTACCTAGTGATGCATTTCTGCCATTAACATTAGAATTGGGAACTGCTTGTGGCAGTGCATCATCTTGATCTTCAGTATTAAGGGACAGTATACAGTAATGCATGATCTTGTTTTTTAGTATCAGAGAATGTTTCAATAGTACATCATCTTGATGTCCTATGCTAGGGACAATCTCTGATAAAGGTGGATTTTCCCAATCTCATCTTTCAACTCTATTTTTCCCATTCATTGTGAAATCTGATAATAAGAGTAACGAACAAGAATATATTATACAGAAATAAAAAAAATACTCATAAATCAGTTATAAGTTAGTGGCAAATTCACACGTATACACTTACACAATCGTGTTAAACTTCTTCACAATTGTAACATAGGGTTATTACAGTTGTAAAGTTTTAACAGAAAAATGTACAAAAGGTTGTAGATTATAAGAAGAAAACAGTCTCAAGTCTAATGATAAAACGAGGACAAAGATATGAAGAACGATATGTAACCTGTGTGATTCTTTAAGAGAGGGACGGCTGAGAAAGACCATGGTATCGCATATCAGTTTATGTCATGTAGAGTATGCAGGGTACAAGTCATTCTTTAAGAGAGGGATGTTTCCCTTTTACAAATAACAGTTTAGCTAGGAATTTTGACTTTTCACAGGCTTTTCTAGCATATGAACTAAGATTTGGAAGACTTTGATGCCATACTATCACAAAAACATAGATGTATGATGCCTTGATACTTCTTGTCATCATATTTTCTGTCTATGGATGCTTGTATAATTTATTATGAAAATTTTTGTGTTCTTGTACTGATGCATGTGTCTTTTTGCATGGTTGTAACCTCCTCCAGTTGGGGCATATCCAAATATCCAAAATTTGTTCAATGAGCTTGGCATAAATGATCGACTACAATGGAAAGAACACTCAATGATTTTTGCGATGCCAAATAAACCTGGACAGTTTAGTCGTTTTGATTTTCCTGAAGTTCTTCCTGCTCCATTAAATGGTAAGTTTTTGAACCAATCTCAAAAGGAAAGAATGCTTGCTTGACTTTTGCAATGCCAAATAAACTGGGAGAGTTCAGTTGTTTTAATATTCCTGAAGTTCTTCCTGCTCTATTAAATAATAAGTTGTTATGAAGCAATCTCAAAGGAATGAATGCTTGCTTATGAAAGTTCCTTCTTAGTAGCCTGCACATATGTGCCACTCATTTATAAGTTCTTACCAGTTGAATTGAAATGTTCTTACATGTTGATGATTTGCTGTTAGTCTATTGTAGTGTATAACCTGCATTGTCAACAAGCTGTACAATCTTTGACTCTTTCTCTTTGATTTTGGATGTCAATGATGCATGCCACATTGTCTGCTCTTGGTTAATTTATCAGCCTCCGTTAAATTGCTGACTACATGTAGTAGCATCTTCCTCCATTGATTTGGCCATTGATTCTTTCCACAGAACCCCCACCTCCACCCCCACCCTCTTCTTTGAAGCATTTCATCAAGTTATACTTTGTAATATCTGTCTGTTTCATTCTGTAAAGTTGGCAGAAAAACATGGCTATAGTTGACAAATGAAATGATAGAAGAAATAAGGTTTAAGTATGTAAGTTGCTCACTGTTTAGAAATAAGTAGAGAAGAAAATGCCAGTGTAACTAGGTGTTTAGAAGCACATACAGGGGACATGGTGTAACTTTATTGCTGTGTGTATATGTGTGCATGTATCTAACAAAAGAGAGAGAGAGCCATTTCAAATGGTCACATCTGTAAGTGTTTTTGATTTTTCGTAAGATGTGGATGCGTTCGTAATTCTTCTCTACTAGAGCACATCCTGAGGACCATAATATTTACAAATGGGTGATGTAGTTTTTGTCATTTCATCTGCAATACCTTATTGAGGCATTTTTGGTTGATCATTTCATGTACCAATTCAAAATTGTCAATACTTCTGTTTTACCTTTTAATTCGGGTTTTTGGTTGATCATTTCATGTACCAATGCAAAATTGTCAATACTTCTGTTTTACCTTTTAATTCGGAGCCTGAAGTCATATTTTATTTTTGCATGCAATGTGCTTCTTTGATGTTGAGAGTTCTGACTTACCTTGTACTATGATGTGATTGATGTCCTACTGGTTGTCCTACTTGGTTGCACGATATGCTTACATGTTTGGTACTTTATTTTAGCATTTCTGTTTTCACTTCATGAGTACTATTTGCAGGGATCTGGGCCATCCTAAGGAATAATGAGATGCTAACTTGGCCCGAAAAAATTCGTTTTGCAATTGGACTTCTTCCAGCAATGCTTGGAGGCCAAGAATATGTTGAAGCTCAGGATGGCTTGACTGTGAAGGAATGGATGAAAAGGCAGGCATGAGTAAAGATTGCTATGGTTCCTTGCTTTTGCTTTTTAATTGGGACTTCAATCTTTGTTGTAGTTGCTGATGGCAGTGAAAGAGTATAAAATTAAACTTGGCTGTGAAAGTGGGAAAGTTGAATTGCATGGCCATCCCATTCCATCTAGTTGTTCCATATGCACAAATTCTTATGGAGGAACCATTTTCTAATAAGTTGGCTTTAAAGTCTTTTGCACTTCCATCAGGATTACATTTTGTTTTATAAGGCCATCTTGGGCCAACCATTTATCTAAAGGTCTCTTAACAATTTCTCATGTTTGGTATTTGTAGAGGGTTGCCATTTCTTCATTCAATGCTTCTACCCAGTTTCTAGACTGGCTAACATGAAAGTAACATTTAAGTTCCTCTTGAGAGCCAGTAGCTGCAAGGAAAATCTAATGATCCTCTTAAAAATTTCCACAGTTGACCTTTCTCTCTAAGGATGATGTCCATGAGTTGGCCTTCTGAAAACTATGGGATTTTTACTTGTGTAAACCAATTTTTCAATCCCATCATATATTCATGTCCTTCTATGCATCTATTTGTTTTCTGATCCTGCAATGCTTTCTAGTTCCTAAATCGCTGGCGCTTAGGTGATGTACTGCCTTGAATAATACCATGAATAGGGGTATCCATGGCAGGCTTATCTTTGTTTTCAGTCAATGTTAAACTTTAAGGGTATGCTGATTTTCGATTTGACACATGATTTCTACCTGTTAAATACAATATCTGCCACTTTAATTTGAAAAGGTTTCTTTTGTGAGCATTATGCAGCTAATTCATCACCTGGAGCATATTTGCTTCAAAATATTTCTCTATTTCACTATACTTTGTATTAAAATGTTTGCAGCAAAGATACTTTATCGTACAGACTGGATCAGTTCATCTCTATATGTATATTTTCAATAAAAATCAATACATGTGTGTGATTAGAAATATATTTTATGATCTCCTGATATCGTCCAGCAATTGATTTTATCTCAAGTGCAGACTGGATCAATTAATCTCTATTTGTCTATTTCTGATAAAACTTAATACGTAAGTATGATTAGAAATATATTTTGTGATCTCCTGATATTGTCCAACAATTGATTTCATCTTATCTGTCTTGCCAAAAACTTCAGGCACAAGGTTGGATTAAATTCAATGACCTATTCAACGTTTTATTTATTTTTGCTTGCTCATTGAAATTCAACTATTTGCTCATTGAGATTGCTTCCCCTGAGGTCCACAGCATATGAAATAGGTCCTTATTGCAGTGAGGTTGATTTCATTTCATTCAATGTCGCATTTGTAGCAAAAGCAAGAGTTTTTCTGTTGGCAAGACAGCTGTATACCAAACATGATGAATGCATTTTCACTTGCTACTTGATATTGAGTTTCTATTTGTCTTGATATGTATGTCCATGATGTTATGTACCTTATTTCTTATTCTTTGCTTATGGTTATTCTGGAAACTGAATTGTAGGGTGTTCCTGATCGAGTAAATGATGAAGTCTTTATTGCAATGTCCAAGGCTTTGAACTTCATAAATCCAGATGAGTTGTCAATGCAATGTATTTTGATTGCACTGAATCGGTTTCTTCAGGTAACTGAATTCTTCATAGAATTCTTTATGAGCACACACAGCTATTCTCTCTCTCTCTCTCTGTGTGTGTGTGTATATATATATTCAAACCATATGAGATGATGTTATAACATATATATGAAAAACTAGACGATGATACCTAAAATTTACAGAATTTCTCTACATCTTTTACAATTCTGACACTGTAGATGTGCATATCACAATCCATTTGGTAAAATAAGAACTTGAATCATATTTTTTTAATTGAGAAAATGTGCACATTTGAATGTGCTTACCAAAATTTATAGTAATCGATCCATTGTTAACATTAGTGAGTCGGTGGCAGAGTCATTGACGAACCATGACAATTGCCTTGATGGATTTACCGATCACAATGTTTTCAAAACATTGTTTTATCTGTTCAGTGATAATGAATTGCGTTGTAAAGGTTGTGATTCATCATATTACAATGCTTAGTGAAAAAGGGCGTGTAAGAGAGAGAGAGAGAGCGAGTCAGAGAGAGAGAGAGAGAGATAGAGTATATGTGTTAGTGGGCATTGATTCACGAAACAATTTTAACAGTGTGCAACTTAAAAATAAATTATTATGTTAAATAATATTG
This sequence comes from Nymphaea colorata, assembly GCF_008831285.2. Taxonomy (NCBI): domain Eukaryota; kingdom Viridiplantae; phylum Streptophyta; class Magnoliopsida; order Nymphaeales; family Nymphaeaceae; genus Nymphaea; species Nymphaea colorata. Next base: position 6,388,776 of record NC_045144.1, read on the forward strand.
AAATCGCTATGGGAACATTAATCCTTTACAATATAAGGTATAAAAAAATATGTATACATATGGACACTTAACTGTTACACATATTTTGGTAATAATCTTAACAATTTGGCAATAGATAAAATTATTAATTTTAAAATCTGTTTGCCACCAATAAAAAGGTAATAATCTTTTTAATTCCATTGCATGTTCTAAATGTGAGCCTTGTTAGTTTTTGTTGGTAAGTTTCAAATGTAAAATTAAATGACTTTCAATTTTTAAGATAACTATATTTTCTGTCATAACACAACTTTTACTAATATGTTGTTTATTTGTTTATAAGATAAAAACTAAAAATCACTCTTAAGAGATACGAGGCCAGACTTTGGCTAATGGGTCTTCTGACATTGTCAAGGATATAAGGTAGAGAATAATCAAGCATTTGTACCCATTGCTGTGGACTATGTGAGAACCTTGATTGCCATTGCATCAATTAAAAATAGCCCATATTTCAAATGGATGTGAAAAATGCATTTTTGAATGGTGACTTGACTCAAGAAGTCTATATAGATGCTCCTAGGTTTTGATATCCCCATTGGAAGGTTCTTCATTTGAAAAAGACACTATATGGTGTATGACAAGCTTCCAGAGTCTGGTTGGATACATTTAGTATAGTTGTGTTTGAACAATTTGAACAAAAAATTATATCTTCCTGTTCTCATACTGCTTTCTTTTGTTAAAATCACTCATGTTATTTTATTATTCTATGTTGATCATATGATAATTGTCGGAAGTGGTATAGATGAAATGAATAAAACCAAAACCTTTCTAAGAAAGAAATTTGAAATGTCTGACTTGGATTATCTTACATACTTTCTTGGAACCGAAAGTTGGCTATTCCTCTAGAGGATTCTTTCTGTACATTGAATTTAGAATATATATTATCATAAGGTCTAGCGTTGCAGGTGATAAGAAAGTAGATACTCCTGAAAGTCTTGGAGTAAGGATGAAAATTAATGATGCAGCTATCAACTAGTTGTTAGGGATTTATCATATTTGATGATTACTGACCCGATATAGCTCATGCTGTTCATGTTGCTAGCAAGTTTCAATGTTCTCTAACCTCAGTCCACATGGGAGTAGTGCTGAGGATTGCTGGATATATCAAAAGCACTACAAACCAGAGAGTTGTTTATCATTCTCATTGCCATTGAAATTTATTGCATGCACTGCTGCTGATTGAGTTGGAAACCCATATAATGGACATTCTACAGCATGTTTTTATGTGTTTTTAGGTAATTATCTAGTATCTTGGAAATGAAAGAAACAAAAAGTTCTCCTTATCATCTGCTGAAGCTCAGTGCCATGCCTTGGAAACCACAACTGTGAAGATTGTTTGGGTGAAGATTGAAGAGTCTTCTGAATGACATGGGCATTCATCTTTAAGAACCAACCAATCCTTGTTGAGACAACAAAATGCAATTTATCATGATACATTTGACAAGCAAAACATGACATATGGAAACGAGTTGCCATCATTGTTGCAAAAAATTTCACTAACAGACCATTGAGTTGCCGTTCATTTCTTCAGAGTTTCGACTAGTAGATTTTCTCACCAGTCACCAAAGGCACTTGCATCACCAACTTTTTGTTTCTTATATATATATATATATATATATATATATATATATATATATATATATATATATATATATATATATATATATATATATATATATATATATATATATATATATATATATATATATATATATATATTGCATGTGAGTCATATTGTATTTTTCTTTCTTGTACATTTATGTTTTTATATATGGCATGTATATGTGTGCGCGTGTGTTTCTGTCAAATGTCTATTGTCACATTGGAAGCTATTCAATTTTTATGGATTAAAGAAAATGATGAATAAAAGGGATATGAATGTACTTCTTTGACAGGAAAAACATGGATCGAAGATGGCATTTTTAGATGGTAATCCTCCTGAGAGGTTGTGTAAGCCAATTGCAGATCATATTCTTCAACAGGGTGGCCAAGTACAGATTAATTCACGACTGCAAAAGGTTGAGCTTAACAGTGATGGTACTGTGAAGCATTTTGTACTTAGCAATGGAAATGTTGTCGAAGGAGATGCCTATGTAATTGCAACTCCAGGTGCAAATTGTATTTCAATTGCTCACTTGGTTATTTTGTCGTCTTCTTTTAATCTTTAAAATAATGGTGTTACTGATTGTATTTGCCTACTCAGTTGACATTTTGAAGCGTCTCCTACCCCATGAATGGAAAGAGATAACTTACTTCAAGAAGCTGGAAAAGTTGGTAGGAGTACCTGTGATTAATGTTCATATATGGTCAGTACTTTTCCCTTGCTCATATGGAACATTCGTAATGATCTGTTGTTGCTATTTAGTGAAAGTGTAGGCAGCAGCTAGGAGATGGACCCCAAGAGTGGTCTAGTGAGGTCCTTGTCTCCTGGCCGAAATGAGTTGACCACTGCCTTGTGCAACCTTTGACTATGTTCACCTATAACTATGTGTCATGTTATCTAACAATGAGATAGTTTCGTGCAGTTTTCCACTTTTCCTTGTTTGCCATGATAAATAGTGTATCTCATTTTGTTCCCGTACCCTGACGGCCTGACCACATTAGCATTTTGGTTGCAGGTTCGACAGAAAATTAAGGAATACTTACAATCATCTTATGTTCAGCAGGTTCTGTTGCTATTTTCTCTCTGAGTTACTATATTACCACTGTAATATGTTCTCTTTCGATTGGTGTTAAAGTGGCATGAAACAGCTTCTCATTTTCGAAAGGCAAAGAAAAATTCTACATGTATCCATAATTGGTCCTACTAAATCTATTTACTCTATCTATGAGTCTAACCCTATTCGTTATTCCATGAACTCCCGAAAATAAAACGAGATTCATAAAAATTCAAGATCTAATCAGTTTAATTAATTCATGGATCAAATATTTGGTGTGTTTGGTCCAGAAATTACTTCCATCTGAAGACCTTACTTGCTCAGTTTCGTTCCGAGACGAGTCCCTAAGTCGGTTATGTATCTTACTTGCATGTGTCATTTTATGGCATTATCATAATGACATCCAACTCTGCCGTGTCAGCTTATTCTTCATCAAGCTACTTGATTGATGTTTACCTTCCCAATTGGGAGACAGTTCCTGTTACCCTGGAACAGTGGAGGGAGAAGTTGGTTCTTTTGATGAACAGGAAGAGCAGTGGTAAGGGGATGGGAAAAGAAAATCCTCTGAAAATTAAAACTGGGGTTCCAATGTTTCTCCATGCCCAACAAGAGACACCAGCATTGGCATGTTTTACTACCAACCTGACAGTGAGCATAACCTGAGTCTTGTTAAGAACTGGACACTATTCTTAACATGGTTTATTTGGGTTTGTTTAATGACTTAAGTTTGTGTCACAAATTAAGGTTCCTGGGAAACTATATTTAGGCGTTTAGGTAGAGTAGGGAGAGTAAGAAAGACCTGGGATTTTATAATATTTTTCTTTCTGCCGTGCATCCACAAGTTGTTTATCAGAAAGATGAATTCGTATTGCTGTTCTTGTTTTCTATGCCTCATTAATGAGGTTTTATGTTCTGGTTGAAACATCTAAACCCAATGTTTATGCTCTTTAGCTTACTTTGCTATGTAAAACTGTTTTTTCTCTTGAAAATTATTGGTTTACCACTTTTATTGAAGTTTGTGTCTGTGGTTCTAGCATGTGACAATGCTGAGGAGCAAGGGCTTGTTTCTCTGATATCAATTTCTATGTTTACTTGCAGAAGTCCTCTTCTAAGTGTTTATGCAGATATGTCTGTAACTTGCAAGGTACAAAAACAATTTATGGTACCAAGTCAATAATTTATTTTTGTCCTGATGAATCTTTTTTGCAAAAGTTGCGAAAAAGTGTTGTTTTTCGGATACAACTTTTTAAATGTACATCCATATTGCTAATGTCTTCTCTTGCTTACCTATTCATATCCTATGCAGGAGTATTATGATCCAGATAGGTCCATGTTGGAGCTAGTTTTTGCACCTGCAGAGGAATGGATTTCACGCAGTGATGCTGATATTATTGAAGCCACTATGAAGGAGCTTTCAAAGCTCTTCCCTGATGAAATTGCTGCTGATCAGAGTAAAGCAAAGATCTTGAAGTATCATGTTGTCAAAACTCCAAGGTTAGCTTGTAGAGATGAAACCTTCAGGACTATAAAGCAGCTGAATCTCATTTGTTACTAGTCAGCTGAACCAGGAGACCACATGAGTTTTGGAACCGCTGCAATCTAGTCTCTGTCCAAACTCTGTAACTTCAAACACAAAATAGCATACCAGCAGCTCTAGCTCAGTATCTTTTGTAGCTTATGGATTTAATGTTCTATGGATCTCACATGGCATGGCCAAATTGAAAACTAATTGCAGGCCTTAACCGGGATTTACTAGATCAGTTAGTTCCAGGGTGGTTGGTGCTCTTGATATGCTAATCTTAAATGTAGAATGTATTCTCTAAAATATACAAAATCTTTTAGGCAAACTCAGATGGTTCAACATTTCATCCTTTTCTTCTTTCTTTGCTAAGGTATTTTTTCTTCTTCTTAATTTTATCTGCACGATATGTTGTGTTTCAGGTCTGTTTACAAAACGGTGCCTGATTGTGAGCCATGCCGACCATTACAAAGGTCTCCTGTCAAAGGATTTTATCTAGCTGGAGACTTCACCAAGCAGAAGTATTTAGCATCAATGGAGGGCGCTGTTCTGTCTGGAAAACTTTGTGCACAGGCTATTCTGCAGGTAAACATCTAGACTATGTCAAATGGCTGCGAGATTCAGGTGGGTTTTTTGGGAAAGAACTTGGGTGTGGGTTTAGGTAGTGTGTCTTCGTGTGTGTGTGTGCGTGTGTATATATATATATATATATATATTCCTGACAACTACTATCCAAACAGCTCTCTGTAGACTCAGTTCTTAGGATTGGTAGAAGTCAATTGCATATACACAACAAAAGATGAAAGTTGAAACTGTAGTTCAGGGTCCACTAATCAATAAACTGCAAAATTACAAAACTTAGGCGAGCATAAATTATTGAACCAGCCATGAGCTAACTTATCACAGTCACAACGTCACAGAAATTCACAAATAGATAAGCAACTAAACAATGAAAGCAATGCAAGCGAGATCACTGTTTATTAGGTTACTAGTAACTCAAGAAAGGGCAAAGTAAAAATATAGGAATGGAACATGCATCCTTTTCAAAGGCGGTGTGGTTTTTTGAAGATAATCAGGTGATGAGGTTCTAAGTTGTTGTTGTGTCGTTATTCCGTGATTTCAATGCCTCACCAATCACCATCATCATTGCTAAATTCTTCAAGAGAAGGAATGATTAGATCAACTAAACCCATGTCAGAACTCATGCTTCCTTCAAAAACTTTTCCTGGTTTTCATCCCAAAATTTGGATACTTCACAATTGTGAGTGAGCAATTAAAACATGAAAAGTTGAAAGTATTGGCTATGGTTACATGATACATGCAATGTAGACAAGAATATAAGGAACTAATGAAAAATGAATAAAATTGTTAGGTTGATAGTGAACTAATGAAATATAGTACTTTTATTCCTTGTTTGTTCATGGAAGTGTTTACAAATCAAATCAGAATGCACAAAAACTTGATCCTCTGCATGTTCACTAGTGATGTTGTCCCTTATCTATTTGAGAATATGTGCTTCAATTTTTTTTATAACAAGATGAGGTTGTTGGCTGGGATAATAATATTATTGCAGTTGTTTGGAGCTTTGTATTTTTGGTCCATAGGATACCCACCAGTAGAAAGGATTTTGTTTCATCTTCATCTTACCTTGCTAATGTTGCATCTAAGCTTTCAAAATTTTCAGTGCAAATGTTTCCTACTCAGAGCAGTCTTATTTTCTCAAGGAAGGATCTAATAATGTTTTTCCGAGCATATTAACTTATTTTTTGATATTTCATAATCTTAATTTGGATGGAGATGACCAAGGGCTTGTGATAAGCCATCTTTTGGATAGTATATTAAATTATCAATGAATGAGCCACACAATTCAAGGGACAGATGCTGTTGCTCCAATATCTTACTAAGATTAACTATATACGATTCAAATTTCTCATGCTTGAAAACTGCAGCTTGAACTTGTTTTATATTACATAAACTTTATAAAGCATAGCCTCATCTTATCAACTTGCCTTAACATGTCCTAAATTGACCTTGTGGACACCGAAAAAGTATGAAATTTTATTTCATAGTGAAATAATTCATAACGATGTTTTTAGTAGCTTGAGATTTTATCTCATCTTATTCATGATAGAAACAATGTTGTAAAATGCATAATGTAGCCTGTGTTAGTCAGACCCATAGTTACATAATAGTGTATACTGTGTAATGTAACACAAAAACTCACAAATTCAAAATTTGTGGTAAAAGACCACAAGAAATGAGAAATCATAAAGCATATAAAAAATAGGAAAAAAAAGGACAAATATCTGCATTAGACAAATAAATTACACAAAATCACAAAATAAAAAGTTATACTGCCTACCACATGCATTTATTAGAAATAATTAAATTGACCACTTAAATTACTTTTGATGCTAGGGTTCTCTAATAAATAAGTTCTGCTGTGGACTTACTCTTTGGATCCTAAGAACTGATCTTCAACAGGGTACAACACCCAAATTTCTTCAGTAAAGAGACAAAACCATGCACCAAGGCACAAATCCAAGCTGATAACAAAGCAAGAAGCAACTTAAAGAGAGTTCTAAGGCCGCACACTCTGCTGCCAACAGCAGCAACAAACTTACGAAACAGGCATTAAGGCCTAACCAATAAACAGGCACTAAGACCTAACCAAGAAGAACACACCGGCAAAGGGGCACCAGAGTCCAACAAGAGTCTTACGAGTGGATGAAGAAAAAGCTTTATTAAGAAAAGAATAAGGGCTGTAAAACAGCCTCCACTAAGAATATGTTACAAGAGGTTTAAGTAAGACAGTGGAGCTGTTGGAAGACTGAACGGCTAGAATTGCAGCCGCAGGGGACTCCAACATCTTTCAGAAAAAAATAGAGGATGAAAACAAAAGAAATACACAAGCAAAAAATACAAAAAGTCCTATATACAAAATTATCATATTCAATATAGCTATGTATATAATCCTGAAAGATATATGTGTACTTAGTACTTACATATCAGCCCTCACTTTTTTTTTTCTCTTACTTTGAATGTGTAAGAATGTCTTTCTTAACAAACTTAATGTTCAACTTTAAGGAATTTTTACAACTTTAATTCCAAAAAGAAAGGATGTATTGGAAGACCAGGATGTGAATTGTGAAAAAACAACAGTTTGTTGCCAGATATGTAGCAGCTTCTCCAACGGCCAATTCTTAATATGAGAACACTGCTAGAAACAATGAGAAAAGAAGGGATTGAACTAAGAAATGAGTGAGCATATACTGAATAGAATAACTTTGGAAAAGAAGGGAGACATATTTCGTTGTCTATTTCTTAAATTTTGACGTCCAGAGTTGTTCAGCATAAGGAAAAAAGGTGAGAGAGATATAAGGAGCTGCTTTAGCAGCAAGATGGCAACCTTAATCTGTTAGGTGTCCCTAGTCTCTTTCAATAAACACAATCAATGATGGACTAATATATACATATCTAATACAAAAAATGACAGGACTGCCACAACAGTACCTCATGCAGGATATACAGGGATTAGGGGTCGGACCTGGCCCAAATCCAAATACAGCAGAATAAATAAAGGAACGTATCTTATCATCCACCTCAAGCTGTACATGTTTTTGGACTATCCTTTAAGCATCAAAGGCCTGTCTGTATAATGATCAAATTAAGGAGAAAAAAGATTTAGCATCTTCTACCCTTTGATAACAAATTATCATGCATGCACTTTAGGATATCCTGACCAGGGCCATATAAATATGTTTGCATCTGTTGTGGATTAAATTGGACCATTGTAATTCCTTCATTGGCCCATATGCTTGATATAAAAATGAAATATTACCAGTAAACACTAAACAAATACTATGCTAAAGGGTGAAACATACTTGGTGGTGGATGCTTCATAGATCTATCATGATCAGAATTAAGGAGAATAAGCTTTAGCATCTGTAATACTTTCAGACAAACACACCATGCACACGCTCAGGATATTGGCCAGGACCATAAATTAATCTGTTATAGATTAAATTGGACCACTATAATTCGTTTAGTGGTCCATATGCTTCCTGTGAAAATGAAATATTACCAGTCTTCCGGAAACTAACATATTTGATAAAATAATATCTAATGCCAATGCATCAGCACTGGTGTCTTAATCAGAGCATTTCAGATGCTTCTATGTGATGTTTTTTCTTTCATATATGGTCCACTTGTTTCTTTTAGGTCCCATTCTGAGCCGACCAGAAAATTTGATGTTTCAAGTTGTGTAAGTTGGCAAAATGATACTCCGTCTTTGTTAAGTAAAATTTACAGAATTTTGCTAATAAAAGTGCAGCAAGTCATGACTCCAATTTCTGAACATTCTTATATTTACAATTTGTACTGAGTACATATGAAGCTATAAATTTGATACTTTCAATGGTAGCCTTCCAAGCTAATTAGTGAAGAAACCATCATGCAGGATTACAACCTTTTGGTTGCTCAGGCAAAACAGAGATTCCAGCCAACAGCAGTTGTATAACCAGGCTCTCTCTCTCTCTCTCTCTCTCTCTCTCTCTGTGTGTGTGTGTGTGTTGTATGATTTTTCATGTGTAGTTAATTTAATATACTTTCTTGTGCTTATACCAACTTGTTTCCTCGGCTTCATAAGCTTATTTTATTGCAAGCAGGCTAGAAGCCTGGGTTCCTAGTGCCCTTGTATTCTGAATACTTGAAATCTATATATTCTGGATGCAACTGAAATAAGCAATTTCAAAGTTCTCATGGGAACCAATAGTTTGTTATGGCAGGCCTTTTTTTGGATAGTGCCCACAAATTCTGAGAACAAATCAGCAATTTCGGCATTGAACATATTCTTGTAGGTCTTCTTTTTCGTTTTGCACCCAGTTTTGCACCCAGGGCCGACTGAAGATGCCGGTATGGTAGAAATCAGCTCACAGTGTAATGCTCTAATGTCATGCACAACTAAGCATAAACAAATTTTTTTTTTGGGTGGTAGGGTCACTAGTAATCAGTGGAAGTGAAACAATCACACACATACGTAGTTGGTGTAGCTTCGATCTGTTTATTGCATACAGATAACTTGCATGCGTAATTAGCGCATGACACGATCTGTCTTAACAGTTAATGTTTTTAACAAAAAATTCATATTAATAAAACATTATTTTATACATATGTCGGAGAGCCACGACTCTCAAGTCTAAGTCTCAAACAACAAAAAAACATTACAATTATATACAAGCAAAAGCGCGTACTCAACTGCGTTACTGTAGTAATTGCATCCCACTCTCCCTGCCTTACGGCGGAGATGGGCTCCTTTAAGTAGCCCGGAGAAGGAACACTTTATACATCAATCCATGCATTCAAGAAAAGTTCTGATCACGTGGGTCCTTGGACCCTTGCACCACCTGACCTGACCCTTTTTTATGTTTTAGAGTTGGGTTCAACTTTTATAGTCTCAACATGTGTCGATCTTGGACTTTTCGTTTTCGGTATATTGGCTCGTACTCAAACTTTCCCTTATACCATCAACTCATATATTGATCTTGGCTGTGCCAAGGGTCGAGACTAGTTGGGTCTAACGGCCTAGTCTAGTTCATTGTCAAGTTTCATGATACATAACCTGCACACGATTCGACATAGATTTTGATGCAGCCTAGACAATTAAGCTACGATAAGTCGATAACACTGTTGGCACAGTCTGTTCATGCTCGTATGTGCTATGCTCAGAATGAAGGGTCAAAGTTTCTAACGAAAATTCAATAGCGTCTTGTCTATCGATCTGATTTTCTCGATTACGAACCATCAGAATTGTAGAGAATAGCTGCAGAGTGCAGCCTAAGAGAAGCAATTAAGATTTCTATGGTTAAAAATCTAAAATTTCACAGGTAACAGAAAAAATTGCAATAACTTTCATTATACTGATATTTTAGCAAAGTCTTGCTCCAGGTGATTACAATACACGAGAGGAAGGATTCAACAAAGTTTCGTCATCGATAGACACTTTCTCTCTCCTTGTTTTTCTCTATCTACCCTCTTTTTCTCCCTCCTCTCTCTCCCCTTTGTCTCTTTTCCCCTCTCTCGTTCTCTTTTTCTCTCTTCCATCTTCTCCCTCACGTTGCATCCCAAAGGCGGTAGCAACACCTATTTATAGTAAAAAATTATTATTATTTATTATTCATTATATTATATTTCATATTGTTCTATTTTGAGGAGGTTTAAAAAAATAATAATATATTTTGAGGATGTTTGTCTAATTAATTAAATTTAAATGATTAGCTCAGTTTCAGTTTAGCTTAGTATCTAATCTTAGCTTAGAGTTGTAATCTGTCATTGATTGGGTGCTTAAGTTCTTAAACTGTTATTAGTTAAATTTAATCATGATTAAATTAGTCAATTACTAATCTGCCCATGGTTATGACTAATAATTATAAGTTTTACGGCTTGGATTATTTTAGACTCATAGTTTGACTCTGAATTTCTTAGCCATTGGATATTCATTTTTTGTCTGGTTGGAAATAGGAGTGAGACTAAGCCGTGTACTTTCTATATGTATTATTAGATGGAAATTGTGAGCGATGTTTTAACAATACTTACAGAAGAATACTTTAAAAACTTTTAAAACTAAAACTGTAGTTTTTTATGCCAAGAAACCACATGTCCCAAGACAGGTTTGTACTGGGCAAGCCTGCACTCCACCTGCTGCACTGAATATAGCAGGTTTATATTTATTTTAATATTTTAACAACTAGTGTGGATTTTCATTATGGTTTTTGTAAGTAAATCAATTGAAAATCCAAATTTTCATTATTTTTTGTTATCCTTTTATATTTTTATATTTTTTGAATTGGTGAGATTTTCCAAAGAAAAACAAACTTCTCATTTGGTACTTGGAAAAAGCCTTTCTGTCCACCCCTTCTATGAGACTTAACTATCTTGATAATTTCACTGATGTGTTTATCTATTTTCTTGAAGTATTTCAAAACTTTATAAATATCTAATTTTTCAAAGATCAAGTAGAGATACATATATTGAGAATAGTTATCAACAAATGTAATAAAATATTTTCACCCATATAAGATGGGAGTGAAAGGTCTCAAACATTTGTATAGACAATTTAACCTCCCATTACAGTGATTGGGACGTTTTGTTGTGTAAATTTGTCTTTGCATTTATGCAACTCATACAAAAACCACTATTTGTGTCCCTTCATTCACAAGCCTTTTAATTTCTACTCTCGGGTGATAAAGCATAAAGGACTTATCGTTTACTATGTAACGTTGTTACTGATTACTGTATACATAGAAGACAATGCCTGGATCATTATATTCGATTTGTAGAAACTTACAAACCATCACATATAAAAGAAGAACCAATTTCAAGTGAGTTTCTAGAATAATTAGGAGATTTCAAACTTGAAATGTACCAAAAAAAAAAAAATCAAAGCCATGCAAAAGTTGCTTTATAAAAAAAAAAGAGGTATAGTGTAACTGGTCGGGTTAGGAGCTTGTAAGAACACAGGTTTTTAGTTTGATTTCTGTAGATGCTATGTTCCCGTGTCTTAAGGTGGTAGAGGGTGACATTTAAGTTGAAGGATGCACTGTTATCATTATTAATGTCGAAAGAGGTTAGGACCCTAGAGACAAGGGAAATAAAGGGGTCTTCGGGTTTCCTTTCAAAAGATAGAGATAACTTACTCGCAAAAAAATACATGTCAATTGTTCCACTGGCTGAATCATTGTATAATTTATTTGATGTGATTAGTATCATGTTATGAAATGTTACATATACTGTAAGGAAATCATTGGAGTGCAATTGAAGAAACCCCGAAGAGGCGGAGAGGTTGGAGAGGTTTACGCTGATGATGAGGATCAATGGCTGAGCCACTTGTTGGCTGGTGTGAGCAATTGCCACATCAGCCCAACAAAAATCTTATTATAATATTCTCAGATCACATTGTCATGACTAAAAAATTAGATGCTATGCCCACACCAAACCTATGTCGACCAACTCAAGCGCCCCAAAAATACCTTGCTCCTAATTATATCTGTATAGTGGAATAAGATCCAAAAGGATGGAAAGAATCCAGCTCTAATAATCAAACGTAAGTTTATTTAAGAAGCAAAAACAACTGGTGTCATCATAGGTTACCTCGTGAATTGAAGTGCTCAAGCACCGTACCACTTAAAGTTCTGTGTCTTTCTTGTTCGGTTTGTCTAGGACTCGGCATCTCGTCAGGTTGGGTGAGCTCAAGGCTTGGCAAAGGGAGACTTAGGTAGGCTCGAAGCTTTTACATGCATCTCAAGCACATTAGTTTAGTTATCAGACCAGGCCCAACCAACAACTTTATGCCCATCAAGCACCCGGTTCAATGAAACCCTTATCATTTCATATTTTAATATCTCAAAAACTGTTGAGTTTTTAGGGGAACCACCGGTGGGTGACACACAAAGAGTTTCTAAGACATCAGAGATGCGTCCTGAGCCGATTGCCAGCATCATGCAAAGGAATATATATATATATATATATATATATATATATAGAGAGAGAGAGAGAGAGAGAGAGAGAGATGAAAAATATGAAACTTTGTGGTTAAATCTGCTCCTCATATAGGGAAATGAGGGATAGTCCAATGCCAGCATGTGCCTGATATTATTGTGGTTAAAATTCAAAAATTTGTCGTTAAAAGACTATCACTATATATCACTAAACATGGTTTATGGCGTGATGATGACTTATAGTAGTTTTACTGATAATCTTTCAATTTTTAAACGACAACATTAAATTTAAATACCAGTGCTCCTCAACCATATAATTTTTTGCTCCCCATTGTCCAAGCATGAAACTAAAGCCAAGTGAGCTCATAAAATTGCATTCTCTGACATGCTTAATCGCACACATGTCGTTTCTTGTAGACCAACCAATTCTACAGCTACATTTTGATCTGCTGCAAAAAATTTATGCCATTGTAAGCATAATCTCATCCAATTAATTCATCATCGACATGAAGCCAAGTAACCTTCATCAGTGGTCGAGATACAGTAGTTGGTTGCAGTTGGTAGTTTTTCTCACATTCCACAACTTTCAAGATTTTCTGATATAAATGAGGAAGAAAGAGAACAGCTAAGAGATCAAGAAAAACGTTCACAGCACAAGATCTTTCCCAGATCAATGACATGCATTCAAATGGACGAAACCTCTCAATCGAACAAGCTCAAGCGAACCGGTGATCCCGTAGCTTTGATCCAGCTCGCCCCATCTATGAACTTCTCTGCAGTGAATTTCAAGGCCTCCGCCCTGTCTTTGATCACTTTGAATCCTTTCCAGTTTATCCTCTTGTCGACTGCTGCTCCAGGGCCCCTATTGTTGAACTCTGCATAGAACAGTGTGTCCAGAGCAAAGTCCCCGTCCCATGGCAGCCAGCCTTCCGGCCTGATGAGATCTCCAATTATGGATTCCATAACAACAGTTCTAGAGTACTGCTTCCATGGCCTCCCCAAGTAGCTAGGGATCTTCAGCCTGTCCTGCAACAGCTTCTTATCGGCCAGTATCTTGCAGTTCTGTATCACTATCCCAGTGGGCTCGTTCTTGTCCGTCCTTCCGTGGGCTGTGATCGTGTTCTGTTGGTTCGGTAATGGCTTCCTGATGACTATCATGCAGTTCTGAAATATTGCGGCTGCGTCTCCGAAGATGAAGTCGATGGTGCCGGTGATGACGCAGCTCCGGTAGAACTGCCGGTGGGTCTGCGCGTAGAGGGTGTCTTGGTAGCCGTCCATCCTGCAGTTGAGGAAGGATGAACGGTCCGATTGGACGCGGAGTGCCACGGCTTGGTGTTTTGCTGCACCGGCTGTGTTGCTGAACCCGATGGACCTGGCGATGAATCCATCTCCAATAGCCACTGCAAATTGCATATGTAGAAATATGATCATGGTTGCTGCTACTGTAATTGGTGTTCTTAATTTTTCTTTAGAACATCAACTTGTGAGACCATTATTCGGTTTTAAATCATAGAGATGGATACTGTTCAAAGAATGTTTTATCATTGGCATTGACATGGTTGTTTTATCATGAATGAAATAAATCAGAAACTAATAGGAAAACATATATAAAATTATATAAAAGTGATAAAAGAATGTTTTAATGATAATAAAAATGATGAAAATAATTTAATTTAAGTTTAAATTTTGAATCCATGATAATGTCAATGCTCAAAAATAGAAAAATAAAAAAAATCGGCAAAAATCGTGAAAAAAACCACAACATTGCACGATAAATATTTTTCCCATTTTCTAATCACTTTATATTGATATATTTTTGAAAATATCGCTATATCTATGACGCTGGGCTGAACTTAACGGTGACAGATTTCCCAAAATCATTTCCTAACAGAAGTTAGAATTAAATGGTTCCCATCTAACCCAACAATCTGATCATGTCAATCAAAACTTAATGCAAAACCAGCATACCAAATTTATTATGTTCTATTGATTACTAATTTCGCTATTTCAGTTATGAATAAATCTATATATATAGCTATTGCATGTGCAGATATGAATATGACTACACTCACCAAAAGTTGCAGTCCTGAAGGTGGGAGTTCCGTCGATAAAATTCTTGCTTCCGGTGATGATTGTCTTCCTGGATCCATCCCCGTACATCGTCACATTGACCATATCCTTTTCCACTGTCACCATCTCGTCATAGATACCCGCCTTCACGTAGATCACGTACCGGCCGGACCGGTTCTTCGGCATGCCGGCCAGTGCTGCTCCTATGGTCGTGTAGTTCCCAGACCCGTCTTTCGCTACCACTGCGTGTGCCGGGATTTTGGTCTCAGCAGCCTTCAGGAGCCGACGATCGGAGGAGGGCATCCACTCGGGGAAGTCGTCGTTGTCGTCGACGTCGTCGACGAAGCTATCGCCGTCCCCGTCCGACATAAGCCGGCGATGGCCTCCAATCTCCTTCGCTATTGCTTCCGGGATTTGAAGCTGGCTCAAGATGCTGGAGAACTGGGTGACGATGGCCAGGGCGTTGCTCGTCAGCTGCGTGGCGTTAGCCAGGCCGTGCTGCATCCTGGCCTTGAGGTCACCATCTTTGAGGCCGTCCAGGCATGTATCCTGGTAGGACAAGACGCCGCTAAGCCAGTTTCTGAGATCGGCGGTGATATGCGACAGGCTGCTGGCGTCGTGGCCGGTGACGGTTGACAGGGTGCTGCGTAGATCGTCGACGGCGTAAAGCATCAGCTCCTTGCAGTCGGAGAGTGCGGTCTTATGCATTTCGTCCCCCGCCTTTAGCGTTTCGAGCAGCTTCGCTGCCTCCTGCTGTTCATCCACCGCGGCCTTGATCACCGCCTTCACCACCTCCTGCGGCTTCGCGGCTGCGGACGAGCCTTCGGCTCCGATGGAGTTCTTGACGGAGGTGACGCAGGCGGACCGGTACTGCACGACGGAGCAGACGGAGGTGATCATCTTGTTGGACTCGGAGAGCTCGGAGACGGAGTCGGCGCCCTGTTTCGTGAGGGTCTGCGGGTGGGAGAAGTTGACGACCGCGAAGGCCGCCACGGCCACGACTAGGACTGCGGCGACGGAAACGGAGACTGCCGTGATGATTTTCTTGATGAGACGCCGGCGGTTCTCGGCCTTCCGCCGCTCCGCGACGTTGGTGTAGTCATCGAAGACGGGCATTTTCACAGAGGAATTCTACTTTTTTTTCTCCCTTGATTTTGTTTTCTTTTTTCTCTGGATTTGAACGAAGGCCCTCCCTTTTCCTTCCCTCTGTTGGGGTCGGAGGGGCCCTCTCTGTTGAGCCTCTCGAGCTTCTTCTTCTTCTTCCGCCTTTTCCTTTCTAAGTAATGGAAGCACAGAGGAGGAAGGCGAAAGGAAGAGAGCGTCCAAGTGTGAAGACAAGCGGACGTCGAGGCCGGGGAATCTCTCTTTGGTAAATTTCCAAATTCCGGAAAAGCCCATGATAAACGAAAAAACCGCGAGAGAGTCCCTTAACGGAGAGCACTGTTGTCAGGCTCTCATTGACGTAAATGTCCCCAAACTAATGATCTTATGACTGTTCGTCCCGACGCTTACCTTCTAAAACCGACGCTAAAGGTCGTCACCGCGGGGGTATTAAAATCATTTCTGGAGCAACGTTCTTTTCTTGGTCCATGAGGATAAGGTGGTTACTTCTCCAGAAAGTGCAGGGGTACTTAAGGAAACTTGTTGGTTTTAATAATGTGGGCGGGGAAGGGGCTCTCCTTGCGGATGTACGGCCTTCCCGGAAAAGGAAAAACCGGCGACCCACACGTTGGTTGCACGGGAGGCAAGTAGCTACATTTCCGGTGGGCCATGTAAAACTGCAACTGAAGCCACACTCTCTCCGAGATGCAACTCGGTTCGGTTTTGTAGCCGATTTAGGGGTGCCATGGATCACGTTTCGACCACTTTTTAGCATGTTTTATATTTCCTTTAATTAATTATTTATTTATTTTATATGGTTTTTTCAAACATTTTGGCTGATTCATGAACAAAACCAGACTCTTTAAATATGATATTTATTTTTTTTAAAATCTAACGTTATCAATGTGACCTAAGTTGATGCAAAATATAGTTTAAGTTGATCATTTTCTAGATTTAAATAATTTCTTATAATAAGCAAACATGAATGATTCTCATAATACAACATTTTGATAATAGAAAAATCAACATTTTTCATAAAAACAACTTGATTAATGTTTTATATCAAAATAGTTTTATAAATATACGAGGATGCTTATATTTTATTTAAATTTATTTTTTTAGCAAGCAATTAACGAGTCTGGTTTTTATCCTTGAACTAAGTGTTTGGTTTTCATATATATATATATATACTTTGGCTTACAACATGAATGAATAAAGAGTTAAAGAAAAGCTTATTATAGCTTTTCCACGGACGTTATCAATAAAAATGTACTCTACGACTTCACCAAGAACAAGAGAAAAACTTAATTTGTAGAGCCCCCGACCCGGTGACCATTGCAAAGTTTACAAGTCAAAATCCCCACAAGACCCAAGAAGGGAATTTGTTTCTGTGTTTAATTATGTCATAATATTAATTCACAAAATATTATATTATGACTTTGGACTTATGTGTTGATAATAATGAGTCAAGTGCTTAATTTTGTTAATCAGAATTTCTGAATTATTTTAGGAGGAGATGGCATGTTTTTGACATGCATGATCTAAAGCTTCTTCTATGAACCCCGTGAGATACTAGGAAGATATTTCCCAATTTAAGCGACCGGAAGGAAATCTCACTGACCGAGTGAAGGCCGAAAGCTCCAACGCAGATTGCTTGGATGCTGCTATAGTTGTTGTATGTGACACAGCTGCTAGTTGATATTCTCGTTTTCCCATGTCACTTTATGTTGAGACTTTGAGTCATAAATATCTAGAAAAACTTACCTAATTTTTTTAGAATCCTGATATACTGTTCGGATGAAAAATGTGAGCCATCTAATCTTTGGTGTTCTACTATGATGTGTACGTACAGGAATGTTAACAGGTCCAATTCAAATCAGATACACTCTTTGCCATATCCAGTTTTTTCAATCTTCATTTATTTGGATTCGAATATGAATGAAGAAAAATGTATATCATATTCAAATCTGAATCTGATATTCAGATTCACATCCGAATCTGAATCCGACTTTTAAACTGAATTCAAAGAGCATTATGGACAGATATATGATACTTGTTTAAAATTCTATCTGATCATAAACTAATTCTGATCAAATTTTACTTAAATCCGAACCTGAATCTGTCATTTCTAAAGTCCAAAGCTGATCCGATTTCTTAATAAGTTTTCAATTTTTTTTCCATATCCCATTTTATCTTTAAAGTAGTCCGGTCAGACATAGGATCTAAATCAGAATTATTGACATCTTTATGCACATAATAAAAAAATTCTTGCAGCATGTGCTTATGCTGTGTTTAGAAAATTTGTACAGGTTCTAACAATATACACGAAAGTGATACTTCCTTTAGTATTATACTTGAAAATTTGCATGAATTTTAAGTCGCACCCATTAACACGTTCTAATTATTGTTGATCTTATTGAAATCATTTAATTGAACAGTCTTGAAACTGAAAACAAATCCTTCAAAGTGATCTTCGATCCTTGTATGTTAATCTGTTAACAAAATTTCATCTCTTAAGTTGAAAAAAAAAGGGGAACAAGTAGAAGTTCTCTTACAATAATCACAATACCCCTTGCTGCTGCTGCACGTATATGGGCCTGATGTTCAAGATCCTAATATGTAAACTTCTAATAAGACAGGATCAAACTTTTAGTAAGACATGGTCTTTCATTTTTAATAATAAAAAAAATTATGTATTGAGATGTTAATTTCTTTTTGGGCAGCTACTTAGAAGGAACTCTTGTTGTCACATTGTTGTTTTAGATGGATTCTCATGTCTTGCAGCAGTTGCCAGTACTCAATAGTTAAAACCTTAGGGACCATTTGGCAATGTGAACAATTTGTTGCACTTCCTTGAATCTATCGGGCAAATTTTTGAAATCTTAGACCACACTTTCATAAACCTGCCACAATCTTTGAGGCTTGAGAGCAATAACAGATTGTTACTGTTGTCAAATGTCCCCTTTGGGTTGGACCTCTTTTTTATAGTCGAAGACAAGAATATGAGTAGGCAATTGACATAGGCGGCCATAAAAGTAGATTGGGTGAAAATTTTTTGCTGAACATTTCTTGCTTTTACATGAATAATCTGCTTTTATGAAACATATCTAGATATACAATATTACACAACTAGATATACAATATTACACTCTAGAGATACTAAAGGGGGAAAACAATAACCTCTCTTCCACTTCGCTTGCTCCTCCTAAAACCGCCAGAGATTTTTTTTTTTTTTTTTTGTGAAAGAGCTGTATCAATTCAATCCGTGAGGTTTGAAACATACTTGAACGGTAAGACCTGTTTCAGGAGAGAAGGTGAAGAATTTTTTCAGTTCTTATGTTCACACTACAAAATACAGGAACGCATCCTAAAGAACATCTTGGTCCCATTCCCAATGCAAAATTGAAAATCTCAGTCCATTTCATTCAATAAGAAATTGAAAGTCTCCTGCTCCCACAAGAGATCATGCTAAGGGTTTTTCCTTTCAAATTCGTTGATATCAGTCCTGTCCATTCTCTCTCACACACACTCTCTCTCCCCTTGTTCCTGTCATCCTATTCTGGGTTTTTCGGTTCAAGCGTGAGCTTCTATGAAGTTTCTTTTTTTTCATTGGGGAGTTTGTAAAGGGGAAATGGTATTCCTAAGGAAGCCTTTCAGGAGCCTCTCTGTGTCCCTCTGACGACCATGATGCTCATAGATGCTTGATGTCACATGTAGAATCTTGTTGTACTCTCTGCAATCACCACTTCCACCAGTGGTGCCGTATGCCTTCAGCTCCTGTTGTGTCCACCGAAAAGTATGGGGTCATCTATAAGACCACCAAAGAGAAAAACAAAAACTGGAGATCAAAGAAACAGTCTGCTGCTATGACTATGATGCAACACTAAATCTTTTATACATGGTCAAGAAAGCCATCTCAAAGGGTATTGTTCGTCTGTGAAAATGTCAACATTCACATTAGGAAGAAAAACTTTTGCTACCAAACCTAATCACAGGTAAGCAGAGAAAGATAAGACTAATGAAGACAAATGATATACATAGAGAGGGAGAGAGGTATATTCACTAAAAGCATTTCATATGTACAACTGAGGCACCAAACTCCACATAATCCTCCTTCGTAATCCACATCTGTAAAGGAAAGGTAAACATGAAGCAGTAAGAGAGAGAGAGAGAGAGAGAAAGAGAAAGAGAGAGTATGTGTGTGTGTTATGGATACAGCAGACACCATTTTTCTCCAGGTCTGCTCTAGCAACTGTTTGGTAAAACAACAAATGCAGTAAACCAGCATCTTGGGGTGGGCAACCGTCGATCTCATGGTCTGCTCCTAAAATAGATACGCAGGGAAAGCATTCAAAGACCTTGCCAGGCTCATAACAGATGTCCAGAGCTGCCATGGCTTATGGGTTGCCTGCCCAACAAAGTCTATACATGGAACTGTGTTGCCAGTCTTGAAATGACCAGCAAACAGTACCAGCTAAACTTCCACACCAACCAATGAATGACTTAAGAGATGGACCATACCCAGCTTTAGATACATGGATTCATACAGGATTACCAAAAGGTTTTCATGATGATGTGCCAAAGGGGATTTACCTGATCGAAACTGCTAAGAGAAGCCAGGATAGACCCTCCAATCCAGGCACCATATTTCCTCTCTGGTGGTGACATGATTCTTATTCTTGTGGTTGGTGGAGCCATTTCCTTCAGCTCCTTTGCAAGCCGGTTAACCAACCCAGGCAACCCGGTGGTCCCACCACTCAACACAATATTTGCATACATGTCCCTCCTCACATCAATGTCACACTTTCTTATGGACCTGGTTATGGCCTCATGCATTCCACATGACTCCACGCCAACCCAGCTTGGCTCAAATAGGATCTCCGTGCAGCTGAACCTACAAGAGCCCACTTTGATGACTTGACCATCAGGCAACTCATACAGCTGATCTCGGGTCGAGCTCTCCCTGGCAGCAGCCATCTCCTGCTTGAAGTTGAATGCAACATAAGCTAGCTTTTCCTTTATGTCCCGAATGATCTCTTGTTCTGCTGGAGTGGAGAACACATGACCATCTTCTATTAGAGAATTTGCTAGGGCCTCAGTAATGTCCTTGCCAGCAATATCAACCCTGTAAATTGCATGGGGAAGGGCATATCCTTCATAAATTGGAACTACATGGGTCACACCCTCTCCTGAGTCTATCACCATACCTGTAATTGCACACTCTTAACAAAGTGCCAGTGTGGCTGCTTTTGGCATAAAGTTTGACTAATACATGAATCTTACTAAAACTAGAATTGATGAAGGAGATATTTCACATAACTCGGTTGAATGAAGTTGTCAAACAGAACCAGAGAACATCAAGTTAGCATAACAAAGTTCCAACAAAGATGCTTCATAAGTAAACATCAAACACCAAATGTTAATGACCCATGTACTAAATTTAGTACAATAGTTCATCTTAGAGTAAATTAAAAAAAAAATTACAAGCACAATCAATTAAGGGACAGCAAGTTTAGGTGATAATCATGTATTTCCTGTCAAGATGAGTATGAGAATTGAAAGGGGCAGGTCTTTTAGACATAATCTTCCTTATTTACCTAGATCAGTGAGAGAGGCCCCTGCACAATGAAGTTAATACTTAATACACAGTTTGATTATACAAACTTTCTACTAATAAATTAATCCAAAATTCAATTATATATTGAGATCAAATGTGAAATGTAGGCCTGTCAAGGGGCTGAAACTGAAAAGGCTTGGAGCCACAGTTGGAGTATGAACCCAAATTGATGATTCAGAGTATGACTAGATTGTTTAAAGTGGAACCAACTCTTTAAAATGCCTATTGGGCTCAGGAGTCCATATGCAGATAAAAGGGTGCCCCATCAAGCACTTGAAGACAAGTCATCAGAAGCTTAGTTGAATCCACATGAGATTCATATCAACAAGTTTTGTCTGGTAAAGAACAACTTATATGAACTAATTCGAGCTTATAAGCAACATCTCGAATCGAAGGACAAAAAAAGTATAAGAATCCAACTCAAGCAACAAGAAATCCTGGTGTTAGTAGAAAAAACTGAATCTTGAAAACTGGAGGTTGGTTTGAGGTCTCACGAATCCACACATAGAACAACATTGAGAAGGATTTCAGTCAACCAGACCAA
Source organism: Nymphaea colorata (assembly GCF_008831285.2). Lineage (NCBI taxonomy): Eukaryota > Viridiplantae > Streptophyta > Magnoliopsida > Nymphaeales > Nymphaeaceae > Nymphaea > Nymphaea colorata. The sequence goes on from NC_045144.1 coordinate 6,410,815, forward strand.
ATGATTGAAAAATACAAACAGAAACATTGCCAGACAAACCCGATATCTGGATCAGCAATTTGCTGTCAAGGGACAAGTAAATGACAGCTCTATATTGAAGCTAACACGAGTGTTTTAACAAAGGTGAGAGACCAAACCAGTTGTGCGCCCACTAGCATAGAGGGATAAGACTCCCTGGGTTGCTACGTAGCTTGCTGGCACATTGAATGTCTCAAACATGATCTCAATCATCTTCTCCCGATTAGCCTTTGGAGTTAAAGGGGCTTCAGTCATGAGAACTGGCTGCTCTTCTGCACATGTCAAAAGCTCCCTTTCATATACGTGCTGCCATATACATGCCATGTCTTCCCAGTCTCTAACTGCGCCATGCTCTATTGGAGATTTTAATAAAAGAATCCCACTTTTCGCTTGAGCCTCCTCACCAACATAGACCTCCTTTATGTTTGCAATGCCTGCATTCATGCTCCTGTTCTTCCGCCGCCCAATGACGCTAGGAACAATGGCACAAGGTGCATCATCACCAGCAAATCCTGCCTAGAATTAGAAAATGAATAAAGGTTCTTAAGATTATGGCAATGGTTGTAACTAAACTTTTACAATTCTTGATTTTGAAAGGTTCCATGATACCAAGTGATTGAGCTTGGTTCAAAGATAGAGATTTTATTGGGATAATTATAAAAAGCAACACGCAGGAGCCACCCTGTTGTCTGGCATTCGATATTAGTTCAGTCTAGTGAATTTTGCTGATTCTGATACAGGTTTTACCTGATCAGCTCATTTTACAATTAGGAATTTCCTTGGATCTAAACAATGTACAGCTAAAATCTCTCTGCTAGTTTACATTGTCATATTTAAGCTTTTTGTTTTATTTGATAATATATTTTGATAAGTCAGACAATTCAATCCTTTGAAGTGAATACCTTCATGCAGCAACTTGACTGAAAGGGAAAGAAGGCAACTAAGCATTTATGCGGCTGCCAGCAAGATCGGTGCTTAAGATAAGCCATGTCATAAACAAAACATGCATTCGAAGATAGAGACAAGGACAAATCATGCAATTTCCCCCCATCGTATGACGCTTACTTCTACAGAATTTTACTCTTAAAAAAGGGAAGTAATGTCATTTTCTCAGAAACAATAATCCTCTGTAAATGCACGCTCATGGAACTGTCATACGTTAAGAGGAGATAGACAACTTAGAAATCAATCAGAAAGGACAAAAGGATCGTGTGGACGAGTTATCAGGTTTGAGACTCCACAGTTTTATCTAGGAAGTAAGCGTCAACGTTAGCTCCTCAACTTTTCTCACAGTTTCCTGACTATTTCTTGATTCCAAACTGTAATCGGAGATCATGATCCCTAGGCGTCACTACTAGTCCTTTTGCTGAATCTATGCGATTTTACATGCAGAAAACAGATAGACAACTGCCCAAAATATGCTAGAAATGAAATTTCTAAACATTCCATCAACTACCTTTCATGTTCCCGGGAAACAAAAGAAGAACAAGAAAAAGAAATAGTCATTCGATCGCTACCTTTATTGTGCCTGATCCGTTGTCACAGATAATTGCCCGATCTCTGTCACCATTATCCATATTGACAAGCAGTAAACTCTACCAACCAATCTTTAAAGAAGCAGAGAGTGGTTTCAAGGAATGCTTTGCGTTTCGATATCAGCAGATGTTATTGACGATTCTGATAATCAGATGACGTTGGTGCTTGATAATAATGGAAGGATTGATCTGAGCATCAAATTCTACATACAGAAAGAGAAACAGAGGCGCTTTCCTTTGTTAACACAAAGATTTCTTAAAACATTATATGCTGTTCACAGAGGAGAGGATGTTATCATGGCACCCACTTTGCGGAGTAACTGTGCCGATCAATCTCGTCGTCCTGGAGAGGAGAAACTCGAGGGAGAAAAGTACCTTTACAGCTCCTTCGTTTACGACAAAGCTTCTCGCAGGGCCCTCCCTCTCAGGGAGACGGGGGGCCCTCCTTCCGTTAACGCAGAGATTTCTTGAAACACGATTTCTTAAGATGGTGCACGTTGTTCCTGTCAGGGATGTGAACGGTTCGGAATCGGGTCGAGTTGACAATTTACCATATCCAATTTCGTCGGTTTCTTAAATTGAAGTAAAATTGCAGTTAGATAGGAACGCCATCAGGTGTCAAATCAAAGCGAAGGTGGATTTGAGATTAACTCTAAAAAAAACTATAGATTTCAGCTGTCATCATGGATTTGAGATTCTCTCCTACTTGAGATCCAAAAAAAAATTAAACGGAACATATGATTGTTTCTAGAAGCCGCTATATAAATTCTAAATTTTGTATGAAGCTAAACAAAAAATTATTGAAAATTTTATATAGTAAAATTTATTTTTCAAAAGTGAGGAGGGCCATCGCCCCCACCAGCCCCTTCTCCACCCCTATAATTTATTTTTTTAAACGCAGGGGAGAACCAAAATTTTTTCATAAGAACGGCACCAAAATTTTTTTGATAAGAAAAACCGAATTAAAGTTTTTAAATTTTGACTACAGTCGAAATATCTTTTTTAAAAAATTTTATATAAAACAAGTAAATTTTTTTTAAAATTTAAATGTAATTTAAAAAAAAATTGAGGTAGGATTAAGGCCCATGCGCCTTACCTTGGCTCCGCCTCTGTGTAGTGTTGAAGGCAAAATGAAAGGTATCACCCAAAACATGCCCTAAGGTTTGGATAATACATGAATGATTATTGGATCCAAGTCTAATTTCATTGAGAGCTTTATGGATCTGAGTTCATGGATGTGGTTTTAGCTTTTTGGGTACAACATCATCTTACCAATAGTGCTTGATATTGTCGAGATCAAGTTTATATATGTATTTACTATTTACCCAAAGCAAGCCAGAACCTTGGAGGTATAAGCAGGGGCGAAGCCAGAATTTTTTTCAAGGGTGGACCAAACGGTTTGCTGGTCGGGTTAAGAGGAGCGACAGATCGAGTCAAGAGGAGCAACATGCCGGGTCAAACTAAAAAAATTTGATTTTTTCAATATAATTTTTTTTTCCTACGCTCACCCGGGTCATAGCCCAAGCGGCCCCCCTCCCTCCCTTCCCCCTCTCTCCGCCCCTAAGTATAAGAGTATAATGTTTGGAGTTTTCTATCAAAGGGGTTTCTCTTAGTAAACATAAAAAAGAAATCTATGGGTTGGGAAGAAATTTACCATATAGCCCCTGTGCTTGTACATTTTAGTCACATTTGACATGAGGCATTTTTAGGTTCTCTAATAAAGAGATCTATGATCCGTTTTTGCTTAGGAATTTTTATCTAAGACAATATTCTTTCCTAATTTGTTGATTTTTTGTGAATAACATAAGTTTGGGTTGCTCAGTGTTGAGAGGGTGGTTCACCGCTTGTATGTTTTATTCTTAGATTTTAATTTTCTTTTCTTTATATTCCTTATTCTAGTAATTAGCTACAAACAAGGGCAGAACAAAGATTTTTTTTTTAAGGCCAAATTGAATTTTTTAAACTTTTTATAAGGGCCAAAATGTATTTTTCAAATTTCTCATGAGCACCAAATTAATATTTTTAAAATTTACAGTAATTTTTTTAAAGTCCTAGCTCTCTCTACCGAGCTTCAAAAAGCTTCACCCAATATCTGGAGTTGACTTTTGAATGCATTGAAGTTCAAGTGTCATTATTTATTGTTAAATGTATTTTTTTTTATTAGCTAGGGGTATGGAGAAAACTACTTCTATGGGTTGGTGTTTTGAAATTAAAAAATATAGTTTTCTGAAATTAAAAAATATAGTTTTTCCAGATTTATACTATCATCAAGGCAAGCACCATGCCCGATTTCCTTGTAGGTCCACTCGGGCTCGCTCCGAAATAAATTAGAACTTTGGAGATATAAAGGTATGATCTTGAGGGTTTTAAGTAAATATTAAAAAAGAATAAAAAACTAAAAATTGTAGCCCATGCCAGATTATCTAACCAAGTAGATAAACTATTTGTGCTATCATCAAATGGTAAAGACAGCCATATAAGAAATGAATTTAATATAATTAACCAATAATATGAGCTAGAGAAAAAGCATGAGCTTCTAACAAAAATAAAATTCTACATGCATAACTAATTAAAACTTATGACTAATTTCATTGTGAAAACTTGAGAAACTTAACAACAGGTCAAATTATAGGCTAACTTAGCCAAAAACAAAATCAGGAAGAAAGAGTGTTTAAAGATAAGATGCTTAATGATTTACTAGAACAGATATTGATTAAATCCTAAACAAATGATCAGTGAAAAATCTATTCTACAAGTATGTTTTAACCAATTCAGGTCATGGATTAAGATCTAAGCATGACTTAACCAACAAGAACAAAGCCTATAAACAAAAGAAGTAATTCAAAAACTAAGGAGTTTCCAACGTAACTTCAGGACCAATTAATTTAACAATTTTGAAAGCCAAAAACTATACAAAGTCAAAAACTAAAAAATTCATGTTGACTACTCTAACTTCAACTAAGATATGTTGGCAATCAAAGGAGCAAAAATCCCAAAGCTAAAGATACTTTACCTAAACCTGCACCCTGAAAAACAAACAAAACAAATATAGAAGATATGGAATTTTTTTTTAGTTAATTTATTAAAAACCTACCCAAAACTCATCTAAAAAACCATTGAAACTGTTTTTCTGCAGAGCAAAACTTGCAGCAAAAAAAAATGTCAAAATTGCTACCTTTACAGTCTACAGATTCAGAGTTACTTAACTAAAAATTTTGAAATTTTAATAACACAAACCACACTACCTTTCACTACTTATAAACTCTTGTTTGATTAAATAGAATAAGTGAAAATTCTATAAAAAAATAAGCAAAAAATTTCCAACAAAACCCAGCTTCTAAATGAACCTAAAAGCCCAAAGATCATTACATACTACGTCAAAAAGTGAGTCTTTGAAAAATCTACAAATTTTTTTTGAAAACTATTGCTAATTAAAGACAAGTTTATATGTTTGCTAAAAATAAAGGATATTCTTTCTAGCAGAAACTAGAAAAAAAAACAAGTAAAGTTCATTACTATATTTTAACCTACTAATAAATTATTTTAATTATAATCTATCCAACAATTTAACATAAGGGAACGCAACAAAAGCATTAAAATTAACATTATCGCATGAAAATAAACAAACAAAATCAAATTCTTACATACAAATCTCAAGACATTTAGTTTTTGTATGCAAAACAAAAAATTGCCAACTAAAATTAGCTACTTGTACCACTATTCAAACTAAAATTGCTAATTAAAAAAAAGTAAATCTATTAATATAACCTTCTAACTGCTATACCAACCTACTAAGAAACCAAATAGCACAAAAGGAAAAAGAAAAAAAAATAGATTCAAAACCAAGACTCAAAAAACAGTTTCAAAATTGGTTTGTAGCAAATTGCCTGAAGTTCTCTTAAAAATTCAAAAAATCTAAGAAATTTTTATTGTAAAATTAAACTAAAACCAAAATAGCTATATAGACGCCTTGAATTATCTTACTAATCAACTACAAAAGAACATGAACAATGTTAAGAAAGGTTGCTGGATAGGTGGGTAGAACACCAAACCTCGTCCGCCAGAACATCGCGGTTAGTATTAACTTCCGGCTCCTCATACAGAGAGGAGACCAAGAGAGTTTGAACGTGGGTACCCTCGGGGGAAGTTGAGACGAGTCGTTCTTAGAATCTATCCAGAATGATGTCGATAGGGTGTCGTACTTTGTCTTCTTACAATGCGGATAAAAGATAATGGCAGCTATCTGCTACGATGGAGTTGGGCAGTCCCAGACCAGAAGATTGAGAGAGAGAGAGAGAGAGAGAAAGAGAGAGGTGACGGTGGAGGAGGAGGAGGAAAATGGAGAGTTCGGTTGCAATGTTGAATCTGAGATCCCAAACTCCAACTCTCCCCGGACTAGAACGAACTCAGCCGCTCACTTTCAAGATCCCAAACCCCAATTTTTCCTTCACCAAAAAGGTTCCACCCTCGAAGTCAGAAGAGCGCTGCAGCTTCACAGAACACCAACTGGTCCAATTGTCCAACCAGGGAAAGCTGAAAGAAGCCGTAGTGCTACTCGACTCTGAGTTGAGAGGTAGGAAAATCAAAAGGAGCACCTACATTTCCATGTTACAGGCGTGTATCGATGTGAACTCTATGTCTGAAGGAAGAAAAATTCATGCCCATATTAATTCTGTTGTTGGTTATGAGCCTGATCCATATATTCGAACGAAATTAGTGAGCATGTATGCGAGATGCGATGGTTTAAAGGAAGCTAGAAGAGTATTTGATGAAATGTCTCAGCGAAATATCTTCACCTGGTCTGCAATTATCGGCGGATATGCAAGAGAAGGGCTATGGGCGCCAGTCACCGAACTATTTGTTCGGATGATCCAAGAAGGAATCACCACTGATGCGTTTCTGTTGCCAAAAGTTCTGCAGGCTTGTGGAAACTTGGGTTTGCTGAGGATGGGAAGGACCATTCATTCCATGGCAATTCGAATGGGTTTTGATGGTCTGCTTCATGTATACAATTCTTTAATGGCTATGTATTGGAAGTCTGGAGAACTCAATACTGCACGTCGACTGTTTGATCAGATGCCTCTGAGGGACTGTGTTTCTTGGAATACGATGATATCAGGTTATTGTGCCTTTAATCAAAATGAAGAAGCACTGAAGTTGTTTTATCAGATGCAAGTTGAAGGAATAGAGCCGATACCAATGACTTGGAACATACTGATCGCAGGATATAATCAGGTTGGCAATTGTGATTTCGCAATGGAGCTGATGCAGAGGATGAAGAGCCATGGCTGCAATCCTGATGTTTATACATGGACAGCAATGATATCTGGGTATTCTCAGAACAATAGAGAAAATGAAGCTTTGAGTCTCTTTGTTGAAATGCTGTTGGCAGGAATTAAACCCAATGGATTGACCGTAACAAGTGCACTTTCAGTTTGTGCTGACAGGAAAAACCTCAGAAAGGGTATGGAGATACACTCTGTTGGAGTGAAACTCGGATGGGCCACCAATCTCCTTGTGGCAAATGCGCTAATTGACACATACGCTAAATGTGGGAAATTAGAAAGTGCCAGGGTAGTGTTTGATACAGTTCCGGAAAGAGACATTTTCACATGGAATTCCATGATTGCAGGATATGCACAAGCTGGATTCTGTGGCAAGGCTCATGACCTATTCTGTCAGATTGAGAGTTCAGGTATCCGCAGAAATACTGTGACTTGGAATATAATGATTTCTGGATACATGAAGAGTGGTGATGAGGAACAGGCTCTTGAACTCTTCCAGGAAATGGAAACAAGAGACGGTGTGAACAGGAATACTTCTTCCTGGAATGCCATTATAGCCGGATCAGTGCAAAATGGGCACAGTGACAAGGCACTACAAATATTCAGACAAATGCTGTCGCTTTCTGTTAGACCTAATCAGGTCACCATGTTGAGCATGTTGCCTGCTTATGCTAATCTGCTAGGAGCAAAAAAGGTACGGGAACTTCATGCATACCTATTTCATGTTGGTCTAGATTCAGAGGCTACGATTGCAAACTCACTTATTGATACCTATTCCAAGTCTGGGAACATATCATGTGCCAGAGTTATATTTGACAGAATGTTGTTTAGGGATATTATATCTTGGAATTCGATGATTGCTGGCCATGTTCTTCATGGACAAGCAAAATCAGCCAAGGCTCTGTTTGATCGCATGATGTCTGTTGGTGTTACCCCAGACAATATTACCTACACAAGCATGATCCTTACCTATGGACTCCTGGGAGTGATTACAGCAGGGGTGGAACTGTTCTCCAGCATATATGAGGATTCCCCATCTATGCCAGGCCAAGAACACTTTTCTCCCATGGTTTTTCTATTTGGTCGATCTGGCAGAGTGAGAGAAGCAATGGAGTTCATAGAAAACATGGATATAGCACCCAATTCCGCTGTTTGGAACACATTATTCACTGCCTGCAGGATCCATGGCAACATTACACTGGCAGTCTACGCAATGGAGAAGCTGAACGAATTAGAACCTGGAAATTTGACAAATTTGAAAATTCTAGAGCAGCTTTATGTTTTAGAAGGGAGATCTGAAGAAGCTTCAAAGTTGCGGAAGCCTGTGAGCACTAACAGAATGATGGAAACTCTTGGTTACAGTTGTATTGAAGTTAACAACCTGGTATACCAGTTTTTTACAGGGGACCGGCCTACACCATGCTTCAAGTCCATGGATGCAAAAGTAGACAATTTTGCTCAAGATAACAAGATGACTAGACATGATTCTGGATTTAGAGGCCTTCATATTTACGAGGAAGAGGGAGAGGATGCTGTTGGCGTTCATAGCGAGAAACTAGCGATTGCTTTTTCTCTTATAAACAATGACAGCTCTCAACCTATTCGGGTGGTAAAAAACCTCAGGGTATGTCTAGATTGTCATAATTATGTCAAGTTGATCTCTAGATTTTATGGGCAGGAGATACTTCTGAAGGACACCAGTAGCTTGCATCATTTTAAAGATGGTACTTGCTCCTGCGGGGACTTCTGGTGAACAACATTATGTATATAACGATATCCTATTTTAGAAATTGAGCGGCTTCATGCGGATTGGAATTTTGTTTCAGTTCAAATTGAGGGTCAACAGGTCAATCTGATCCAAGTGTTGAGCTATTCAAATTGGACTGCAGTCACCCTTATCCTGTAAGGGCTGTTTGGCTACAGTAACCATGAATCTTCCTCAATTTTTGTGGCAAATTTATGAAACACAATGTTATAAAGTTTTACGGATCTACCTCAATCATTGGAGAAGGTTCATGGAACAATAAGATACTGTTCTCATTGCCAAACAGCCCCATAATGTACATCCAAATCTGTGATAGTATATTTTGACGAAGGGTGAAAGATCATCACGAGTATTGTTTTTCTACGGACTGTATCTCGATCAAGGGACTACTCTACATCTTCTATGTTAGGTTACCGGCCTCTGTAGACGGAGCTATATGATGGAAACTTCCAGAAATGCTCGCCTTTATGAGTTGAGTCTCCATCCATCAGAAGTCTTGATCGGCAGGGAGCTTATTTTTCTTGAACGTGTGGAAGTTCTTTCTCAAACAGGACATGCTAACCTGTTCAGCAAGAAAATATTGGAAGATTTACATGACATTGCACCTGAACTGCATAAAAAAATATTGGAGGTTTTGCATGATTCTGCCTCTCAACTGCATTGCACCAGTCAAGGGCATGCTCAAGAGTAATGTACATGACCATGGGAACTTCTGGTTCGAGTATAAAGCTGATCAAGTTCATTTCATTTCAATGTTGGTAAACATCAGTTACTTTTTCAGCGCCCTGATAAAGTGATCTGGCTGCTTATTCATTAATTTTTCATTAAAAATGTATTAACCAAAAATTTGCTTTCCTGATACCTAACCTTTAGAAATGTAAATTTTTCTTTTGAAGGTTACACTATACATTTGGGGCAGATACATGGAACAATAACATACTGTTACTGTCGCCAAATAGCTCCTCAAAAATTGTTCCCCACTCAGCTTCCATCTTATGTTTCACCAACAGATCCTTGAACCCATTACTGTTACCAAGCATAGTGCACACAGCCACTTCCATCACCTATGTTGCCCAATCACCAATTCCAAGATCAACACCGCTCCACCAAATTGTTCCACATCACCACCATTCATCTCCAGTCCTGGGCAACCATCTGACCTTTCTTGAACCCTTTTTCTAATTGTTGATAGATTAACAAAATCTTGGTGAGAATTATGGCAACAAATGGCCTTCTTGGATTTGATTGACCATGTTGATCTGCTAGGTACTTGCTGCATCTAACACCTGCCTTTGTCTGCCTCTCTATTCAGGGCGCTGTACATGGGGATCTCAAACACCAGGCATTCCTTCTAGTGCTAGAGATATCCTCACTAAGAATGAATGCTCGATGAGTCGAGCTAACTCGGATTCGATTCGAACTCGTTCAGTTAAGCTGGACTCGAGCTTGAATCTTTTGTTAAAAGAATCGAGCCTGAGATTAAGTTAAAACTTAAGTTTGTAAAGAAGCCGGGTTCACAAACTAGGTTCGATTAAATACGAATACGCTCACGTAAGATGTGGATCTAACAGATTTGGATCTTAGATCCATAAACTATAAAACCATTAAAAGCATTTACTATGATATGATGATATGCCTAATGAGCTGAAAACAAGTTACATATTATTTGTTTGAACATAGTCATAGAAAACACGGTTTTTTTCATTAAAAAAGCATTAAAAGCTGAGAAAAATTAGTCAGCTGATAAAACGGCAAGAAATGCCATTTTTTGAAAAAATTGATAAAACGAAAAAAGCAAAAAACCAGGTTTTTGTCTTGTTTTTTGCTTTTTCCTCCTTTTGTCATTTTAGTTTTTTTTTTTTTTTTTACTTTTTTTTTAATGCCAAACTGGTTGTGCCCATTTCCCAATTTTTATCGGTTGCTTATCTTATGTTTTGATATTGTCTTATTAGCTTTTTACATAAGCTAGTATGTTTCGATATTTGCTTAGCTCGACTTCAACTTGGCTCATGTACGAAACTTATCCTGACCACCTCTGGGAAGACTCAACGTGAACCAGTGAAGCCAACCACCAGACACCGCCACATGCTTTCATATCTTCCAACCTTCAACGACAGCCATTTCCAATTCTTGGTCATTTGTCACAATCGTTTTCGTCGCCTCATAATTTCCCATCACTTTCTTGGTAGATTGCTGGCAACTACATCAATATAGTAATCTTGCTCTCACCCATCACCCAACCGCCCTAAGCTTGGCACTTTCGCACCAAGACGGTGCCTCTTAACTCAAGCCCGCCCTGCTTGCACTCTGAGATCTCCATGGCCAACTCCAATGTGAAGCTCACCTACAGTATTCACTGTCGTTATCCAAGTGCACCGAGCCCGCTGACACCTAGCTAGCCTTCCCCAACCATGGGATATCTACAGTTAGGGCTGTACACGAGCCGAGTTGAGCTCGAGCTCAGTCAGCTCGTGTCGAACTGTACATGGTTAGCTCAACCTCCACAAGCCGAGTCCTGGGTTGAGCTCGAGCTCAGTCAGCTCGTGTTGAGCTGTACATGGTCAGCTCAACCTCCACAAGCCAAGTCCTGGGTTGTGCTCGACTTGTTTAAGCTCCAATCTTCTCACTTGACTTGATCTCTTCCCTTGGTTTTAAGGTTGGAGTTTACAGAAAAAACAAAAAAATAGATTAAGTGAGCTTACACGAGTTTGATAGAATCGACTTCATGTAACTCAAATTTGACTCGCTTATAAGCGAGAGTGAAGTTCGAGTTGGCTTGACTCGTTGTACCGCCCAATCTGCAGCAGCATCTTGATTGGCCCTTCTCATCTCGACTGCACTGTGTCCAGCTTGATCTCGTTCAGACAAGCTGACGAACCCATCTTCATGGGATAGCTAGGTGGTTTGTCCGAGCTATCGTAGCCCGAGCTATCGTAGCCCAAATCTCTGCATGTGAGTGTCTTAGAAGGGAAAGTTGTAATGACCCAACTCACTTCTATACACCGAGCTTAGTCAAACAAGTGATCTAAGATCTCACCTGAAATGAATTTATGTCTATCCATTTCTTGCTTTAGATTAATGAAAGGCCTACCAAATATGGACCACCGATCTGGACTTGGATTATTAGATCGATCGGGGATGAGGTAATCAAAGTATCAAACAGTTTTAACTCGTAGGCGAGTTAGGCAGAAACAGGTAATGGTGATTACCATTTGCAGTTGGTGGAGTCAGAAATTTTTGGTCGAGAGGCACAAATTTTGAAAATAAAAATAAAAGAAGAGAGTGAGGAACTCATGCAACGGTAGGTGGATGGATGAACTTTCCGACAGCTAGGAGGACTCCGACGGACGGCGCCACTCTTTCGCTGGAAGGCAATAAGGACCGCAGAGACAGAAACTTAGAGAATCACTCATAATTCGTCTCTCAACCACAAAGACGCGACTGGTTGAAATTATTGGTGTGATGAAAAGGACAGCTCAAGAAAAATCACAGGTTCTTTTATTATTTCTGAACAAACTGAAAGAATCAAACAATCAATCCCCCAACCATTGTCTCCTAAAACAAGCAAAAAAAAATATTATATAGTGAGAGATTATGTATAGAAATCCTACAACCCAAAAGATTATGAGCGAACCACATCCCACTTTCAGCCTTTTCCGGTATCTGACCCACAGCCCAACATCAACCAATCAATCACTGACCCCTTATCTTGAAACTGACCCAGATTGCACTTTCAGATATGAAACAAGTTCCTATCTTTCTGCATCTTAATCACCAACAAGAGTACACGACAACCTAAAATGCACCTTTTCTATCCTAGAATTATCTGAAAGCTAAGATCATACTGAACTTTTTCCTAGACCCAAATCACTGAGCTTCCTCTATTTGACCAACCAAATGGGCTCTATCCTTCATCTAAACCTGACCCACATTTAATCTCCAGCAGCTCCCCACAAACTACAAAAAGGAAAACAAAACAAAGAAGTAACTTCAACGATACTACAAACTACAAGTCACATCCAGTTCTTCTTTTTCCTACTTATCTTTGCCAGAATCTCATCTTCAATGACGTTACCAACTTCCTACAGCCAAGAAAACCAATTCAACTTCATTGTGTTCTCCTCATAATGAACCCCCAAACATCAATTTTTCTGATTTCCTGCTTCCTGCTATGAACTGAACCAGAAAATGCCACCATCATGGCCAACTCCCCCAATCAGCCAGAAAAATTAAATGCCAAGAGACACACCTTTAGAAACGAGACCTCCACAATGACCTAACATGAAATGGGCACCCAACTGTTTGAAGATTGATCTGAATCCTCTTACCCTTGAGATTTCCTTCTGGAGTGGTGCCCGGAGCCAGGGGACCCTTCAAAGAAGTCGCCGAGAGCGATTTCCAGGTCGTCCACAGAGTACTTGATGTAGCCATCCGAGTGCCTCCCACCTTCCAAGTGGTGCCTGAACCTCCCCAAGAAGGCCCTGTACGCCGGCAGCAGCTTTTCGGCGACGCTGATCCTCAACTCCTCCCGAAGCTGCGCGTCCGGCACCTGCCAAGCAGCCTGCGTCCGGTGGGCATCCTCGAAGGCCGCGTTGAATCCTTTGAACCTCTCCTTGAGCGCCGACTTGGACACCCCACTCGAGAATCCGCCGCCTGTGTGGATCCCCTCGTCCCTGAGCCACCCCAGAATGGTGAGCCAGGTCGCCCGCTGGTACCCGGTCGCGTGCTGCCTGACCCTGCCGGTGTGCCGCCGGAGCCAGGCGTCCCCTATCATCTGCCGCAGCTCCGGAGAGCTCTTGGCCTTCTGTACAATGTAGTGTAGGTTATTCATCAGGAAGAGGTGGGCTAATGCCGGGTCCTTGTACAGTTTTGACTTGTTCTCGAGGTTGGCCTGGAGAATGGTTGCTATGAACAAGAGGTGAGAGGACAGGGGAGAGGCCTCCTCCCCCTCCCCGCCGGCCGGCCCATCCGCGTTTAACTGGAATTGGCGGTTGAGAGGATCCGCGTCGGAGTTGGGGTCGATCTTCGGCCGCTGGTTTATCAGCTTCGTCAGCGTCTGTGTGTAGTCGCAGATCAAGCTGATGTAGTTCATCACGTACCGCGTCAGCGGGTGGATCGTGCCGCCGGGCACTGGAACCTTCGAAGTTTCCCGCTGGATCGCGTTTTCGAACTCGGTCAGCATCCCGCGCGCGGCTTCGCCGAGCCTGGTCTGGATCTCCGCCGCTTGGACTCGTATGGATTCCGTCGGCTTGGAATGGAACACGTTCTCGACGTCCGGGAGGAGATCGGACACCGCATCGTGGAGGTCGAGGATCTTGAAGAGCTTCTCGGGCGACCGGCGGCTGATGCTGATCGCGTCGGCGAAGCCGAAGAGGCGGCCGGCCGCACTCCGGGCTGCCTCGGCGAAGCAAGCATCGCCGGCACCGCCGTCCGGCGGGAAGATTTGGTCGCAGAGGCGCCGCTCGGAGGCGAAAAGGACGCGGATGCAGACGCGGGAGGCGCGGATCCAGCGATTGATGAGCGACTCCACGGTCGGCCAGTCGAGGCGCTGGACGTCACCGATGCTGAGCCTCTCGATGCCGAGGCGGCCGAACGTCGAGTCAAGGATGGGCTTGCGGATGCTGCTGTATGCCTGGATGCACTCGCGCGTGTAGCCGGCCGCTACCATCCTGGCCGCGATTTTTCGGAGGTCTTCGATTGCTTCCGCCGGGATCAGGTCCATCTCCCGCATGCTATCCGACGATCCCATCTTCGTCAGTCCACTTCCTTTGACTGATTTCGGAGTTTCCGCCGCTCGCGGTGTCGGCGTCGCTTCTTCCTGCTCTTCCGATTCTCCGTCCTGATCATCATCTTCAGAAAACGAGTAGGAAGAAACATATAAAATATCCGGCTCCGGTGGGGAGCTGTGACCGATGAGTATGTTCCTGAACTCATCCTCCAGCCTTGCCATCGCTAGCCGGACGGGATCCCGGCTATCGGACATGGACGCGTTCTGCATGGAGTTGCAGATGAGATCAACAGCTGAGAGGTAGCGGTCAGCTTCCTGCCGGTCACCTTCGAAGAGCATCCGATCCCTGGCTTCATCTGAGGATGATGAGTCCCACCTTAAGATGATCTTCTCTGCCGCTTTCTGGCCGTCTACTCCGGTGAGGAGCTTTTCCGGCGGCTCCGCCATGACCTCACAGACAGACGATGGACTCTGTTTCACTTTGACAGACGGAGAGAGAGAGATGGAGGTGGGGGCTGAGTGATGACAACAATTTCCAAGAGGCGTAGAGAGGCAGGCAAGATTTTGTCTGAATATGAAGAAAGTCCTCTCCCCTCTTGAACTGAGTGACTCCTTGATTCTTTAACAAATTAAAAGTCATTTAAATTTTGACTTAACGTTGTAGCCGATCTTGTTAATGCGCCGGGAGAGCAGGCGTGGCCATAGCTGGTCGGCGTGATTCGTGGCAGACTACTTTTTCTTAAATTTACTTCTCGTGGCACCGGTGGCCGTCGGCCCCGGCCGGCCCGGCCGACGAGACCTTGGCTCGGCTCGACAGGTTCTTGCTCACTGCTCACTCACTCGGTGAGTAGCATGCATCACATTCAAGTTAAAAAAGATACTACCCAAATTTTAATACAGTTTTAAATCCCAAGTTCAGGTTAAAACTACCCTCTTCAAAATTTTAAATATATATTATATATAATAATTTAAAATTAAAAATAATATTTCAAACCCTCCTCATAAAAAATTCATGGTTTTGAAATAATTTGATATTTAACAATGCTCGACACTCGAATTAAAATGCATACTGTATGACCACCTAAGTCTGAAATCATGATCAATGATAGCTAGGGGAATTTGTTTAAGAAATTTGACATTTTGCAGATGAAAAAAGGACGTTAAATTCTCTTGAAATTTCTTTCTGCAGTACCCAAGTTAGCATTTTATCGTTAAAATATGATGTCACGCCATCGAACAGCCAGGACTTTTCTTTAACAAATGAATAGTTTAGAAATGCTAAAACAATTAGGCTAAGTGTTTGTGCAAATAAGAAATAAAGATGTTACGTCATTTAATGCTGGTCTAATCAACAACATTCAAAAAACTGGTCATAGATAACAATAAAATCTATCATGGATTCATACAAACATATGTTTGTTACAAATATCATGGAAAAATAAGATGGTTACTTGAACATACATTAGAAACACTTGTCGAAAACCTCTTTCTACCCCGATGTCATTCCCATAGAGCTCATTTGGCCTGATCATGCAAAGAATATCGATTAGCCACATTAATGGTTTTCTCTAACACTACATTAATGCAACCTATAAAATTAACTCAATATAATTATGCATGTAGGAAAATAAACTACTTTAAGAGCCCGTTTGATGTACAGAAAAAAATTAACGTGGTAAATTTATCATGGTGATTTTTTTTTTTTAAATTTACAGAATGAAATTTCTTCATCTTTCAATCTGAAGCCCTGTTTGATGCACAGAAAGAATTTAACGTGGTAAATTTATCATTGTTTGGTGCACAAGAAAAATTTAACGTAGTAAATTTAACCATGTTCGATGCACAAGAATAATTTAACGTAGTAAATTTAATCATGTTTGATGCACAAGAAGAATTTCATCCTTATGCCGAAAGCGGTGGTTTCTGACAGTTTGCTATGAAATAACAATTTCATTCAAAATATTTACAATCTTATAGAGGCTAATGATCGCTTTCAAAGTACCATAGAAAAATACATATATAATTATGTATATTGTACTTTCAATTCGGTGAAGTCACCAAATAAGGTCAACTCGATGTGAATCGGCCAAAAATATTTCAGAAGCCATTTTTTGAAAAGAAAAATTGACCAAAAACATTATTAAAAATTCAAAAATTTAAATATTAAGAATTAGCAAATAAAAATTAAACAAGATGACAATGCTCTTGGGTTGGTCGGGATCGGTTCGATTTAAATCAGCCGATCCATGGTAACTCGGCCTGATTCCGGTCACGTTTGATTTACAACTGCTCCTAAAACTGAGTTATGTCCCCTGAAAAAAACTTGTTCTTCACAGCTTATGTAAATTTTCTGTCTTCCCATATTAAAATGCAGTAAAACTTCTTCGGATACCGACTGGGAAAAGTCAGATGCTGGGGAGCTCGGATCTAGAGGGGTTATATATATATATATATATATATATATATATATATATATATATATATCCTTGAACTTAGAACTCCAACCTGTTCAACATGGAAAGGAGAGCCAAGAGCGGCCCCTGTATTTAATGAACGTTGATGTAATAAGTTAAACTAATGAAACGTAGCATAACTTTTATTTTAGAGAAATTGCGTGTAACCTTGCAAAGAACAGTTCTTGCATATCCGAGTAATTAGGGATGTTAATGGATATATAATTTGGATCTGGTTGGATTCGGAAAAGGTTATCAAATTCCGATAAAAAATCCATTCCAAATCAAATTTGAATCCAAGTTTGTAGCACTAATATGATATGAATTAACTTTCAAAAGTACTAATATAGATTGGCTACACTTTTGCTTCTCAATTGTACCAAGTTGGAACACTGAGAGATCTGACTATCAAGTTACTGATGAACTATAGGGGCAAGAGGAAGAAAGACGGCTTCTGCTCTCGCTCAGGTGATAGGATAACACTCACTTACCAGATTGGATTAAGCAATAGAGAAAAAAGAGGGACTGCAATGGCACAATGGACGGACACATATGGGGCTTGTGTGGGCAGTTGCCTACACAGTCCCCATGAATTCTATTAATTTGCATATCAGTTGGACTTAGATGTTTGCTTCTTTTATACATTGATGCCCCTTACCTTTTACTTATTTATAGATGGTGTTAAGGGCCACATATGGGGATGTGTGGCTGCACATTAGAATGGACTGAATGTGGGGCTCCTTTGGATAGAAGTCAACGTATATGTAAAAAGGACCAAAATGCCCCTGAATTGGAAAAGGAAACTAAAAAAATAAAACCCTTTATAATGGCATGATTGGAAAAACACAAAATTACTTTTTTTGAAAAAGACAAAAATACTCTAAAAAACCAAGAAAAAAAAAGAAATAGCACGAAAACACTTAAAGTCAAACAACATGAAAGCGGAGCATGCGAGACATCCAGAGAAGAGCTGGGGGCCGATAGACACCATACTCCAACCCCATCCACTTCTCAATTTTCTTTTTTCTCGATGACCATACGGAAGAGAGGTCGAAATCTCGTCTCATGTCCCTTCTCTTGTCCCTTGGCTCCAACGAGGGTTCAAAGCTGCGTCGAGACGAGATAAACTTGCAATTACTCTTTTCAACTCAAGAGTAAAGCGTTTCAGCTTTTATTAAGCTTGGCATCGGGACGGCCTGGCCTGGGCCGACCCAACACTTGAAACCCAGGTCGAAGTCTGGCCCGACCATTAAAACCTGAGTCCGAGCTCGGCCCTAACCCGATCCTCACTATTGAGCCCTCACCAATCTATCAACCCCTACCATCCATCTAATATTTAGAGGCAAATGTGGGGAATGACCTTTTCTCGACCACGTAATCCACAGGTGCAGGAAAATTGACACTCAACTACCGCGGTGGACTTTCGGAGCCGTGGCCCAGCGCCGTGGGGACGGATTGCGGCAAGTTGATTCCCAAGAATATCTCCTCTCGCTGCCTTATATTTTATTGCTCTCCGTCGGATCGCTTGGCAGAGATGCACGTGTAGGAAGTAGCAGATGACAACCTGTTTGGGTCTTTCTCAAGAAAATAATGAACGCACGGAAATCTAAAGGACACCAAACAAAATACTGTAGATTCATTATAAAATTGGATGGGAAGGGAACAACCTTTGTTGGCATGCTGTAGCTACAGGTGTCCAGAGGGGCTGATCTGAAACTTGCACGCCTCCCCTATTGAGACATGAAAATTATGGAGAATCAAGCCTTCCAAAGTTTAATATATAGTCCATAAACTTTTAAAATTGATAAACTATTCAGAAGGTATCTCTCTCTCTCTTATATATATATATATATATATATATATATATATATATAGAGAGAGAGAGAGAGAGAGAGAGAGAGAGAATAAAAGGTAAATACCAGATCACTAAAGCATGAGACAAAAACCAGGCTTCTTAATTTTGTGTTAAAAATTATTGTAAACAAAATGTAAACATCTTAACACGATCCCAAACAGTAATTCAATGTGAATCATGTTTTCATCCAATACCCATTGTTTAGATTCCTGGGTACTTTGGGCACCAATTTTTTTTCCCAATTTTTTTCTCTTTAATCCCTGAAAACTTTATAAGCTTAAGACATCCAACTTTTCTAGTCTTTGGGATTTTATGGTTTAGACTTCAGCGCATCAATTCTTCAAAACAAAAGCAACTGGCAGCACCAAGGACCTAAAGTCTTCCTATAAAATGGTCAAAATTTTGCATGCTTCCTATACTTTTGCAAAACAACTTCCCATTAAGTTGGTGGAGATCATAGAAGGACCCAAATTCTATCAATCTTGTTAAGGGCACTCTTTATTTGGTGCAAAATTTTATTTAAATGTAAATCAAGGTGATTTATGCCAAATCCCCCTCATTTGCACCTACAAAGTAGGCATTTGTGGCCAAAACCTAGGCCCAATATAACGATTTGTGTCCATGTCCAATTTGGATGCAAACAACCTTTTCCCCAAAATACTACTTGTTTCCAAGGTCTAGTCAAAAGTTTGGAGCATAAAATTTCATTGTAATGAGTTTTGTTCTTTGATCATTTAGAAGCAAATGACTTTCTTCATGGTTGCTCAATATCCACTACATAAATTTTAAAAGTCAAGTGCACCTCATAAATCCCAAAGAATATGTTGGTTCTGGTATACTTTTGTCAAAATCTTGTGGTTATGAGCAGCAATTTTATTGACTATCGTAGGAACACGTTGGCAAAAATGCTGAACATGATAAATGGATCAATTTGCACCTAAGTATGGCCAAAAGTTAACATATTGAGTTTCACCTAGAACGTTGGGTTCATGCCAAACCTAAACAAGGACACTAATTTTACATCCAAACATGGCCTCCTTTGTGCCTCACTAGGCGCAACACAATTGAGTGACAAGGGAGCTCACAACCAAAGGGTTCAAACTTCAAAGTTCAAATCCTGTAGTCATTGTCACATTTCGGTATGTTACTTTCTATGGCAAGCGCAATACCCAAGTTAAATGATGTACTATAAGCTTACCTAAGCCCTAAAACAAGATAAAACCTTTGATATAAAAGTATGACCTTCAGGGTTTTATACCGAAGGCAATTTGTAACGTTACGAACTTCTGGGCAGGTCGGGTCGGATCAGGGTCCAAACCCGGACCCGAGCTCCACGCGAAGAGGAGCCCGACGCCCCTTCTCTCGCGTCTTCTCCCTCGACATTACCTCATCTCCCTCGTCCCGCTGGGTTGCACACAACACAGAGAAGAAGGAGGCGGAAGAGATGGCAGCAGCGGAGAAGGTGAAGGGCGACGGTGGTGGTGGCACGTAGGTAAGCCACTGATTCCCCTCTCTTCTTTCTTCTCCTCCTCCCTCTTTCGCCGTTTTCCTCTTCTGACGCCTCTCCCTCAGTCCAATAGGCGATAGGATTCAGACCCATCAAGGGTAGGCCCGATTGCTCTTCGTTGAATGCCCCTCTTTCTCTCGTGCTCCTTACTCGCATCTCTCTCTCTCTCTCTCTCTGCGGTCTCTCTTACTCTCTCTGTTCGTCTCTTCCCTATGTGTCATCGTTCTCTCTCCCTACTCACTCTCGCGTCTCTTTGGTCACGCCTTCCTCTACATTCTCTCTCACTCTCTCTTTGCCCACGCCCTCTGCTCGAGCCCTCTCCCTCAACCGAACAGTCCCTTGCGTCTTTCCTTCTCTCTTGCGCCAGACCCTTCTCTCTCACCCGAACCCTTGGTTCCCCCTCTCTCACTCGTCTTCAGCCTCCCACACAGCTATTGTGGGCCACTTCTAACAACAAACCCCTCTTTTAAACCTCCCTTTTCGCCGATTTTGATTCTCATGTGGCTGTTGGATTGGATTGCAGTTGGGGACATGTTCTTCCCTCATAACAGTGACTAGAAGGCATTAGTGGTGGCGGCATTGCATGGTTTTTGCCATTTGAGGATCGTTGAACGCTTGAGGTGGCTGCCGGAAGCAGCGCAACAGTTCGGACTCTTTGATTGGGGTGAGCGACATCTAACGGAGCCTAGATTGTTGTAAATTTTCTGTTGGAGTACGTATAATTATTGTTTGAGCATGCTAGAATTAAGAATTGATGATTTAGAAGGGATGCTAGAGATGTCGCTATTTTGGGGAAAGTCTAGGACTCAAGTGGATGGACGATGATCCATATCTATAATGATCTTATAAGCATGATAGATTGATTTTCGAAGCAATTAGGAAGCATGGTAGAGATTGTATTGTTGTGGAGAACGTTAGAATCGTTTTGGTGAGCTTGGAGAAATATGCTTCTATTGATGTGCATATACGTTGTATGTTGAGAATCTTATGGTGGGGAAGACACCTCAACTAAGGAAAACAAGTGAGAATCATACATGTGATAAGTCGAATACAAGTTTTGAGTTCTAATCGTTGGCGGCAACCTCATGGGTTCGGTAGAGACCCTTTTTGGAGGGTTTTTGAGGCGAAGACATGCCTTGATGATGGTATTTTCATATTTGTATCGATTGTAAGCGAAACAAGTAAAGAACTTACCATTTGGTTATGTTTGCAGGTACACCGGGCACGTCAAGTAGACCTTGAGCAACGTTGGTCGTAGTTCGAGGTGTTTAGTGGGCACGCGACAGGTATGGCGACATTCCAGGCAAATCCCTGCCTGGGCAAATGTGTAAATGTGTGTTCCTAAGGTCATGGGATTCTAGGATTTGTGATGTGAACTGATTGATTGTTTTGAGATTGAATGTGTGTATGCATGTACATGAATTGATGTATGATATGAAGGGTTTTGAAAGGCTATTAGTAATTGTTTTGAAAATGTTACGCCTTTGCATGTGCATGCTAGAATTGATAACTGTTTAGGACAGATGAGGTGGGGTATCGAGTCGAGTGTCTCCTCGACCCCAATTATGCATTAGAAAACATCCTAGAATGATAATTGTCTAGGACAGATACGAGCCAATCACGGATCGAGACTACTCTCCATGGTTTGGCTAAATTTTGAAATGTGTGATTGATGTGTGTGATTGTGAATGATTTGTCATGTGACAAGTTCTGTTTTGGAAAGCTATTAGAAGCTTGTTTTGAAAACTGTTACGTATTTGCATGTGCATGTTAGAATTGATAACTGCTTACAACAGATGAGATGGGGTATCGAGTCGAGTGTCTCCTCGACCCCGATTGTGCATTAGAGAGCATCATAAAATGATAATTGCATAGGACAGATACGAACCATCACGGATCGAGACTACTCTCTGGGATTTGGCCAAGTTTTGAAAGATCTGATTGATGTGTTCGATAAGATGTGAATTTTTATGAATGTGAATGTGGTGAATTGTTGCATATGTATCGCCGTGGGCAATAATGTAATTGATTGGAATTGAAGGGTAGTTGTACCCGTATTGTATGACGGCTAGCTATGACTGTTAATGTTATGTGTAGACCTCGTGGGGAGGCAATTGGAGGTGTGGGTGCACTCGTGAAGTGAACCAACCTCATGAGCTAGCCGGTCATTCTGTGATTGTGCAATTATAATGATAATAATGAAAGAATAAGAGATGAGAGGCCAGTGGGTTGTGGCATTGTGTTTAGGAGACGTCTCGCTTTCGCCACTGGTCTCGCCTGTTCGGAGTGCAGGCGGTGCAAGGCCTCAGGGTACTGTTGTATGTTGTGCTTGGAGCGTGGGCTCCCGCCTTCCCAACCTGGGTGTCTTAGGGAAGGCTGAGTATCTCTCCTTGGAATTCACACATCCATGGATGAGTGCTCTACCGCTGCAGCGGATGAATATGTCCATACCGTTATGGGCCACCACGGGGGTTGTCTCTCGGCTATGGGCCGCCCATGGTGTGCACGTGCCTGTGTTTGCACCCACAGGAACTGTCAATTCACTAAAGCGAATGAAAATGAATGTGTGTGAATGAAATGTGTGTGAACGAATGTATGTAATTAATGGGCATGTGAATGCTATGATTGAAATGAAATGTTTAAGCATACCTTGCATGTGATTGACATTGTGTTTCTGTGGCCCTTGAGTGGTCTTTCATGTCGTGGTATATGTTAGGGGTTTCCTTGGCAAATGATGTGTCTATGCCCTGACACGACATGACGATAGATTGTTTTTATGATTGTTCTTAGATTTGAGCCCTACCTAAGAGGGTTTGAGATTTTCTTGGCTTGTTGTCATACTGCGAAGGCTAAGTCTTCAGTTATTTCTTTTTCAGGTTTTGGCGAACCCGAAACAGCAGGTTGATCAGATGACTTCACTCACATCCTTCTGGGAAGGTTTTGAGTCTTTGATAGTGCCGGCGCGTCATGGTTTGGTCTCTTTGATGTCTTATTTTGTTAGGCATCAAAGTTGTTGTTTGCGCCATTTTTGTCATACTTGAAATTGTTATATAAATGAGAGTTACACCATTGTTTGGAATGACATAGCTCCCTTTTTGAAATGTTGTGTCGTCACACTTCAATGCTTTATGTTTATAAAAAAAAAAAAATTATTTGAGGGTCAAAAGGTTGGAGTGTGACACAATTTTCCTTAAATAAAGCATTAGAAAAAAAAAGTATGGTCACCTTTCCATCTAAATAATAGATTTGCCCCGAATTAAGTGGCTGTTCAAGTGGTGAAAAAATACCTTTTTAGGTGTACTTCCTTGGTAGATATCCCCACCATACATCAGCTAAGCATCAAACTAAAAAAATTTTAGAGTTTCGAAAACTTGTTGAAATATTCAACTATCTACTGCCAAAGATGATCAAGAATGTTATTGTCCTTAGGAGGTGGATGAAATTGACCATGTGCCATGAAATTAAAACAAGGAGACAATGAAAAAGCTTTTCATATAAAAATTGGGAAATTCTTCGATAAAATTGAAACTCAAACAATAGACCAATTTTGATCTTCTCCACCCAGCCTTTGTATGGATGGAAAAAAGAGAAGATAAGTAACAAAAACGAATTAAGCCCTTAATTCCAACCAATGATCCTAATAGCCTGTCATTATGTGAAGTGCCAAATTAAGAAAGTAACGATAGTTGCCTGTCATTATGTGAAGTGCCAAATTAACCAAGGATCTTTTGCCAAAGATCCTTCCAAATTTTCCGCTGCAGTTGTGACCACATATTATGAAGTGCAGAATTGAACTAAGAATGATTAACAAACATAGATTTCTTATAAATGCTATTCCGAATAATCTTTCATGTTTTTCAGGCCAAAGGAAATATGCATTTGAACAGAAAACACATGGACCAAAGAGGTAAGATGATTGGCGGCAATGATCCTAATAGCCTGTCATTATGTGAACAGAAAACACTCAGCATTCGAAACGCTATGCCCATGAACGAAGTGCCAGATTGGCGGCAAATCAAAGAGCTAAAAACAAGAAAATATTACATTCATATTGAAATTGATTGGAACAGATTCAAAGACTCCTGATAATTAAATAAAAAATTTCAGACGTACAACCCAGTGCCAAATTTGCAAAGAAAACGGGCTCTCTTCCTCCATCTCTCTCTGCAGCTATTGACTGGCAATTTCTTGAGTACTGTAGGCGTCTTAAGTGGGGTTCTCGACGAACTTATATACACTGAAGATCCCTGCAGCTTTGCTTTCATCTTAAACTCAGTCGTGGGCATACCGCAGCTAATCATCAGCACCTGCAAAAAATTTAGTGATGCTGATAAGTTGTTGAGAAAACTGTTTGACCAGGCAATAGTGAACAAACACAAGAAAAGCATCTAAACATTCCCCATGCTGAAGACTGAGGCAGTACAGCCAATTCAGTAACAAGTCAAATCACGTTCACCGTAACTCAGCCCGTTCACCGTAACTCAGCCCCATCCCCAGGACTTTACCACACACATTCACCATACCAAGGGTAAAGGATAGAAGCGTGCCACACACACATATAATCTGAATGGAAGGCCCCAATATTTTGGTGTGCCTTATATACCACAGGGCTAAAAAGCAGTAATTCTACTTAATATGATGGTACAGATAGATTGAACACAGTTCTAATGATAGAAATCATTCTTTGAATCATGTGCTTTGGAATAAAATCATGACCTCTTAGCCCATCAAATTCTTTGGGTATTCAGAGTCATTCATTTTTTTGTGCCAACTTTTCTTCTTAAGATTGACAGGATGTGATTTAAAACCCATTTGTTAAATAAATATGTAGATTATGTCCACCAAATTGTTTTCACTATCTGATCACTTGATCAAATGAATAAAAGCAGGCAACATGGGGTTCATAAAACTAGAGTACACCATTTAATCCCTATAAATATATAGACACACACTGTGCAAGAGAGAGAGAGAGAGAGAGAGAGAGAGATGCTTAAAGTACAGGTGGTTTCTTCCTGTCAACTGAAACGTTCAAACTTTATGCACCAGAAAGCCAGAATTGTCTCATTTATGCAGCTTTTGCCTCACTCACTGACACTGACACACAAAATGAGAAAAACACAAGCCTAATGGTACCTAATCATGGATGGTTGTTCTGGTTCATGGCAGAACATTGACATTGAGAGACCAAGCATCTGTGAACCAGGAGATTTACTGGAGAAAAAAGGGATCGACTATCTCGGCCTAGTGTTAACCTTCGAATACAACATAGGTTACAATTTATTACAAGCATATCCAAACATCTATCTTTTTATCCAAGGAACAAATAACCAATCAATAGAAGAGGCAGGTATCCTTCTATAAATCAAAGAATTTTCATGTATTGGTTAAAGCTGAAATTTATACACGTTACATCAATGATAGTCATAAACAAATTTGATTGATGAACTTACTCGTTTTAGGATCAATATGCACAAAGAAACTCGCAGCAACAATAAGATAACAAAAAATTAGCATCAGCCCTTTGAAGTAGTTTGAAGTACCTTCCTGCAGCACACAAGTAAACGATACAAATTATCCACATTATTCAACTCAACAACCATTCAAGTTTAATAAACAAATAACAGAAACTCTTCCAAAAAACTAATAGTCCACAAATTCCAAATAATAAAAACAAGAATGCTATTTACGACCTTATTCTACATGTCATTTTAATCTTATCAGTTCACAAGGTCAAAGATCATTCTTATCACTAAAGAATGAAAACCTAAACTCAAGTAGACAACTGAAAAGAGTTTTACATAATTCTGCAACAAGGCTACAAGTGAAGCAAAAAAAAAATGCAATGCAAAACTCCAGCCTTAGACAGGAAATGAATCACAAAGTAATGATGTGAACTGCAAAACAGACCTGCAGCATAAACGTGACTACCAGAACCGTAATGAAAAGTGTAGCCGTCTCAAATAGCTGAAAATTGAGGTCCATTGGCTTTTCCATCATCCAGCCAACAACAACGCAAAAAGGAATCTGCAATTCCAGATAGCGTGACATCCATGCATAAGTAGCCACAGAAAAATCCAAAGGCATGCAAAATTGTCAGTAAGCCAATCAGGCTGAGCTGAACTTATCCTAGAAATAAATTACGAAAAAAAACTGAATAACTAATATAGTTCTTGCAAACAACATTCAACAAGTAACTTCATATAACTGAAACCAATATTAGAAAATGCATAATGTGACATGCACGTCTCGGTTCCAAAGATGTGTAATGTAACATACCTAAATCATAAATTAGTCTTTTAAAAACTAGGAAATCACAAAGAAAAGGGAACATGCACCTAAAACAATGAATTGAATAAATATAAGAAACCAACAATCATTAACTTAACAAAGACATAGTAACCAAATATTTTCTAACAGTTTGACTTTGATTACTATATTTTCTCAAATTGATAGTTTCTTACTTTGACATATTTATGCAATTCAAGTTAGCATAAAGAAAAAAATTTCTCACTTTTATGAGTTTTTTGTAACATCTCTGAACTTCTTTTGAATTTTCATAATAATTAAATAAGTGATCAAATATTCAAAACCACTGGTAATTATGTTAGTCTATATATGATAGTTTGAGTTTGTGCAATAGCTTTATCCTTCAGAAAGTCTGTTTTACAAGCTCAATATATAGTGACCAAAGATTGGACAAACATTTGCTGAACCTAAAGCAGCAACACATTTTTTAGTTTGTTTACTAGTTTCAACTTTGGAAAATCCAATAGTGCGACGGATTACACGTCACACCTACATTCTTTAACTATATTAACCTAGATTCTTCATATAAAGAAATATCTTGAGAAAAATCAAAATATGCAAGGATAAACCGAAGGAAATAATATTCAGGTTCGCTTCCACATCTAAAGCATACCACAAACATTGAAATCTGAGTGGAAGATCCTATTGCAACTCCCAAGGAAATGTCCTGGAAAGAAAAAAAAAATGGTTATACCACCATAATTGGGAGAGCTATAACAGCTTATGGATTTGACCAGACGTACAAGTTTATCTTTCATGGCAAACATGATTGCACTGGCATGCTCTGCAGCATTTCCCACAATAGGAAGAAGAATGACACTGATGAATGCAACAGGCATATTCAACGATTCAGATGCTCCCTGTAAAAAGTCTCCGAGGGAAAAAGGAAAATCAGCAAGCAGCAGGCTTCAAGAGAAAAGGTAAGCACTGAGTGTCAACAACCAGATAAGAAAAAAGCTAATTAAGTTATTTTCATGAAAAAAATTGATTTTTCTGTTATCAAAATTTTAGTGCTTTAGGAGCCGTTAATTTTTAATTGATTAAGATAACACATTTAAAACCTACAAAATTATTGAATTGTTATGTATTTCCTATCATATCCCTCTTAAGCTCATAGCTATTAGGTTAGATTGCATAAAAGATACATTGATAGTCTACTTCGATGGGTCTGGTTCTTTGTCCCAAACCTAACTGGTCAGGGAGGCACACACACATACATATAATGGGAAATAAGTAAGACTGTAAAACTAGTCCCAAAAATAGATCTGGATTTTCAAGCCCTTTTTCCCCCTCAAGATTCACCGTTCCTAAAGTGGAGATGGTTTTGAAAAGGAATAGGAAAAAAAGGAAGAAAGAAAGAGAAAAAGTAGGTGAAAGAGTGAAAGAGAAAAAAGGAATTGGCAAAACTAGTCACAAAATGGGATCGGCAATAATAGAAGAGGCTACATAATCTAACAAAACCCTGCCTCATGACAGAAGAAGCATCTCTGCCTTTTCCAATGAGTTTTCCAGACACAAGCTAATTCAGGAAATTTAAGGAAAGTCCAAGATTTTGCATGTACTAATTTGTCCAAACAAGTCAAATATTGGACACAGTGACATGATAACAATAAGAACCACCAGGTCAGTTTCTCCCAAGAACAGACTATAGTGAACAGAGAGTCTTATAACACTACTCCGAGTATCGAACAGCCCCTTAAGGTTCTTAATGCAATGAGAAAGACTTGAACTGGTTTTGTGCAAGAAGAGGGCGACCCTAAGTCACAGCGGTATGTGGAATTGGCCCCCGTACGTGTACCAGTACGGTGGTACGGCAAAATGGGTATGCCGGCACGGGTCTGATACGTTTGGATCAGTTCTGAGTCAGAACCAATCCAAACCATACTCTTTTACCTTTTTACTGCCTGACGTCTCCTTCTTCCTCCACCAGCACCTCTCACGGTTTCTTCTCCAGCCTGAACATAACATTAAAGCAGATGGCCACTAGTGGGAGATGGATGGCGGCAGTATTCAGCGTAAGGTTTTTTTTTTTTTTCATTTGACTCTGCTGTTTGGGGTTTTTTGCATTGTTTCACCTTCCTTTTTTTTTTTCATATGCTGCTTCTCCCTTTTTTTCTCATTTGATTCTGATTTTGGTATGCTGTTTCCCTTTTTTGTGTTATTACTATTGTCGTTGCTTCGTGATCTAGGTTTTTCACTGCTGTACTTTTCCTAGTTCTGTTTCATCTATGCTTTGCATGTATTTGATGATTTTGGGGTTCAAGTTTTGCCCCATGTTGATAATCTTTCTGTTTAGCAGCTGCCTTCTGCAGCTATGCCATATTTCTATTTAATCTGCCATTTCTTCAAAATCTGTCCCTTCTTCAAAATATGCCAGTATGCTCTCTTGCTTAGGTTATTATAGGCATATGGTTTGAATATAAATTTTGTAATTTTAACTATAAATATTGTTCTGTTTTAAATTTTAACAAAAATAGTATGAATTTGGTTTCAATTTTACTTTTTTGTGGAATTTTGCATATTTTTTTTCACCAAACCACCATACCAAGATGTTAAAAAATCCACGTACATGTACCCGTACCTATGTGGCTTAGGGGCTACCACTTACTACCAGTGGATGTAGATGCTTGACGCAGTGATTAGGGTTCATCACTCTAATCCCCATGATAAAAGCACTAGAAAGCAAGAACAAAAAGGAAAAAGAACGAAAAATCAATGTAAAAGGGAATTAGGGTTTTTTTCATCAACGGTTGGCCCTAAACAAAAGAAAAGAGGTCTTTTTAAGAGGCCTGACCCTTAGATCCGAATTGGATCTTGAGTCCAATAACTAAAAGTATCCAAACCCAAAAATAACATCAATGTTCAAATAGGCCAAATCCAAAGCCTAAATGGATCCGAATGTAGGATCCGATCTAACTCTAAACTACACTGCAACCATGCTTCTTTTCGATTTATGCATCAAGGGACAACAGTTTAACACCTACAAGAAAAAAACCAATGTACATAAAAGTATTGGTGCTGTATCAGTTTGCTCAATGATATAGCATATTATTCGCTGTGTGCCATAACATATGTGCCAGTATTTCCTTAGATTTAGTATTTGAATTTAACAATTTATTTAAAACATTTTAAACTTATTTAAAAAATGATAAAATGTATCAAGCTTGCATCGCATCAGAAAAAAAGCCGATGGAATATGTGTTGGCTGAGATGGTCCAATATCGACAACACAGGAAAATGCATCATGGCCACATGGCCATTTCAAAAATAATGGCTTGAATACTAAATGTTACTTGAATAAGAACAATGAAATGGATGCAATTCTGAGCCATGTAGCAAGGAAGAAAAGAAAAGTTTTTGGCCATAAATTGTGAAATCCATATCAATTGGCTGCAAAGGTATCAACAGCACATACAATCTTGCAATACTTTGCCAAGCTTTCTGAAAAAAAGGAAAAGTATATACCTTCAAGTATGTCTTAATCTTTTAATAGTTTTTTTCATATTTTCTTGTTTTTTTATATCTTTAAAGTTTGAAGGAAAATAATACAAATATATTATTTTTGTTATTTTCATATTTCATGAGTTCTAAACCTTCTAAAATTTTTCAAAAGCCAAAGAAAAATCATAGTTTGAAAGAACTGCAAAAAAGTCATCACTAGGAAATAAATGAAGATAATTTTGGCGATTGCCCTAGAGAGAGAACAATATCCTTAGGAAAATATTGTAGACATAAAAGCACTATCAACAAAGCATTTTAGATAAAACATATTAATTTACCAGATTAAATTGTATTTGGAGACCAAAACAGAGGAATTAGACTGCTAGATTTAGTAGCAACGAGCAACAAGGCATGGATGCAAAAGAAACAAAAGGCTGACAGGATTTGCCTTGAATGTAGCACCATAGTTTATACAAGATAATTGCTTTACTATTTTTGGTAAGATCATTGGTTATTCTAGCCAACTCAAAATCAATAGATAAAGAGTAAACAAAATGCCACAAGATGACACAAGTTACAAAAGACTTAGAATTCATGGTCTCGATATCAAAATTGAAAAACCTATTCTTTTTAGAAAATAACAAAGTAGAAAAACTTGATGCCACAGTTGTTTTTGTGCATAAAATTGTTGGAATATCTTTCTCAATCTTTAGTTAAAAGAACAAAAAATTTCAGGGATAAAATAGAAAACAATGAATTCACAAAAGAATTTTATTGCTAATAAATTCCTAGCAAGTTAGCAACTAGACTTGTAGCTACCTTACAACATGAACTGGCCAGTGTATAAATCTTCTTTCAAAGTCATAGTGCAAACTGCAAACGAGGATATTTGGACAGAAGACAAGCATAGTGGAGACTCATCATTATCCATAACAATCAGACCACAACTAGCATCCCTTAATATCATGATCTCGAAGTGCAGAGCATGCATAAAGTATAAACATGAACAAAGACAAACATAATACCTGTATTGCATCGACAAGATATCCAGAAAGAATGGAGATCCACACCGTTAAAATAGCAAGCCAACAAATAGCTGCCCACAGACTTATCTCAGGAACCTCTTCATCCTCAGCTATGGAGGCTTCAACACTGTTCTCTATTTCCTACAAGCATTTTTTTTTTGTTTCAAAATTATGTTTTAAGAAACAAAACATGTTGCTTACAATTTAAAATAACTAACAAGAAGCAGACAGAACCTGAAAAGAAAATAATGAGAATAATTCCACAAGAGCATGAATATGTCCTCACAAGTTTTTAATAGATAAAATGGAAGCAGAGGAAAATAGAAAGAAGAAAATGAGAAAACAATTTGATACAACTTCTTGTTTTAGTATATAATCAGTAAAATGGCATTCCCTAAACCACTTGCATAACATAGGCCATGCATAATGAAAAAGCAGCTAAAAGGGTGCAGTATGAGTGCATGACCATATAACCCCTTGTACTATGCATTCAAATCTGTGCTAAACTACACAAGAATTTCCACAACCATTTGTTAATATATTTTTCTACTTTTTGTGGTTTTGTACAACGTTTCATAACTATTTCAATTTTTTGTCAATGTTTTGTAAGAAAACTAGTAGAAAACTTATAATTTCCTTTATCATTTTCTTACCTATTTTGAACTTTTTGAATTCCCGAGATTCTCCTAAACCAACAAAGTTTCTTTCTAAAGCCCAACAAAAACCTTGCCAATAAAAACTCGCATGACTATGTTTTAGATTCATGCAAAAGGGTGTACAACTTTCCTTGTTATTTATGCTTTCTGGAAGAAAAAATAATCTTGAGGATCACGAACTTTATCATGGTTTTCTTACTCACCAACTTGCATGTCATTGCAAGTCGCTCCTGCCTTTTACTTCTTTTTCACTACTTTTAGCACCTTAGATCTGGTGCATGCAGAAGCGCATTCCTTGGTTGCACCTCAAGTCAAGAGATCAGCTGAGGTTACTATTATAGATGCCTTTTTGAAGAAACAGAACATTGCCTTGTGATGGCACCTTATATCTGGTATATGTATAATCCATGAAGAACCCAATCCCCTGATTGCCCCTCAAAACAAGAGATTGGCTGAGGTTGCCATTGGAGATGTCTTTTTAAGAAACCTCACATTGTCTTATGGCTCGATCTGTGGCAAGGCCTGTCTCAGAATAATATCCATCCTGGTAATATGGAAAAGCCAATGGGAGCCAGGAGCATATATGTCTATCCCCTGATACTAATTAAACTTTTTTTCATGTCTTATGGAATCTCAATTAATGTGCTGTTTTCTATGCATTTCACTTCAAAAGCATGAGAATCATTATTTTAGTTGGGAAAACTACTAGCTTGAACTTAGTTTTATTGCTCATATTGCAACAGTCAACAGTGATATTTGCACATACAAATCCATCAAACCCA
Organism: Nymphaea colorata; assembly: GCF_008831285.2. Taxonomy (NCBI): domain Eukaryota; kingdom Viridiplantae; phylum Streptophyta; class Magnoliopsida; order Nymphaeales; family Nymphaeaceae; genus Nymphaea; species Nymphaea colorata. The sequence goes on from NC_045144.1 coordinate 6,443,171, forward strand.
TTGTACTCAACTAAGATCTCATCATAACTCTAAATCTACTTTTCAATGTTTACAGTACTTCCAATTTTCTGTATAATTCTAAATTATGCATGCAAATAATTTCATCTACAACTATTCCTGTACCGAGCAATAGCTTGGCATTTTGCAGAAAAAGCTGCACAATTAGTGTGCAAAACGCATGCAAGCAAGCAATTAATATAAAATTTTAAAAAGCAATGTCACTAAAAGACTCTTTTTGTATTAAAAGGACAAACCTCATCAATAGGAGTGTAAAGACTTGGACGGCTTTTCAATTGGAATAGCAGATAACTTGCATATGCCAGCAGCATTATACAGCTACTAAACCTTGAAAGTGCCAACTCTGACTTCCCAAAGTGCACCTCCGTATGGGTAAAATGAAGAACAGCTGGGAAAAGGATACCCATGACAGCCATAAGCAGCAATCCCGAGCTCACCACAGCAGCTTCCTGAATACAGTGGCTACTTGTTGACCTTTCATGATGGTAAATGATAAAATGATCCAAGATATTATTTAGCCCTGCCTACCTTGTTGAACCGTTGATCCTTTTTGCAGTGTCTGATTCCACCACAAAAGAAAGCACAACCAAGCACCAATAGCATATTGGATAAAATAGAGCCAAGTAATGACTGCTGGACAACACGTATCATACCACTTTTCAAAGCATATATAGAAATAATCATCTCAGTTGCATTGCCAAATGTAGCATTTAGGAGTCCTCCAACTGTGGAGAGCAATGAACTAGAGTGAGCAATTAATGCTTACAAAGAAAGTCAAGAAGCACACCAGCTTAAAGCAGCAGTTTGCAATACTTCTACTAAAATGACTAACATCATGGCAACCATGCCAAGAGAGTATCTCCAATATATACTATATGGATATGAAGTTACAACTGAACTTCATGAGTAAACAAATAACTAGACATGCACTTCTGAGAATGAAAGGCTTCAGCATCCATGTTATATGAAGAATAAGGATTCAAAAGATTCACATATCACCACCACTGGTTGTGTGAATTACAAAAAGTTCATACTCGTGTACTTAAGCAGGGAGTTCATTTCATGATTCGTTGGCATCAGAAATCTTAGAAGAGAATCTATGCCATGCCTCAAGGCTCATTCCTCATTCGGACCTGTCATGATCTTAGAAAATTTAGAACATATATTAATCTAAGCAAGGCCTAATACTTTGTCTTTTCTTGTTCCGTATAGATGCTCGCAAATTGAACTTGAAATTCTTGAATCAATCCGAATACGAAGCCCTTAATCTAACAAGCTGGGTTAAAAGTTAAAACTAACACGAGTGTCATCATAGACTCGTAGTCTCATAGAGATTCCCACCGATCCTGCAGCCAGCTTTAGTCCAAAGCCCAAACCAAAAACATAGAGCCATAGAGGAATGAAGCAAAAAAAATTCCCATAAAATTTATCAAAATCTTCACTATAGAACAATTCTCAAGCCCTTCACCACATAGGGTGTTATTTATCATCACCCTTGAGGAGCTCAAACATGGGGTGCCACAAAGAGGTATGCTTTATGTATCTACCCATTCAAGGCAGGTATTTACAATACCTTTTCTGTTAAAAACCAGACATCCATATTTCTGAAAGCAGGTTATAAAATACATTTCATGAAGAATCAACTTATATAAAACTGTTACGTAACATGGGCAAAATCCATAATTGAGTGCGTCAATGACTCATCCATCAGTATGTTTTTCAGAGATTCAGAATTACGACCACCTAGAAACAGAGATTTTAACAGGTTTCAAAAAATGTTGTTATTTAAGCTGGAATAATACTTGCTGAATAATACTGCAGGTGTCAATTCACAGTTATCCCATGAAGACCACGAAAACCTAATACAAGTCTTTCCTAAACCTATGCATTCCAATTTTCATTTTTGACCTAAATCACATAAACAGTGACCTACTCAAAAGATTATTGGAGAAATTTAACATTTTCTCCAAAAACGAAAGGTTCCTTGCTTAATCACTCAAAGGTACTTAACTCAAACTCAGTTTTCCATTCCGATTTTGTAAATCCCTTTTATAATATACCATTTACAGTAGGTTTATACAGGGGCAAATATCAACTTAATTCTAGACGTGACAGAGTCAGGTTAAAGGTTTTTAATTCCGAAAATCCAAAATTTTGTAGATCTGACTCAAACACAGACTAATATCTTTTCCTCACAACCCCTGCATGCCATGTGCAATATTAGGGAATCATCACTGATACATGTGCTAAATCAGCAAATTACCTGATAGAATTTAGGGTAACCCAGTCTGGTTTTACAGGTTGCCTCTTTTGGTCAGGCCTGAACTTAGAAATTTAGAATTACTAATCTTGACCCTAACTTGCTCTGTTTTGATTAACTTGGTTGAAATAACTTCTTAGTTGCCATTAGACCATATTTCTGTGTTCAAGTACTACCAGCATATAACCTAAACAGACTTCTGAACACAAGCAAGGTACAAGGGTTAGTGTCGGCATGTCTATAGGACTCACGATTGACAGCAGTTTTACCCAATTCCTGGTTCTATTTTGACTAGGACAGATAAAAATTCAGAACCAGGCCTCATAGATGTCCGCATGATAACTATCAACTTTAGGTTTAGGTTTAAGCCCTTCACAAATCAACTACAATGAAGAAGGTCAACAAACACAGAACGAACACTGAGTTGATTTTATGTGAACACGATATCAAGCTGAATGTTGCAGGATAACTGGAGGATTTCGTTTTTCTTTTTGTCAAACCAATACATGTCTAATGTTCACCAATGTTCAAAATAGTTTTACAATACAGATCTGACAACCACTAGTCTCCCACATAAAATTGCAACCTAGCTAGAAGTTCAGATAAATACAGTTTGGTAACTTGGTTTAATCTGACATAAACATCTGAAGAATATAATTATAAACATGAATACAGTATGTTCTTGCATGCTACGGCTCATCCTTGCATGTGAATCTCTACCCGACCCAAAGCAGAATATGATAAACTCATCATGCAAGATCTTCTCAGCTACAAAACAGAAATAAATTTAACGTTGTATGCCAGTACAGAAAGATGAAGAAAATGAAAGTTCATTATTGGAACACAATCAAATGATTGCACTCAGCAGCCTGGTCAGGCCCAACTCTGACCATGCCTCTACACAATACTACAGGCTACAGCATACTTGACTCGAATGCAATAAATACTAATCAAAATCCTATGCCCTAAATGGATGAAATCGTGAAGTCTAATATCATATTTAATACATGCTTGCTAAAATTAAGGACACGCTAGCATTATCTTATTCATACAACAAGTTAGCATTATTTTATTCATACATGAACCAGCCTAACCTGGCCCAAGCTTAATTAAAACCAGAAAGAATGCTGAACTATATCCCTGACATGCACAAATGAAAAATAAATGCACGCCCTAGTAAGGAAGAAAGGAAAAGAAAAACAACATCTCTCTCTCTCCCCACCCCCTCCCTCCCTCTTAGTGACAAAGATAAGCCTACGTCTGCACTCAGCCACATACCTCTAGCTGTGCCATGGGCGGCAAGGTCGGCATAAGCCTACAGTTCAAATGATTCACGTCTTCAACTATGGGCCTCAGGCCCTCCACACATGGGATGCTAGGCTCGAGCTTAATTGTGAAGATCCAAGTCTATCAAATATTCATGCAACAGATTCAAACCTAACAATGGGTCCAAACTTGAGCACAAGTCCCTAATGGACCTTGAAGATGATCCTAGCTGTAAGCACAAGGAAGTGAAAAGGAACTAAGTCTGTAGTGAAATTTGGCAAGCCATTGCCTATCTTTTCTATCTGTCAATTCCGAAGAAGGTTGGAGGGCAATCCATCCCCTCAACCATCCTAAGTCCCTAGCATGCATCTAGCTTGAAGAGGACCCCACATGCTCTCCTCGCATCTCTCCTCCATCAGACATCTTGATGAACACAGCTTCTTATTTCTCTCCAAATAGGACAACTTATCACAATATTCTTCATCTTCATGTGGCACCTCAATATAAATTGCATGGTCTATTTCCTTGTGCATAAGTTAAGAGGAAGGAGTCTCTTGTTTCTTATGGGTTCACGTATAGTTCATCTTTGACAAGTCAAAGATTGTGGTTGTGGGAACGGCAACATTAGTTATAATATTCTTATACTAATATTACATTTTTCCCATGTTAAAATTACTTGCTTCTAACATTCCCTTCGTTTGATCGAATGATGGCTTAGACATTTTACGGTTTTACCACAGCCACCATGTTTAATTTTGCAATTGGTTTGCTCCCTTCTCTGCAAACAACCATCTTGGTCCACCACAAGGATGTTTCTACCTTGTGCTTCCAGGTAGGATCATCTTCCCAAGTTTATTCAGGACTTCTTAAGTATGGACTCATTCTTTGGTTCATGTTCTAACGAACCATGTCATATGAGTGCTGGCTACTACACACAAGCCCAGTGCACGCAAGGTGCATTGTGGGTGGTAATAATTCTGTTTGTTATACTTTACACTCTAATTAGATGTATATGTGTGTTTGTGTATGTGTCTCCTTGTATTTTTCGAGAACTAGCACACCAGCACTCACACCATACTCATGTGACACAAATGACGAGCTTGTATATGAGAACCTTGCACACTTCAAGCCTTCAAGGTTTGATTGTTGAAGAATTCACTATATTGAGGGAAGAGGAGGTGGAGCAAGCACACAAAGAGAGAGAGAGAGAGAGAGATCATTGTCATCTACTATCAGTTCCTAATAATATGAACTTCTGAGGAACTTATAACAAAATCATCCATAATCTTGTGAGATGTAGCAAGGAGCTATAACTACTAGTCTATGTCACATAGGTGCAGAGTGCAGGGTGTAGGTACGGATGAGGGTGCCAAACCAGCATATTCCAAAAAATTTAGGTGCTGCAAGGGAAATTTATTATCATAATTATTAATTTATTATTAATATATATATATATATAACAAAATTTTATATAAACAAAACTCTATGACAATTAAGTAATTACAAATAACATTATAAGCATGTATATATTATTACTATAATTTACTTATGACTGTATATAACATACGTGCAGTGCATACGAGCATATCAGAACATCTATAATATGTTATATATAGTAATTTAGTAATATAACATACTAACATAGAGCAAAAAAAAAATGATGCAATCATAGAAGCAGAAATTAAAAATTTGAAATCAAAACTTCAAAAGAAGAACACTGAACACAGCTGTACAAAAGCTTATTTTATATATACTGAGTTCATAACTTGACAATATAACCCGATATCAGCAAGAAAACGAATCGATGAAGCGATTATTCACTCTGGAATCCGGCTGGTGGTTAGGTTATGGTGGGTTCAGAGTCTTTAGACTTAATCCAGCTGTTTTCCAACGGGGTTGGGTGGAGACACAGTGCCTCTCCTCGCTGTACGAGATGGCGATGGTATAGACTCAGTGCAGCAGTGCTTCCCATCGTTGGATGGTGGCTGATAATGATGAAACCAGTGCCTCTCATCGCCGGAAAAGGGTTGAAGTCTGCCGCCGCTTGTTGGAAGATAGCGCGCCGGTCGCCGGAAAACCGTGAAGATCACCAAAAGGTGAGAGCACAGTAGGGGCGAAGGACCGTAGTAGGGGTGAGGTCTTCAACTGAAATCAGAGTCGAAGCCCTAAACCCCTTTTCTTTTACGCTTTAACAAAGTATAAAAGTAAAAAAGTAGGATGCATTTGGACCCGACGCAGGTTGACCGCACCCGACTCACATTGACTGGACTCGGGTGCGTGTCGGAGCCGCACCCGCTGAGTCGTGTCGATGCTGGTGTGGTAGCATAAATGAAGTGTCTGTGTGACATTGCTACTAGTGACAACTTAGTCTTAATGCTATTAAATATTAATGCAAAATCAGCAATCCAACACCTGAAATATCTGAATTTTCCTTTTTTATTTTCACACACGCAGATTAGGAAGTTGGGCATAGATGGCATCTTTTCATACCAATCCAGCTATAACGTTTAACCTAGATATTTGACCTTCAAGGCTTCAACAAAGAAAATTTTTCCAGAATAGAAATAATATAAGAAGGCATAATAGCACAATAAATAAAAGAAAATAAACGTGTTTTGCCATAAAGTACCTGTAGGCCCAGTGAAGAAGGCAAGTTGCCTGCATCAAAACACGAAAGAGGTCATTTTTGCATACAGAACTGCATGACAAATAAAAGCAAGAATTACAACAGCAGGAATAGAAAGTTATCTTACACCAGAAGATGTAGTGACAAAAGAATTGCTTACTCTGTAGCATAACCCAAGCGCTCAGCCAATGGTGTTATGCCCACTAAACTGAATAAGAAAACTAATCCCTGCAATAATGAAAGGTCCATAAAGTATCAATATTTCAAAAACTGTGTGTCTACGTTTTAGTGCATGACTATACAGCAGTTATACATGGTACATGCCAGAAATTTGAGCTATTTAGACTCGGAGATTAAGGTTCAAGAGAAACCAGTGCTGCTCCAACATGTCCACATCCTTTCTGTGCATTGGCTTTCATGTTTGAAAGAAACTAGACAAAGAACTGACCCTTTCACATGTCATATTGGTCTCCAAATCTAGAAATCATGACATCTTTGGACTATTTAGCACCTTTGTAAAAATCGTGGCACTCAAACTGGTATCAAAAAATCTTAAGGGTATGCAACAGGACCAAGTCCTTATTCTTCTTCCTAAATCTTTCTTCCAGCACTAGTTTACACCTTAACAGCACATGCAACCAATGTTGTAAAAGGTGTATTGTAACGTGTATTGGTCGGCCCGACCTATACACTGTACTGTAACATATCATAAATGTAGTGTAGCGTATTGTGAATAAATTTTTGAATTCATAAAAATTTAAAAAAGAGAAAAATTAGAGAAAAAATTAGAAAATTGGTAAAATCAGGAAAAGCAAAGAAAGTTTCAGAAAAAATGTGTTCTATTATTCAATATAAAAAACTCATCACATCATTCACAAGCCATAATATATTAACAACACATTTAGAAATTAGAAATAAGAAATTCATAATAACATAATACGCGTCTATCACAGCTCTAATGTTTAAACTTTAAGCGTTTTAGATTACATACAAGTTCGCAACATATAATATACTATGATTATCATCACTCAAGGTCTCATTGTCCCCATAGGGCCATGAGTAAACCTTCTTCTCCACCAATGAATTCTGCCCTAAATAAATGATTTATCACATAATTGAGCAATTTTTGTAGAAAAACTAGTAAAACTTCCCCTTCTCACAACTTTTAGACATGTTTAGAAAGATGAAACGAGAGGCTTTTTTGTAAAAAAAAATACAAAAATTCATTTTATCCTTGTATCGTTCTTTTGTAAAAAAAATACAAAAATTCATTTTATCCCTATATCGTACAAAATAGGGGTGTATCGGTTGTATCATACGATACGCCCCTGCACCGTACGATACAGGTGATACGCCCACGATACACAAGTGTATCATGTATCATAGGTGAATCATATAGGTTTTTCAAATTCAAACCTATAAGATACAAATCGCACGATACGGGCCCGTATTGTGTGATACGGATAATACTACATGCAACTACACTTACAATCAAGAGAGCAAGAGAATATATCTAATTCTCTTGGCATGATAGTACCCAACTTTCTGAATGTCAAGTACAAGATTTGCTGAGTATGCAAGTCAAAAAGACTGATAACCTGAAGCTAAATACTGAATGTACTACACCCAAATAATGAATGGGTAGTCAGTGAGCAAGTTTGTTCATGAGTCAGATATAGTCAACATAATAAAGAAAATTGCAATGGCTCAGGAATTTTGCAAAACACCCTTCATGAGTTTGAAGCTTGCAACAAGTGAGCAATATAACTGGAAAGTGGAGACCGAAAATAGCAAAGAACTAAAGAAAACAAGTAGGGAAAAGGAGCAAATTGAGTTTCAAGCACTCAAAAAAGAAAGACCAAAAAATGATGGTGAGAACTTCTAACTTACATGCCTTCCAGTTAGATAATGAAGGAGGATTGCAAGTGGGCCAAAAGGTAATAGTACATTGATCTTGGCTTTAATCAAAACAGTGTAAACGCTGGTCCATATCGTATATCTGATTTGCTTGGGAGTCCACAGTGTGAAATCTGGAACAGATGATGAATGGGGCTTCCTGGATCTCGAAGATGAGACAATTGGGTCTCCCTCTTCGCAGCTGGGATGCTCTTCTACTGGGCTCATCTGAATAAAGAAAAGTGGCACAAATAGCTCAGAAAGGTCGCCAAGGTCTTCCAAAAAGCAATTCTTCCAGAGTCACCAGAGCATAACCCAGAGATTAGCGGTACTTACTTCAATTGATGGATGGACAATGACCATCATAGGTGGACTGCCTCTCAGTCAACTCTTAAGAAACAAATAAAACAAGCGCGCTCATCCTTCAAGATAAGTGTAAGAACCCTAAACGAAAGGACCGTTCAGGATGTCAGAACAAACGTCGTGGACTATCAAACATCAATGCACATGAAGATGTAGAAAATTTATTTATCAAAATCTATTTAGTCATATAGAGTTCGTAAAAATCTGATTAATAAGCTGCCAATAATTCTGCCAAGTTAACAGAAAATGTGAGATTTCATCTGTTTGACTTCATAAAGCACATGAAATCCACAGGCTTATCAATTTTGATTCGTCCGTTTTGACGACTACCAACTGGACAACTGAGACAGGGAGACGAGAAATCGCTGCCACGGAATAACGGCATATAGGATCAGAAACAGCAAGATCGAGAGAGAAAAACAAAATATATGAAAAAAGAAGGCCTGTTCAAAAAATAAAACAGTAGAACTGTCGAGAAAAATCATAGTCTAAAGCAAAAAAAGGGCTAAGATTATGTAAATCTGATACCTATTGCGTGATTGTTGAAGCCAAGAAGACAACAACTACCGCCAAATGATAAGGGCAGCAATCTCAGTAAAGGAACTTGCACCGGAACTGACAGAAACAGGATATTCAAAGTCCAATACCCTTACAACGCATAAACTGAGGCAAAAAGTAAGTTATCACATTTCAAGCAAAATACAACGGAAGGGGCAAAACGAATCCAAAAACCAAGATATCAACAAACAAATGGAGAAAGGGAAAAGAAAATGGCCTGACCTTTTTCCTCAATGAGTGAACCTATTTAGATCTGTCCTGCTCCTCTCTTCCGTGTGCATGCCGTGAGAAGACTGAGTCGAAGCCGCCAAGTCTAAGCAGCAGCCATTAATGGGCGAAGGAAGTGATGGGCAGGCGACTAGAGTAGGAAGGAGACGGGAAACCAGAGAAGGAGAAAAAGAAAAACAAGAATCGGTCTCCTTCGGATCTTCTTATAGCGCGTAAGAGTGGACCAGAGAGGGGAGGGGAGCAGCGATCCCTGCCACATCAAAATTCACGATCTGTCTATGAAGCTTCCTAGAAGGAGCGCCGCTTTCCGACAGGGAAAGCAAACAACATGTCCTCGTCATTTTAAAATGAAAAAAAAAAAAAAAAAAAAAACGAAAGTTGTCTCAGTCACCTGCAGCGGCGCCCAGTCCAAATGGCCGAGCTTCGGTGACACCCAAAGAAAACCAATAATAAAATAATCTTAGGAGGCCTCTACTCTGAAGCGCAGCTTCGAGTCTGATTTGTGTGGACAAGAAATTGGACTTGCGACTCCTTTTTTCATTGTTCTCTGGTTCGCATTAATTCTTCACTTTCTTCTCGTGCTCATGCGATCTCTCCAAGTTGACTTCAGCGATGAAAAGTTAACGGTGATAAAAGGATCAGTATCACGTCGCAGTTCTGCAAAAAATCGGCTTCTCGGCCCAGATCTTGGAACGCAGATATATGTGGAGTAATCAAATCTTAGAATGTTAAAGAATTTTAAACAGCAGCTTTTATAAAAAAAATTTGTGAAAATTATAGTTCTCACCATAGTGAAAGCTCAGGTCAAAACATAGTAAAATGCTTAAGTATTTCAAATAGAACACATTATTTTTTTCTATCTAATTTGGGTTTCGAGGAAATCTAGGCGAAGAGACTTTGTCGTCGCTCGACAGCATAGAACTTCCAGGTTAGTACCTAGCCTTGAGAGCCTACGAAGTGCAGAGAGGATAATTGTCGCCCATAGGAATTGAACGAGCAACTGGTGTAAGTGGTCCAGAATACCTTATGATAGGGGGCATTTGGACGACACCACGAGACTAAGTTTGGAGTCAGAACTTTGTTTCGACGTTCTTTTCAATTTTTTGGCTGTTGCAGACAAAGAAGAGTAAGGCCATTGAGAAAATTGGCATATGTGAAGGAGTTGGTGCAATAATTTAGATATGGGTTAGTAGGTGGCCATTATGTGTTCGAATCTCCAAGCAACTCTGTATGCTGCAAAACTAATGGTCACAGATATACAATTTGAAGTGTGTTGAGGGTAGCACCTGAGACATCGAAAGCATACCTTATACCATAAGGGGATGATAGGTTAGGTGGGGCCTCGGCCTTCTGTCTAGCACTAGAAAACCTTGCGCACATGGAATGAAAAAATTGTCGCTTGAAATGATGAACGCAACAACAGCAACAAGAGGCACAAAAGCCACATTGTACATATGATAAGCATCTTTAGCATCCACCAAGTCATATTTGCACTATCTGCTAATTTAACTACCACTTTGAGCAGCAATGTTGCGGTCTCAACTAACACCACTGTGGCGCCAATTATGGTCCACTTCAGTTTTGAATAATTCACAAATGCTTCATAGGAGTGTCTAAGACTTCTCGAGCCCATTCTTGCAATAGTGAAATTCTTCAATTGTTTGAACAATCTCAGCTGGGCGTTTCATAAAAAATGAACAATAAAAACTTTTCTTTGTGAATTGTTCGCACTTTGCATCAGGTTACAAAGAAATAAGCAATAGACTGTCGTGAAGAGTGAAAATAAAAATTTTGGCCGCATATATATCGGGTCGGCCCCATGGCAGCCCTTCCTGATTTGTGTCATCTGAGACCGATGCAAATCAGAGAAAGGACCCGTCGTTCTTTATCCCTTGGTCGGGAATTCTTCATTGTAAAAGGAAAAACATTTGCCTGCTTCAGCTGGTCGTTTTCGTTGCTAGTGGAGAATAAATGGCGGCATTGCATTCTAGTGACTGAACATAAAAAATGGCTGCCGGGAAAGTGGGGATTCTAGGGGTGCACCATTGCCACAAAGAAAGACTGGTGCTAATGCCCCAGAAACTATTTATTTGGAGCATGTTTGTTTTTTTGTTAAGCAAGGAGAGAATTTTAATGGGAGAGAGCTCGTGCTGAGAAAGGGGTACAGCCGTACAGGTTCTAACTGGAAATGAAAGTCAGAGAAAGGAGGTGTGGTGCTACTTCGCCAAGGAAATGAATTTGTGAAGAAAAATATCGAGTACTTTATAGTGAGAACCTCAGACAATGAGGCTCTTGATATTAATTTCATTCAGCCAATCATTGTTTGATTCTCATGCCACTCGAGAATGGCTATTGGCCCAATCCAGTATATATATATATATGTGTGTGTGTGTGTGAACTCGTTTGGTGAAATTTGAAAGACACTAGATATATTTATCCATAATCTTCAAGTTGCCAAAAAGAGTTGGACGAGATTGTCTACATTACTTTTCGGATGCCATATTATATATGGTAGATCTACCTTGACAACAACCTAACAGTTGGACAAGTGAGACCACTCACTCTTCTCTCAATGTTCAACAGCATCGACCAAATACATTATCTAGGTTCAATTGATAGGTTGCAGTACTCTTAACGTTCAACAGCATCGACCAAATAAATTTTCTAGGTTCAATTGATAGGTTGCAGCACTCTCAACGTTCAACAGCATCGACCAAATAAATTCTCTAGGTTCAATTGATAGGTTGCAGGACTCTCAACGTTCAACAGCATCGACCAAATAAATTCTCTAGGTTCAATTGGATCTAATATTCTTACAAACACACAAAATAATTTAATATATATTTATAGGCAAACTCATACGAGCAGGCTAAGATAAATCACGTGATCATACCCGGCGTGTTTACATATGAATCAGCTCAGCGTTCACCCCTTTCTTCACCAAGATTAGACCAAATGAAAATCGCAAACCTTAGTTAAGTAGCACTTGAACAGAACTGGCAAAAAAATTTCACCAGATTGAATACAGGATCAAATGTTAAAAATAAAGAGAATATAATTTACAATAGATGGCCTAGAAGACCCCAAAAAAAATCAGCGACTGACCGATATAACTACGAGTAATAAAGGAATGGACTTCTTTTCACGTACAATTTTTCTCCAAAGGATTTACATTAGATGGCCTAGAAGACCTTCAGTCCATCAGATCGGGGTTTGATAAATGGACTCTAAATAAAATTTCTGTACTAGGGAACACTGGCCAAACTGTTAAAACTGCACATTTCCACCACATGTGATCATATTTCTGACCATGAATAGACAATCATAACCCACCATTGTCACTTTCCTCTCGAGCCGTGGAGTTTGCCACCAAAGTGGATCTCCATTATACTTCCATGACCAATCCTCTTGTATGTAATTGACATTGTGAACTCCATGAAGTTGCCAAATCCCCATGTCATCAGCCAAATTCGTATGAGACTCCACGGCAGGTTCAACACGTAGAGAAGCAGCACAAGTGGAACCCACTAAGGCAGATCTCATAGCCATAACATTTTTTAGTATTAAGCAGGTGTCTTGCAAGTTTGTCCAGTGGTGTTTTGCCTTGCGCATCACCTCCTGCTCTGTTCCCTAGGAAGCACAATTAATTCTATTAAATGCTGTTCCACCTGATACTGGCCTCAAATCTGTACAATAAAGTATGCACGGTATAAGACATCCAGCATAAATTGAATGTAGAAAATCTCCCGGGTTACCAATAGAAGGCTGCTTAATTCCAATGGAGAAACAAACAACAAGAACAAAGCATTTGTGATCAAAGAAAGAGCATAAGCATGTTGTACCCAAAACTTAATGGCTATCCTTCTATTTCCTACAGAAAGATTATACAGCTGATAAGCAGGCATACAAGACCAATCTATTGATGCACAAATGAAACAGGTTATATTTGTTTCTACTGCCAACTATAAACGCCAAAAGGGTTCAGCATACTAACCGCTGCCACTTTCTCCATAAAACATCAACCTCATGGATCCAAACATTTTCCATATAGGCCGGTGAATGACCAAGTAACAACATGCAGAAAGAGTGAAACAGTTTGCTATCATAGGAAACTTCATATCATGTGCATGCCTTCCCTCTACCGTGATCTGCAGCAAAAGGCTCCAAAGAACCCCATGTTCTTCCAGTCTTCAGTTTGACATGCAAAGGTACTGTAATGAAAACAGTATATTACTAAATAAATAAAATAGAAATAAGAAAATTACTGCCACATATGAAACCATGTTCTAACCAGAAAGAGAGGCAGCTGTTTCCATGCACTTTTGAAGCATAACTGCAGCATCATTTAAAAATAATGGATCAACCTCCAGTACAAGTTCATCATGTACCTGTCCGCAGCCACAAGCAGAATCTCAGACAAGTAGTCATCATGTAAACAGATAGCTAGAGATTATTGATTCTCTCTACTTTCAATCTTTATTTCTTCTTTTGCTTAATTTTAAATTTCCTTAACGAAAAGAGAAATGGTGCAACTGATTGGAGCGCGGCTTCCATTTACAAGTATGACTTGTTTTAGGTTTCCCTCATTTCCAGTTTATATTTTATCATGGAATGAAGGTGTCCAAAGGTGGATTTACCTGCAATATGATATGGCATCGTCCTTTAAGCATGGAACAATGGGATGCAAGAGACTCATCCAGGTCTGACGTCAAGCATCCCTCAGTAATAATGGAATGAAATTTTATCATGGCAATCTTAATTATGTCTGCAGCAGATCCCTATAAGATCATTAAAAAGATCTTTAATGATTTAATCCATAGGGGATAAAAATGTGGAAAAGCATAACTATCATCATGAAAACAGCATTAACATATCAATGAAGGCCTCATTATTGAACAAAATTTATTTGTTAAAGGAAACCAATAAACTCCAAAAAGCATATGACACAAAGAAGCTAGACATGCAAATAATACACATTATAACTCAGGTGGTGTTTAGTGACCTTGAAAATATTCTATACGGACAAGAATATAAGTTTCTAACGTAAAAAGCCCAAAAAGAAATATATATATATATATATATATATATTTGTTATGCTACCTGACAAATAGAGTTGACAGCTTGCCTCTCAGCTTTAGCTTTCTCCTTGCCATTTTGAGATTTTATTTTTGCTAGAAATCTTTTCCTCCCTTTAAGAGTTTCTATATACCTGAGGCACAAGGAAAAATCAGCTGAGCTGGGTTAAAACCTACAGTTTTGAGCCAGCAATTATGTTCATAACAACATCATAGACAACCAATAGCAACCTAGACCAAGTGAACCACCCACAAGAAAAACAAAAACCAATGGGAAAATAAAGATAAGACGTGTAGTGTAAGATTTTGATGTATATCACGAAAACACCAGATGGAGTCCTTAAGAGGTGCGAGCAGACGAGAAGAGGAATAGGCTGCCGAGAGAACAGAGAGAAAAGAATAAGGGCCTTAGACTTGGCGTCTGCCCCTTGTCATTACTATATACTAATTACACTTTAGTGTTACAAGTAAAATACACAAAACAGCAATAAAAGTTACAAATATACCACCGCCCATTATGTGTTGCGTGTGGTGAAGATGGGTCGGGTCTAACTTGACCCGAACCATATCTTGACAGGCCCCTCAAAAGTTGTGCATGGGGTTTGATCATGTACAACATGCTCTTCAATTCCCAAAAATGATGCCTTGTGAAACCCTTGGTAAATAGATCAGCCACTTGTTGAGACGTGGGTATACAAGTAGGAACAATTTCATTCTCCTCAACCTTTTGGCGAATGAAGTGTTGATCAATCTCTATATGCTTAGTGCGATTGTGTATGATAAGATTGAAAGCAATCTTGATGGCACTTTGGTTATCACAAAATAAAGATGATTGAGAATTGAGAAGGGAGAGTTCCCGAAGAAGATGACGCAACTATGAAGCTTCAGCTGCGTCGACAGCCATTGCCCTATATTTTGCCTCAGTGCTCGATCTGGCAATTGCACGTTGTTTCCTGCTGGTCCAGCAAACAAGATTAGAATTGAGAAAGATACAATAACCTAAAATTGATCGTCTATCATCTGGATCACCTGCCCAATCTGCATCAATATAGGTGGAAATGGTATGTCCATCCAAATCAATTGACTTTCTTGTGTAGACGAGTCCATCCCCAACAGTAACCTTAAGATAGCGCAAAATATGTTTAATAGCATCCATATGTCCTTCTGTAGGCACGTGCATAAACTGAGAAACTTGATTCACTGCATATACTATGTCTGGGCATGTAAAAGTGAGATATTGCAACATGCCAACTATACTCCCATAAAACCTAGGGTTTGAATATGCATCACTCCTATCAGAGGCATTCAATTTTGTGTTGAGAACATTAGGAGTATTTATGGGCTTGCAATTTGCCATACCTGCTCTGATACCATGTAAGATTTTGATGTATATCACCAAACCACCAGATGGAGTCTTAAGGAGGTGCGAGAAGAGGAACAGGTGGCCAAGAAGAGAGAGAGAAGAATAAGGGCCTTAAGACTTGGCATCTGCCCCTTGTCATTACTATATACTAATAGCACTTTAGTGTTACAAGTAAAATACACAAACCAACAATAAAAATTACAAGTATGCCACTGCCCATTATGTGTTGCGTGTGGTGAAGATGGGACGGGTCTGACTTGACCCGAACCATTTCCCTAGAGTCTATTTAGTAACAGATTTTGATGGATAATACAACAGTTTATTTCAAAAAGAAAGAAATAACCTATTTTTTATTTCATTAGCACTAATGTATGTCAGACAAAGCATGGAAACTTTATTAGTCTTCTGTATTTGTTAGTCTGTGTTTTTAGAGAACTTGTTACAACATTAGGCATATCTTGCACAGATATTCTTGTTCACCAATTACAAACCCAATAATGTACCCCATTGTATCGTACTCCATTGCACAGTTTTTTGGGAAATGAAATGAGAAACAAGTCCATTACAACCACATTTTATTCTTCTGCCCTTCTATTTACTGTAATCAGTCACACAAGTGTGGGGTGTGGGTGTAAGTGCACTATTTTTCAGAAAAAAGGGTGTGGCACAACAAGTACATGATACATATATATAAGAAATGGGATTAATGAATCCTGATTTTTCAACCGTCATTTTTCTCTCACACTTGCACATACTTTCCTCTCCTTCTTTTTTCACTTTTCTTTTCACAACTATCCACTCCACCCTAGAATTGATGGATCCTATGGAGGGAAAGGGACTTCAAAATTCTGTCCCCAAATGGGAATGGTTTATTCATTTCTCATACAACAAGACTAACAAACACATTACTGCATCAGTACCATTCTAGTCCAAATTGATATTTTTCTATTGGAGATGAGAAGGATGCCCATTATATATTTTCTTCAACCCTTTCTTGAGCAGCAGAGGAGACACATATTCCACCATTTCTTTTGTCAGTTCCTGCTCCAATGTGATATATTTTTATTTTCTGTTCCAATATGATATACGAGCCACAGATAAAGGGAAGCAGAGATTCACGATGAGGCTACAAATTGATAAAGAACTGCTGTAATCAGGAGCTGGGCAGATATATGTACCATCTGCTCTTAAGTTAGGTTATTGATCCGCACCAGCTATAAGTGTTCAGTAGGTTAGAGGGTTATGAACCCGAGTTTATGGAGATCAACTGAACTCTAGAATTTTAGGGTTTCGCTCATATTTGAGTCCTACCTAGAACTGGATTCAGAGTTGATAAATCTGATCAGTCTGAGTTATTTTATGAGTTTTCATGACTCTATGTGTTTGGTCGCTGGTTGTTCTTGAGTGGTAGGTTCATTAAATATACACTGGGTGCTAGTTGCCTGCGTGGAGCTTGTCCGCTCTTTAGATAAAGCAGAAGGGAATTAAGCTGATATCATCTATTTTTTCATTTTGTTCTGGATGCTTGAACAAATGCATACCAACATATTTTTGGCATAAGCAAGTCCATATTACAAACTCTTTCCTTTTGTGGCCCTGTGAAATCAAGATTCCCATATCACCTCCTGATGCAGCAGCTCCTTGTCCTCAAATACATCATAGTACGAGTTTTTCAGTTCTTCATACTTGTTCCTTTTCCCTTATGGTTCCTTCTCTCCAAGACTGCATACCATGCCTTAGTTCATTCGTATGTTGAGCAGAATCCAAATAAGAAGTTTGAGAAAAGTGAAGCACCAGACCACAGTTATGCAGGAGTTAAAATATTATAGAAAGAATGAAGGCATGGTTTTTAGTGAAACTTCCTGCTAAAAGAATCTTATTGCCTGCAAGTGGGTCTACCAAATCAAGACTGAGGTGGATGCGAGAGCACTACAAGGCAGGCTTGGCTGCCAAATGATACAGCAAACAAATTGGAATCGACTACTGTGAACCAGATTGCTCCTCTTGCAAACAAAACCACTATAAAATCACTGATTGCAGTAGCTTCATCAACGCCTTGGAACTTGTGGGACCTGAATGTGAAGAATATTTTCTTAAATTGGGACTTTGGTGAAGCATATATAGAACTTCTGCAATGGCACTTTCATTCTAAAGGAAAGGCATGGGAAACTCGAAAGGCTCTATAAGATCTCAAGCTTGGTTTAATAAGTCCACCTCTACTGTGAAGGACCAAAGGTTTGAACAAAACAATCATGGCCCCACAATACTTGTGTCTACAATAAAGCTGAAACTGCATAATTTTTGTGCCAATGATATGACGGTTACTAGCAATTCACTATATTGTTAAAAGGATTAAGCAGAGCAAATGCAATGATAAGATCTGAGAGCCTAGGTGCATTAGGTGGTACCAAAACACACAAGTGAAATATAGAACTAAAACGCCGCACTAAAACATAACATACAGTCACACACACACATACAATGTTTGCAAAAAGCATTAGGTGCAACCTCCATGGTTAATGAACCTAGAGCTAGTAATACACACATTAAACAGCCACCAAAAGGAAAAATGAATAAAATGTAGCATTAATCATTAAACTAACAACAAAGCTGAAACATAAAAAGCCAATGTGGGAATACACACATTAAGCAGCCATCAAAAGGAAAAATGAATAAAATGCAACATTAATCATTAAACTAACAACAAAGCTGAAACATAAAAGCCTATAAGTATCAACTTGTAACGATAAAACAATTAAAAAGGCATGATTACACAAACACATAAAAGAGTTCATAACATGATAATAAGCAAAATTAAAATATCAAAAGACAAAACTTAATGAATATAAAAAATTAAAGTTGATAAGTTATCTAGCAAAAAAAAAAAACTATGGGTAAATATGGTTGCTTTTCAATGTCATAAAGCATCAAAATTATACATTTCCTAAAAGCTAACTGCTAATCTCTCATTCTAACTTTTTAAAACAAAAATGTTTTGCTATAAAAGCACGTGAGTTCCCACACATACAACCACGGATATACATATTTTTACTCCAAATTTACATACAATAGAAAAAAGGTAGCAAAAACATGTAAAAAACAGAGGAAAATAAGGAAAGAATCTGTCCCAGAAGGGAAAAAAAAAGAAGACAAAAGGAACAAAAAATTATGTTGTCAAAGTAAAAGTCCTATGTTTTTAAGTGCCTGGGAAAGCCTGCTATGATATATTCAATAAGCTGTAGTATACATACAAACTGCACATGCACATGTAGATAAATATATATATATATATATATGTATATGTATGTATATATATGTATATATATATGTATATATATGTATATCTATGTCACACGGATACGGCAGACTGGGTCGAGTACCGGTGTCGACACGCGGACACGGGGATCCCGACACGGCGATACGGCTGGATACGTTTTGGATCGGGTCTGGGTCAGACCCGATCCAAACTACTTGTATAACTGATTTTTTAACCCGCGTTTTGTTTTACGCACTAACATCTACCCTCGACGCTCGACCTTCGTTTACCCTCCACGGCTAACGCAGCAGGCTGGCAGCACAGTAAGCCAATGGCGGGCGACGGCGAGCTCCGGCGATCGACGGCGACTTCCGGTGGCGTCCGGCGGCAGCCAGCGACAGGCAGGTAGGTGTTTTGTCGATTATTTTCGATAATAGAAGTTAGGGTTTCAACTTTTATTTGGGGATTTTTTACATTGGGTATTAAAATCTGATTTGGGGATGTTTTGGTTTGAAGATTGGACGGTTTAGAATCATATTCTTCAATGCTATGTGCGATGTTTTCTTGTTTTTGTTTGATTTTGGGATTTGGGGATTTTGCCGTTTTGGGTGTATAACCGATTTGGGGATTTTGCCTTAGCTGTTGTTCATGATGCTAGACAATGATGAATACGTGATATCTAGATGACATTAACATATAATTTACCATTCGTGAATGTTCCTGTTCACTGTTCACTAATCTATTCACTTCAGCCTTCGCTATTGTTCATGTTTCTTTTAGTTTTAGGCTTTAACGAACTGCTTCTGTTCCTGTTCACTATTCAGTCTGGCAGTACTATCATTTACAATTCTTGGATGTTCCTGTTCACTATTCAGCCTTCGTTCTGCTTCTGAATATCTGAAGTTTTGTGACTGCAGTGCATGTTTATACTTTGTCATTTGTTGTATTGTTTTATTTCATAAATTTTATGTTCATTATACGTTTTTTCCGTTTTTTTATTATGTTTAATCTAGTATGGCGAGCAAAGGAAAAACAGTGTCTCAGTCTCAAGACTCTCAACCTACAAGTTGTGGTTCTGGATCAGCTACACCTCAGCCACCATTATGGTCATACGTGAATCTAATGGGGAAACCTCCTGGAGGCGGTGGAAATGCTTTTTTTAGGTGTAATTTTTGTGAAGGACAGTTCAATGGATCATATACAAGAGTGAAAGCACATCTATTAAAAATCAGTCAAAAAGGAATTCAACCATGTAAGAAAATCACTAACGAGACTTTGGCTCAGTTGAAGAAAGAACAAAAAGCCTTTGAGAATAAGAAAAGCACATCATCTGGATCTGGTTTCATTGACATTGCTTCAATTTTACATGATGATATTCAGAATCCTACCAAAAAAAGAAAAGTTGTTGATGTTCATCAGAAATCAATTAAGGATTCATTTAGTTTACAAGGACGGCGAGAATTAGATCTAAAAGTGGCGACATTTTTCTATGCTAATTGCATACCATTTAATGTAGCTAGAAGTCCATATTGGAGAGACTTAGTTACATCTATTGCAAATTCTAACTTGACTGGGTATGTTCCCCCTAGTTCTGAAAGGCTTCGCACTGTACTACTAGAACAACAGATGACTCGAGTGAACAAATTGTTAGAGTCTCAAAAGTTCACTTGGGATCAACACGGAGTTTCTATTGTTTCTGATGGCTGGACAGATTTGCAACGACGCCCTCTTATTAATTTCATTGCAACTTCAGCAAATGGACCAATTTTCTTGAAAGCAATAGATGCATCTGGTGAATACAAAAGTGCTGAGTATCTGAAAGGATTGTTTATGGAAATAATTGAAGAAGTGGGGAAAGAAAACGTTGTTCAGCTAATTACAGACAATGCACCTGTATGTAGAGCAGCTGGTATTGCGATAGAAAAGGAGTACCCTCATATCTTTTGGACTTCTTGTGCAGTTCATAGTTTAAATTTGGCTCTAAAGAGTATATGCAATCCACCAAGTAAAGAGCAAGATCCTCATGCTTATGAATTATGTTCGTGGATTGAAGACTTGGAAAAGGATGTGAGGAACATCAGAAATTTCATAGTAAATCATCAACATGCACTTTCCATTTATAACAAGCATTCTGATCTAAAATTATTAAGAGTTGCAGAGACACGTTTTGCATCTCTAATTGTTATGGTCAAAAGGATAAAAAGGGTGAAAAGTGCATTGATCAGTATGGTGACTGATGATGATTGGAGTTTCTACCGTGCTGATGATGATGACAAAGCTCAAGCAATCAAAGGAATGATTCTTGAAGACAAGTGGTGGGATCAAATCTTTTATTTTCTTGCATTCACAGAGCCGATCTGGGAGATGTTGAGAGTTCTTGATTGTGATAATTCAACGTTGCACTGTGTGTATGAGATGTGGGACACTATGATTGAAAAAATCCAAGAGGTTATTTTTAAGCATGAAAAAAAAAGTATTGCACTTGAAGATTCAGCATTTTTTGATCATGTGCATAGAATATTGATTGCAAGATGGGATAAAAGTAGCAATCCTCTTCAATGCATGGCACATACATTAAATCCTAAATATTATGGAAAAAAGTGGCTTACAGGGGGTGTTGGAAGAACCCCACCACATCTGGATCTAGAATTATCAACAAACAGAGTAGCATGTATTAATAGGATTTTCATTGATGTACATCAAAATCGCCGAGCTAATGATGAGTTTGAAAGGTTTTCTACTGGAATTGGAGAAGATGTAGGTGCAACTGTAGACAAAGATAATTATCCATCTTTATCTTGGTGGATTAAACATGGAACTGCTTATCCTACTCTTCAATACCTTGCTTTCAGATTGCTAGTTCAACCTGCTACATCTTCATGCAGTGAGAGAAATTGGAGTACATATTCACAAATCCACACTATAAAACGAAATAATCTCACAAGCAAACGTGCAGAAAATCTGGTTTATGTGCATTCTAACCTTCGGCTTCTATCACGGAACAAAGAAGAATATAGGTAAATTAAGTATATGATTTATTGATTTAGATGTTTCTCTTCTTATTCGCTAACATCATAATAATTACAATTTTTTTGTCTTGTAGGGAAGGAGAAACTAAATATTGGGACGTGAATGTTGACGACTTTAACTTAGAACAAGAGAATGAACTTGAAGTTGTTAATTCAAGATTCGAAGAACCTTGTATTCCCTCAACATCTTCTATTGTGGAAGAAGAGGAGATTGGGGAGAACGATGATTTGGGCATTGATGATGACTAGAATGATGATGAACAATGTTTTGTGATGATTGATGAATAATGTTTTGTAACTTTCTTTGAGACTTTCTTCCTTATGTCTTAGTAGTTATCACTTTTGAGATTGGTGATGAACAATGTTTTGTTTGAGACTTTCTTTATTATCATTTTTAATTTTTTGAATATAATATTCGCCGTATCCGCGTATCCTAAAATTTTGAAAATGTCGTGTCCCCGTACCCGTACCCGTATCCATAGGATACCCGTACCCGTATCCGTGTGACATAGATGTATATATATGTATGTATACACACACACATGTGCATGTGCAGTTTGTATGCATATATACATTTGACATGTGTTATGCTACAGTTTAAATGTACATAGGATCAGGATATTTCTCTTAGGATTAGCTAAAATTAGTTATATTTCATTTTTTAGTTTTCATTTTTTTTATTTTTCCTTTCTGTTTTTCTTCGGCAACTGCAGCAAGTAACTGTTGGCTTATCCCGAAAGCAAACAGATATGCATCACGGCATGCATTTGGAGAATAAAATCAAATCTCTTTATTATTATTATTGTGAGTGTGGGATTATAGCCTGGTTCTTGGTGATTGTGAAATCTTGTGAGAGCATTTTGTGATACTGGTATAGACATTGCCCTTTATAGCTTTGTCCAAGAGCAAGTTTTGCGTTCTTACAGTAAGATGAGCAAATCCATAATAAATGATAGGAGTTATCAATTTATTCAACATTGTCATGATCCTAGAATTCAAAGTAAACTTCATGGGGAACTGGAATGTACCCATTCTGGTGGCATAGCTCAACCATATTGCTGAGCCAGGACGAGACACGAGGAAAAGCACTCATGAAGCTTTGGACTTTTTCAGTAGCTTCATCTACACTGCATTCAAGATGTCCTGCAAGTGTATGAACGCCCATGCCATATAGTACACCATACAATAATCTCTTTGTCTGATCTCTCTCTTTTTTGCTTATGATTGAATGCAACTTTCCAGTCCATTTTGCAGTGATCATCAAAAAAACATCCCCATCAGGATCAGAGAGAAGTTCAATCAGTGTCAGATCTCCAGAAAAATGGGCCATCAACCGCAGTTCAATTTGCGAGTAGTCTGCTGCAAGAATGACCCACTCGTCCTAGTGCATTCCAATAGATCAGGAGATAGATAGATAGATAGATAGATAGATAGAGAGAGAGAGAGAGAGAGAGAGAGAGAGAGAGAGAGAGAGAGGGAGAGAGAGATGTTAGCCAAGAAAATGACAAATAACATTTTACCTGTGTCGGAATGAAAAACTGGCGTGCATTTATCTGATGGAGTTCATATTGTGTACTGGAATCATCCTTGCTGGTTGAAATGATCTTGAATTCGACCATATGTTCAACACTCTACAAAAGCAGGACACAAAATAAGGATGAATTGAAAGATAACTGACAGCAGCACGACAAAAGCAACCTGAAGATTAGGATTCTCCACAGATAGCCTTCCAGTACTGGCTGAGGTCTGGAGCCATCGCCCATGTATTTTGTACTTTTGTGATCCAACACATAGCTTTGCTTGAGAACATATCGATCCTAGAGTACTTAAGAGCTTTGCCAATGTTCTGTGCTCACTAACCACAGGAACAATAGGATGTTCGTTCCTGTCAAAAGCATATATTTCAGGAAAGAGAACTGTAATAATATTTATGTACAATACCAGAAGTTACAGGAAGGCTATTTTAGGAGCAATCACTGTGCAGAACTGCTTTTAGCCAAAATCGACGGTTTGGGTTTGCATGTAAATTCCGAACTCGATTTGTGCATAAATCACCTTAGATTGCACACAAATCTATGGTTTGCACACAAAAGTTTTACCTCCATAAATAGAGTGCCTACAATGATCTCACGACAAGTCACAAATCACTCACTGTTACCGTTACTTGCTCTCGTGTCTCCTAAGCATTTCTAAGCTATTCTAAGCATAGGAACTTCACTTTCCTCCATTCTTTCATAGCCTGGTCTACAATGTTTATTTTAATCAAACTGTAAATTCTCATAAAAGTTGCCAAAGCTTTATTTTCTATTTTTGGACCATGGTTATCTAGGTTTTAACCCTGCAATCCGGAATTAGCCTTGCCTAATTTAGATAACGTGCCAGAATATTGCTTATCTCCGTGCCCATGGTTATGGTGCTATTTTATTAATGCCATCATGTAAATCTAACTTGGTATTAGAACCCTCATTAAGTCAGAAATAGGTTGAAACTTACAGGATTAAGGTGCTGCATAATTTAATGAGGGGAAATGACCATCATGCTCTCCATGCCCCATCCCTTGCCGATGTAAATATTAACCTCACCACTATAACAAATATGCCTACCATGCACAAGCACGAACTATTTCCAAACACCAAGTAGGACAATTTGAGGAAAAACCAGGAATGCATCATCCAAGACACAGGTAGGTCATGGATATGATGTTAACCCTCAATTTAGTTATTCTCAGTAATGCCACTGGACATGGATGGCATGAGTCAAGTGCATTTTTACAAATCCTGCATTTTCTAAAACAATGTGAGTAATTTCAAAAGGATTTTCTACAACCAATCATGAATCAAGGGTATCACTCTGATGGAATTTTTGCCAAACCTCTCTATGCATGCATACATATGTACAATGTAGATTGACACTTGAGTTGTTAATTAGTAGGGTTCACCTTAGCAAAGTACAGCTGTCCATAAACATTTCCAAAAAACTAAGACCACAAAACTGTCAAAAAATCTGAAGAGGGAAAAGCGGAACATGATAAGAAACAACATCATGCTTTTTGCAGTCACTACCACTAACGGACAACATGAGGTGCATGTACGAATTCAAACAATAACATAAAAGTGCATCAACACTATTACCATATGAAAGGTACTAAGCCATCCTTGAACTTTTGAAAAGTCAAAGAAAGACACTAATGACCTAAAGCAGAAAAAGCTAATAGGGAAAACTGGATTATATTTTATTAAATAGAATAATAATATCAAGTTGCAAAAAAACCAACAGAACAAAAGGAGATGACTACAAAGGTAAGGTACCTCAAAAGTTCCAAACAATGCTTATCAGTGCTTGGATGCAGTTTTTTTTTATTGCATTTTTCCATCATGGGCAATTTTAAGTGGGTATATAGAATATTAGCAACATCTGTAGTATTACGAAGTGAAAATTTCATTCCAGCAAGCCTGCAAGCCTCCTCCTCCAAGTGCCTAAGTTTCCTCCTAAGGACATGCCTAGCTTGATGACATGAATCCATGTCGATACCAATTCCCCATAGTTCCATGTCTGCAATTACCTTTACCTGATCCACAAAAAGTCAATAACAATAAGATAAAAATGTTATAATTTTAGCCAGTTTTCTGCTGCATGAAAAACACACAAAAATTGAGAACACTATGAATCATATGAATCTGCTAACTTACCAATGGGTTCTCGATGTTGTACAAGACATTAAACAAACCCTCAGAGATAAGTAGTTTCCACAAAGAAAAATGTAAAGCCCGTATCTGTGCCACACGCCGGCAACAACCATTATGTGCAACCTTTTGCATCTGATTTGTCCATCTACCATCTCGATTAGCAACAGCCGCAGCTTCCATGGATAACCTTTTCTTTACCACCTGCAGTCAAAAAACTTTTTTGAGCAACTGAGAAGTCTTGTCATTGAAATGCAAGAACCATAACATTTATTTCCATGTCAGTATCTTCTTCGAATATCGCTCAGCCATGCCAGTCTGGACGATGTATAAGTTAGGTTTATTCAATAGATGTATACACACACACATTTCATCTGCGTATTTTTGTACCTTTTATTTTTTATGTATTTTATATTTTTTGCTTTTTTTTTACTTGTTTCCAAGTTTTTTAGCCATTAAGGTAGCATTTGCTACATTTTGAGCCATTGGACTAGCATAACAACCAGCCCATCTAGAGCTTAAATATATTCCAGATTCATGCTGTGCCTTTTATCGTTTATTAGAGTTCAATTTTGTTACTGGTAATAGGCAGTCTGTGCCACTGCAAGAATTGATTGATGACAATTTGAATCCTTTGAGATTCATCTTTCTGTTTTGGTAATTTTGTGAAATGTTTAATGCCCGGAAATCATTTGTCGCAATATACTGATCAAGGTAATCGCTAACTATCATTCAAAATGATTAAACCAATTAAACAAATATAAACTAACGAGATTATATCTTCAAAGGCACACCTTCTCCAGATTTGGGTTAGAGCAGCTCTCCTCGTCCGGCCAAAGAAGCCATACCACAATTCCAATGTCAATTCCATCTTGTATAACTATTGGTGAGAGAAGGAAATAGGAATTATCAAGTAATTTGAAGTCATGCATCCATTGCATATGTTTAATATTGAGGCCACCAATTCTTTTAATGGATATACCAGGCTTCTGCAAGGCCTGAATCTGAAATTTCAAATTCCAAGCAACTTTGTTGATGCCAGTCTTTGCCATGATTGATGATATCCTGTTCCATCTAGTTTGGAACAACTCCAACACAATCGCAAAAGATCTGGCAATATTCTGTTCACTATCTGAAGTTTTTCCAAGATCACAACTTTTGTCAGTCAGTTCTTTGGAGGGTAGGAGGTCCTTTGCAAAATTAATATAGTAGACAGGAGAGTCCTTCCAGCAGACAGCTATGCCATGAAGTTCAAATGGGCCAACGCAATTTAGTTCTGATACTTTCGAGAAGTGGATATCAAAATAGAACTCACCAACTGTCTCCCACAACAACAAGAATGAATCAAGATTACCAAATAGAGTGCTTGCATTTACAGGACCTCTATCAGTAATTTTACTATCATCAAAATTAAAACTACACCTGTTATTGTCCTTATGTTCTTGCTGTCCATGCAAAATAAGAGCGTCATGGCCCTCATGGATACTAAAATCTGCTGTCTTAACAACATTGGCTGACTTTGGATAAACTGAAGCTGCATTTTTAAAATCCTCGTCCTTCATTTTATCAGAGGCAAGAGCAGCAGCATCTGTTGTAGCTTCAACATTCAAAAGGACATTGCAAATAGTAGCTCTTACCCTGCTATCAACACCACCGGGACTGTTTGGCACTACCAAATGATTCGAGAGAGCAACTTCATCAGTCAGAAGACGTTCACATTGCTCACTCAGGTCACGTCTAAGGTCTTGAACTTCAAGTTGAACATTGTTTTCTGGCCCACTTCCATTATCTTCAACAGTAGGTACAGCATTGACAATATACGAACCATGACTTCTAGTGATGTTGCACATAGAATCATCAGCAAATTTCATAAGCAAAACAGCTTCCTCCTCAGCAATGTCAATTGTAGCAGAAGAAACCAAAGGTTCAGCGAGCAGAGGAACAGAAACTCCAAGAGACTTTAGGGCCGAAAAAGCAGCAACCCTTGCCTGTTCAGCCTGCTCAAGCACTATTTTCCGTGCTCCAGCTTTTATTTTCTTAGCAACTCCAAATTGTATTTTTTGCAGTTCAGAACCTGATAACAGAAAAAGAAAAGCAAGATAACAAAGGCAGAGCATGCAACAAATGAGGCACAATAGTAAGTCCACGTGGAAGATACATGTCCACCTAGAAACCAAGAGACGACTCCATATGAGCATGATTGCAGCTTTGAGTGAAAGATGTCCACTCAAATGCAGAAATTCAAATGTTTGAATTTAAAGAATAAAAAGTAATTCAAGATATTCACAAGAAAAATATATGTTTTAAACGTTGGATTATGTTTTATTTTATTATTGTTCAAAAAAATATGCAAACTCTCATTTTATTAAAACGACAAAAAAAATGATTTAACTGTAACAAGCCACTTAAATTGGTGTACTCAAAGTCAAAGGTATAGGAACACACGTCTGTCTTGTCAAACAGCAAACTATAACTATCTTAGTATTTTGTCTTCTTGATGAATATTGATTACACTAACTGTTGTGGGATCACACTTCTTTAAGTATAAACCCGAAGACTTGTGTGTTTAAAAAGATTCATAGTATTGTTAAACTGAATTTTACTCCAACAATATAATCTTTAGATTCAATCTTGGTAGAGAATGTCTATTCAATGAATTTAAAGAGTATTTGGAAAATAATGGAATTTTCACACCAACTATCTTGTCTACGCATCACACAACAGCAGATATAATTGAAACAACAATAATTGTACTTAAAAAAAATTAAGTAGCTAGAAGTGTACTTTTTAAAAGCCTCACAACTTTGGCTTGCATATGAATGAAGTTTTTATCTAAAATGGAGAATAAATAATTTGCATATCAACCACATAGACACAAAATGAAAATTACTGAGAACATTAGGCATATTAAAATTGACAATACCTTGACAGGCATACTCTGATACTCTCTTACAATAGGTTTGCTCAAGCAGCTGAATGTGACATGCTTATCAAAAGGAAAACAACCAATATGCATATTTCCATTTTCAATCTTGCCATAGTTTCATTTCAAAACGTCCACTTTGAGGAGTTAAAAAATGGCTAACTAAAATGGAGAAGTGTTCGCATTGCTGTGAGGAAAAGCATTTACATCTTACTAAGTGCATTTGATTTAGCTAGAGCTATTAGAGTGGAATCATTTTATCAGGCATATAAGTCAAAGCAATATAAATAGTTGCACATAAGAATGGACAGCATCATAGTCATACATCTCGTTCACTACCTAGTGTACCTTGTGCATTCCAGGAAACTGCTTCAAAGAGAGCTTTTATAATCTCCATAATAGATGCTTCAGCTACTGCCAATGGGGTTCGCAAACCAGCCTTGTAGAGAGACCTTGCTCGAGACCCCTAACCAAAACAAGACAGTTCAGTGACTTCAGTAACCCCACCAAGTAAAGAAATTGAAAATATAGTAACACAGAAATGCAATACATGAGATCTTTAAACTGGTAAAGTACTAAAGAATGACCTTAACATATGGAATGGTAGTTAGCTCAACAATTTCTGCTTGGACACCAAATGATACACGATGTTGAAACTTTGATATCAAACCTTCCATATCATGCCAACCAAGTCTTTCACAAAAAGTAGAAACCATTGATGCAAACCTTCCAGCATTCTCTTGCAAGCCCTGAACCATCCCCCTTGCTACTTTATAGGCCTCACAGACAGCTGTTACAGGTAATTCCTGCATTCAAAAGATGCATCAGCAAACTTCACCTTCTTGAACAAAAAAGGAAGCCTAATAGTACTTAGTCATGATATTTTTTGTAGACAGATTCTTAGTCTTGAGAGATCAAATATTGAAAGCTAGAACTAAATGTTAAGGGCAAGTCTAGGCTGCCTAGCAACTCATTTTGCAGTCACATATGCCCAAAGTCAAGAACATTGGTTGGTGGCAACAGAATTTTTGTTTTAGAATTTTGATTTATCACCTTCTAAGAAAAGGATACTGCTACTTGACAGACCATAACAGTAACTACGCCACAGTAAACATATGCGGGCTTATAGCTAGCTTATCCTATGCAAAACAAACCATCAACGACACTAAACACTTCAGCAACCCTAGAATTCAAAAATTCAATGCAAAACCACTCAGTTAGCACAAATTTAAAGTGCAGATGCACATGGCACCTAAGCTCACACACACAAGCAGAAATCCAGGAACGGGTATAGACACACATAGAACATGGAGATATCTCTTACCTGTACAAGTTTGCACAAAATGAGTGCCACATAAAAGCGTCTTGATACACGCAAAATTTGTTTGTCTGACATCATAACATTATTACTTCCACAGAAATTACGCTGCACCTTTTCATTCCCTCCATATCTATCACTTGTTTGCACATGTGCTCCATGAGCCATTCGCATCAAGAAAGGTTCTGTTACTCCAATCCTGTTAGCAACAGACTGCAGTATTTGGGCTTCAATTTTGGTTCATCAATGAAAATATAAGACAAGCATGAAATTGAATAACTCCAAGTGTGTACAATTCACAGCATCCAATAACTCGGTAAATGTTTTTTGCTTTTACATACTATGCTTACACATTCTGCATACTGCAGTGACAAAGAAATACCAAGCATTACCCAACTGAGATACGAATATAGGTGAATTATCAATGTACATACATCATCCAGTATGGTATCTACTTTCCAAACCTGTAAATCATGCATAGTACACCAAAATCCAGCATTTTGCTGTAAACTTGAAGCAGATATAATTCTATGTTTGACCATTTTGTGTGCAAATAGTATCTTTGACTTTCTGTGCAATGTTGTAAGCATACTGCAGAAGAACTAGTTAACTGTTGACAAGATGAGCAGGCGAGCTGGTTTCAGGTGGTAATTGCTTCAGACAACCTGTGCACTACAAGATCTTAGTTCCTATTAGGCTATTACTACATTAGACTTTTCTTAAGCTGAATGTTGCCATGTGAACTGAAATAAGGTTGATTCAGAGACTAGTAGCTATTAGTAATTCCATGCGTGCTAACAAATTACATATGTTTATGACCAGTAAAACTCAAGAAATATGAGACCCATTATAAATTGCTCAATTCTACAAATTGGGAGATACATGTTATCTTCTCAGAAATACTTGTAAAAGTCAAATTGAGAAATTGACAGCCCAAGGTCACATTCTTTAAATGAAAATAATCAGAAAAAAATAGGAAAACCAACAACAAAAATATGGTTGATTCCATGCAACAAAATTAGAGCTTTCATAGTTCTGATCCATATCCTACGATACAGAGAGTTAGTTAAGCGACTCATTGTCCTAGTTCCTAGCCTTTCTGGGACTAGAACCAAAGCTGCTGGAAGACAGACTTGAGGTTAGATAAATTTGGAATCTGCACGAATGTAAGATTAGTGCTGTCGGTATGTAGCTCATCCCTTGCTTGGTCATTCAAGGCGTAGCCGCTGTTGTCTTTCATTTTCGGTATTCTATTCCTTCTCTTCATAATCCCTATTCAAATTGCTTGCTTGACTTCAGAAGGTGGCTTTCAGTTCCAATAGATTGTAACACCCTATTATGAAAAGTTAAATCTTGTATTGAAGATTATTGCAAATCTTCAATGGCTTATAAGGGGCATGGTTAAGTGACTGAATGTTATAGATCTTAGCCTTTTCCGAGCTGGAATTGAAACTGCTAGGTCTCGGGTTGGGATCTACCAAACTAAGAGTCAGAGCGTAAACCTAGTGTGAGACTAGGCCAGATTGTTACACAAACTTCCCAAGTTTAAATAAGAGGAAAAAATTCTTGAATGAGAAACATTCAGAAGACTATATAAGAACAAAGAAATATATTAAAGGAAGATGAAATTTTCCCAAATTATTTCATAGATGGTTAACGATGTAAAGAGTCAGACGGTCACTAATATCTAAATCAAACTGTGCTTCTGATGATTCAATTACAATAAAAGTATGTATGCTCTGATGGATATAAACCACAAGTACTGTTAGATTTTACATGAATACATATGCACAAACCAAAATATATGTAATATAATCATATACATGTACATACACTATAATATATGTATATGTGTGTTGTTCTATTGATACACTAGGCAGATATATTATGTATATAGGTTTATGTGTTTTCCTTTTTAAATTTTTTCTGTTTTTAATTGTATTCTTTTTTTTTTTTTTACGTCAAAGTTAGATTTTGACCTTGAGCCAGATTAGCCATTGTCTAGTCCATTAGTTCTCACCCGTTGTATTTATAGCTCAGCCAATGGCTACCTTGCTGCTCCTTTATGCATATATGGAAGGATAAATCCCTCTTCGTATGTACAGTTTTTCTAAGCATTGTTTGTTCAGTACATTATACCCTTTATCCCCTGTATTATGCCTTAGTGTACATGGTGAGTTTGGATCATGGTTGGCCTTAAGTTTCATTAGTTCTACTTTTTTGAGCTGCTATTGTGCCCATATAGTGAAAATTTTTTACATCTACAAAGACCAAGAAGCACATATGTAGAATGTATAAAGCTTCATTTTTGTTTCTTGTCTGATTACAATGGTTTGACCAGAGTAATAGAGCATTATTTTTTTTGCTGCATGGAGCTGCCTCCTTTGCATCCAATGTTTCCTTAACCATCTTTTGAAGTTAATAAAGAGATTTGTTTTTGTCTTAAGTGCTTTGTGTGCTCGTGTGAGCGCCATTGGAACTAATTATGAGTAAAGATTTTCACCCACAGCTTGAATTACTGACTGCCACAGAAATTGTCCAAACCAAGAATATATGGAACCCAAATTGAGGAATGGTGGTGGAGTTCCATTCAATAAGTCCTCTCCTTATTGCAGCTTCAATAAAAAGATGGACAAGTTTAAAATAAAAAAAGCAGAAACTTACCTGATCCAGGGGAGATAATTCCATAAATCTCTCATAGTATAGTTCCCAATCGGGTTCAACTTCAACATTAATGGGAGTTACCAGATACACTAGATGCAGATCAGATGCAAGCACCAAACCTTCTCTAGCCCTTGAGAGATCAGAGAGCACAACCTGTTGACGTGTAAGGGTAAAAAAGGGGGGGAAAAATACTATGCATGATCAAGAACAAACATATATCATAAGCCAGTACATACGAGTGACTCTTCCGGAGCAAGAGAGCTACCAAATGCTGCCCGCCCAAGAGAGGTGGTGCTATACAACTTTGTTTCTCCATTCCACTCAAGGAAATGTTGACAACAAAGCCAACGAAGAGAATCCTGGGCAGAACTTACAACAGCTTGGAATGGTTTGGTGGTACTCAAAAGGGTGCACCTCACATAACGGTGGATATCATTTGCAGTTTGAACAATGCCAGCAGCAACAACCTCCAAAATTGCATGAGTCATCCCATTTTTATCTTCTGACAAACAAGATTGCAAAGGTTGACAGCTACTGTTTAACAGGGAGACAATTTTTTTGGCCTCATCAGGTTTACATATCATTATCTGTTTCACAGAAAAAGAAAAGCATAAGAAGACTCTCACAGTTCTAAAAGAATTCCAAGCATAGAAACATATCTAGAGCATACACTTTCGCCTTTGGAATCTATTCCAGTACGGCCAGCTCGACCAGCCATCTGTCTGTATCTAATTCCATCAATAAAGTCACGACCAATCCTAGGCTGTCGAAATATTACTCTCCTGGCAGGAAGGTTGACTCCAGCAGCTAAGGTAGAAGTGGCTGTCAAGACACGAACAGTTCCTTGACGGTAGCAACTTTCAATAATCTCTCGCTCTTCAACCTATTTAAATAGAAAACCCAGTCTTTTCTTAGCTTATAAACCAAAGCAAGAGTTAGAAAGGAGAAACAACATCAGAGGCAGTCAACTTGGATTCAGTTGATAACTTGATACATTTGTAGTGATGATAGGTTTCATAAACCAATCATCAGTGAACAAATCACATAGCAGTTTTAGACAGAACATGCTGCTTAGCTGAATTACCGTTAACCCAGCATGATGATAAGCAACACCATGTGGCAGAGTTTGCTCCAGTATCGGGTCCAGCCCAGAAGGGCATTTCCTTAATGCTTCCAAAGCTGAAGAATAATACTGAAGTCCAGAATGAACACCACGCACATCTACAGGAAACCATTTTAGATATTTGGAGACATGTTGCGCAGTTGTTTCACATCCCTTACGACTAGAACAAAAAATAAGTACTGAGTGACCCTCTTGAACTATCTGCAAAACCATTAATTGGAACATAGTAGTGAAAACAAGAGTAGAACACTTTCAAATGAGAGATTGGAACAGAAACTAGAAACTCTGATACACCTCATTGCATAATTCCACCACATGTTCTGGATCCTTGCCTCCAAGATTAGCATGATTCTGGATAGTGCGGACAATGTTCAAGTTTCGATCAAAGATTTTATTCTGAACCTTGATGTATTCCTCTAGTGGAACAGGCCGAAAATCTGTTTGATATAAAGCTGCCTACAAAGGTTACATTCAAAATCAATAGACAACAAAAAGGAATTGAAATAAAAGAGATGAAATTTGGCTTGCAGATGATGGAAACTGAAATATGTGAAATTCATACCATTGTTCTCATGCATTTCATAGAACTACAGTGATTAAAATAATCATGTTCAAGTTCACTTTTCTCCAATTGCTGAATTAAGTATTTCAGGAAATTTGAACGCTATTGGAGCCAATTGGAAGGTAGGAAGAGAACCTAGTTATGAAGAGAGAAAATATAATATGCAAAGAAGTGGGATCTAGTATCCAAAAAGAAGATCCAGACCAAAGTAGATGGCCCAGAATCCTAAAGATATAACAGAGAACCAAGACTAGATAGAATGTGGATCCAAATCATACTTCAAACCAGGGTTCCGATACAAATTCCAAATTGGTTCAAGGACATAGCTCCAGATCCAATCCAGAATCCAAACTATAGGTGCCTAGGCTTTGCTGCCCCTGCACCTCCTATTATTTTTTTTAAATAAACTCCTTCAATGCTGCTGCCTCTCTCTCTCTCTCTCTCTCTCTCTCTCTCTCTCCCCCCCCCCATAATCTAATTCTTGCCTTTCATCTTGTTTAGTTCCTTAAATTTCCATCATTAATCTAGGACTAGAACCCTAGGATTTTGTTATTTAAGCACCCAATCCCAAGGAGAGAGGCACATCCCTTCAGTTCCTAAACTGTTTCTGCCCCTCAACCTGTCTATCTCTGACCTCCTCTATTCTCTTTCCCTTTTATTTTCTTCTACTTCCACTTCTTCTTCATCTTTATACTTCTCGTTTATTCGCAATCTTCTTCTTACCGTTCTTCCTTTCATCCAATTTGTCTCCCCCTTTTCTTTTTTCCCATACTCTATCATATGGAGTGTGGCTGCTGTTGAAAGAAATATAGCTTCTTCTGTAGTTAGTTGCAATTGCATTAAAGATTTAATATTTCGTGATATGCTGTAATAAGGAGGACTTTTGTATAATTTCACTAATCTCTAATTAAATAGAGATTAGGGTTAATAAAAGATTGTTCTGCGTTTCCTCCCATTGTATTGTACATGGTATCAGAACTTCTTGACCCTAGGGCTGTCTGATGCCATTCTTCAAAAAAATCTATCCCCTTGACCCTCAATATCCTTCTCTGTCTGCTGCAGTATCTTCTTCCCATAAACTCTTTTCTCCTATTATTGTCTGTTTCTACAGAGGACTGGTAACATGAGATCTGGTCACTGCTGCAACAGAAGTGCAGCAGGGCCACTTCTCATGGTCGCCCACAGTTGAAGTCTGTTCATGGGCATTAAATAGAGTGGACAAAATTTGAAGCTCTGCTGGACACTGGGCTCAGTCGTAGATCTGGTTGTGGTTCAAGTTTGTGAAGGAAAATGAATAAAGGTTGTTGTGGCTGTCACTGAACAGATTTCTGGAGAAAGAAATCCTTTTGTTGCTCTTGTTTCGGATCATGTTGGTAAAATAATTGAAACACAGATACATTTCATGTTGCTTGATAGCTATTTATGGTTGGTATGCTGCAGAAGACAAACCTGTACTAATCTGAATGTCAGGGAAGTTTCTGAATCTCTGATCAGGCTTGAAGTTGTAAGAACAAAATATATACTATACATATTTGTTTCTTCTGTTGTGGAGATTTTTCTATGATCTTTTTCCTGACTTTCATGGAATTATTCTTCAATATCAATATCATGGAGCTGGGGCTAATGATTTTATTTTGGAAGAAAGTAGTAGGGCAGATTGTTCTATATATATATATATATATATATATATATATATATAGATATATATATATATATATATATATATATATCCTTGTTAACATATCATGTATAGGGAACCAGGTCTGGATATAGACCCGGTCCCATGGGCACGGGTACCGAGAGTGGCTCGGTACCCTAGGCGGGTCTTCCTCTTATTTAATCCCACTTATGGTGTAATTGTTGATTAAGTGGAATAACATTTTCTCTCTCCTAGGGTTGCGGTTGTGCCCCTAGGTTAGAGCTTCTCTGTGGTTTTTCACCTCTCTTTGAGGTTTTCCACGTATATTGTATGTTCATTCTCTTTCTCTCCATCTTGGTGTGTGTTTCTACATGGTATCAGAGACAAAGCGTGAGAGATCGTTGGTGTGCTAGTCGTGTTTCCGCCGTTTTTCGCCGCTGCTGTTTCCGCCGTTTTTCGCCGCCGCCGTCCAGCGCTGTCGCCGTCCAGTGCGCCGCCATCCAGCGCCGTCGCTCTCTGCTGCGCTGCCGCCCTCCAGCATCGTCGCCCTCTTCAGCTTCGTCGCCCTCTTCAGCGCCGCCGCTGCCCACCGCCGTCGCTCTCACCAGCACCGCCGTCGTCTAGCGCCGCTGCCTCTTGTTTGTCGTCTCTGGTGTTGGGTATTCCTTCTCCTTGGTGATTGTGATGGCCGAGGAGATGTCCCTCAAGATCGATGATGCCCTAGACTCGGGCAGCAATACCAAGAGCGAGATCTTGCCTATTCAAGTCACCTCCATCCGGCTGAACAAGGATAACTATCTCTCTTGGTCGGCTGCCCTAGAAATTGGGATAACCAGTCGTGGTCGCCTGTCCTACATTACTGGGGAGAAGCCTGCACCTTCTAAAACCGATCCGCGATGGGCTACTTGGGCTTTGGAAGATAGTCAGGTTAAAGTATGGATTATTAGTTCTGTTTCCGCAGATATTCAGCCTTTGATCTTGCGTAAATCGACTGCCTACGACATGTGGACTGTGCTTGCACGGATGTATGGTCGTAAGAAGAGAGTATTGCGTACGTACCAAATCAAACGTAGCATGTACTCTCTTAAACAGGGTGACTTGTCTGTAGCCGCTTTCTTTGCAGCCCTGAAGACTAAGTGGGAGGAACTTGACTACCATGTGAATGATGACTGGCACTGTGGGTCTGATCATGCCTTGTACTGGGACAAAGAATGGATGGATCAGACGTTTATTTTCCTTGGAGGCTTACGCGATGAATTTGAATCCATTAGGAGCCAAATTCTCAATTGTGACGAGGTCCCCGGAATTGAAGAGGTGTATGCCAGTGTGGAATCTGAGGAACAGCGTCGCCAGGTGATGCATATTGACACCAGTCAGGGGAGTTCACCTTCAGCCTTTGTTAGTCGTGCTTCTGGGATTGCACAGCGTCCTGCTCGGCGGTGTAGCCATTGCAACAAATCGGGACATTCTGTTGATTTTTGTTGGGATCTTCATCCTGAGAGGCGGCTTGTCCGGGGTCGTCCTCCTTCTAGCCGCCGGAGTCCTTCTGTGCCTGAGCCTAGTCAGAGTAGTCCTTCAAATGTTGCCAAATCTAACCTTTCCTCCGATCAAATCAAAGAACTGCAAGCGTATATCAGCCGACTATCTACTACTCAGGAGGATGCTTCCACGTCTGAGGGGGCTAAGTTAGCCCAAGCTCTCGTGGCCACTAGTGACCAAGGTAATTCCTCACATGGTGATTGGATTGTTGACAGTGGCGCTACGCACCATATAACAGGAGACCCTAAGATGTTCCAAGAATACAAATTGTCTTCTGGGCAGCAACGTGTGTCTATGGCTGATGGTTCTTCTATCTCTGTGGCTGGAAAAGGGAGTTTGTCCTTGTTAAATAAATACTGTCTTCATAATGCTCTTCATGTTCCCAATATTCCTGTGAATTTATTATCTGTCAGCAGTATTACTAAAGAACTCAACTGTAATCTGATCTTTTCTGCTGATCGGTGTTTTCTGCAGGACTTGGTGACAAGGCAGAAGATTGGGATTGGTTCGGCTATTGATGGACTCTACAGACTGCCTGTGCAGGTTGCGTCTGCTCTTATTTCAGCCACTAGTGGACAGTTGTCAGGCATGGAAGACAGATCTACTATTATGCGATGGCACGAGCGGCTTGGTCATCTTCCGTTTCCATTGATTAAGAAGTTGTTTCCTAGTTTGTTTCATTCTGTTTCCATGGACTCCTTCACCTGTGAAGTGTGTCAGTTGGCTAAACATGTTAGGGCCTCGTACCCTATTTCATTCAATAAAACCACTCGTCCATTTGCTTTGGTTCACTCTGATGTTTGGGGTCCTTCGGGAGTACCCACTTGTCGTGGTTTTCATTACTTTATGACCCTTATTGATGATTACTCCCGTTGTACGTTCGTGTATCTGTTGAAAGAACGTAGTGAAGTTCCCGTTATTGTCAAAAATTTTGTGGCCTTTGTGGAGACTCAGTTTCAGACGTCTGTCCAAGCTTTTCGCACCGATAATGCTAGAGAGTATGTCTCTCAATCCCTAGATGATTTCTTGAAGAGCAAGGGTATTGTTCATGAAACGTCTTGTAGTTACACACCTCCCCAAAATGGCGTGGCTGAGCGAAAGAATCGCCATTTATTAGATGTCACTCGGGCTATTATGTTCCATCGGCAGCTTCCTAAGCGCTACTGGGGTGATGCACTTCTCACTAGTGCCCACCTTATTAATCGTATGCCTACCCATGTGTTGCAGGGTCATTCCCCATATTCTATGCTGTGGCCTACTCAGAATCCCTGGCCTCTTACTGCTCGGGTGTTCGGGTGTGTCTGTTTTGTTCATGACCATAGTCCCACCCTCAAGAAACTTGATCCTCGGTCTATGAAGGCTGTCTTCCTGGGGTATTCCTCCACTCAGAAGGGATACAAATGTGTTGATCCTACCACTTCTAAAGTCTATGTTTCCAGGGACGTCACCTTCCATGAACATGAGGCATACTTTCATGGGAATCCTCTTCAAGGGGAGTATCTAGGGAACAGTAGTGAAGAGTATTCCTCAAATCAGTTGATTCAGTTTATGGATTTCTTGGATTACAAGGCTAGTGACAGTGTGGCAGACACAGTCAGAGATGATAGAGACTGTCACATGGACGAGGGCCTTGTTGATAATCAGCCTACAGCCCGTGATCATTTGTTTGGCCAGGTGTACAGAAGGAAGAAGACAAATGTGATTGAAAATGTTGATGTAACCAATCTCAATCATGTGAGTTCCCCGGATGACCCAAGTCTAATCAATGAAGAGCTTCCTATAGCCCTGCGCAAGGGCACCAGGTCTTGTACTTCTCATCCAATTCAGAGATTTGTCTCTTATGCGAAATTGAGTAAGAATTACAAATGCTTTATAACATCCTTGTCTAAGTCTGTTATTCCCAGGTGTGTGGAAGATACTAGAGAGGATCCTAAATGGCTACAGGCCATGACAGAGGAGATGAATGCCTTGGCAAGGAATGACACTTGGGAAGTTGTGGATATTCCCAAAGGGACTCATTTAGTTGGTTCAAAGTGGGTGTTCAATGTGAAGTACAAACCAGATGGTAATGTGGAAAGGTATAAGGCTCGTCTTGTTGCAAAGGGGTTCAGCCAGAAATATGGTATTGATTATCTTGAAACCTTTGCCCCTGTTGCCAAACTGAAAACTGTAAGGGTCATATTAGCACTTGCCGTGAAAAAGGGGTGGAGCATGGATCAACTTGATGTTAAGAACGCATTCTTGAATGGCCATCTAGAAGAAGAGGTCTACATGAGTATGCCTCCTGGATATGTTCAAAGCGGAACATGTTGTCATCTCAAGAAAGCCTTGTATGGATT
This sequence comes from Nymphaea colorata, assembly GCF_008831285.2. Taxonomy (NCBI): domain Eukaryota; kingdom Viridiplantae; phylum Streptophyta; class Magnoliopsida; order Nymphaeales; family Nymphaeaceae; genus Nymphaea; species Nymphaea colorata. The sequence continues at coordinate 6,482,899 of NC_045144.1, forward strand.
AAAGCAGTCTCCTAGAGCATGGTTTGAAAGACTGAGGATAGTGATGAAGACAAATGGATACAAACAGGGAAATGGTGATCACACCCTGTTCATTAAGCAGAGAGATGGCCTGGTGAGTCTTCTTCTTGTGTATGTTGATGATATGATAGTCACAGGTGACGATGAAGAAGAGAAAAAGAAGATGAAGGAGAGGTCAGCTGCTGAATTTGATCTTAAAGATTTGGGTAAACTAAGGTACTTTCTGGGGATAGAGATTGCTCGGTCAGAGACAGGGCTGGTTATGAGTCAAAGGAAATACACTCTGGATCTTCTAAAGGAGACAGGCAAACTTGGATGCAGGCCCTTTCTAACTCCAATGGAGTCCGGTACAAAGATAAGCATCAAAACTGGCAACATCCTAGATGAGGAAGGAAAAGGGCGGTATCAGAGGCTGGTTGGTAAGCTCATCTATCTTACTCTTACTCACCCTGATATTACTTATGTTGTAAATGTGTTGAGTCAGTTTATGCATGCTCCTACTGATTGTCACTGGAAGAGTGCAGAAAGAGTGTTGGGGTACCTAAAGAATGACCCAAGAAAAGGATTACTCTATACTCAGCAAGACCAACTTAATATTGAAGGATACTCTGACGCAGATTGGGCAGGATGTACTGATACTAGGAGGTCTACCACAGGGTACTGCATCTTTTTGGGGGATAACCTGGTTGTATGGAGAAGTAAAAGGCAGGAAGTTTGCTCTAGATCCAGTGCTGAGGCTGAATACAGGGCTGTGGCTATGAGAGTTACAGAAATGTTATGGTTAAAGATTCTCCTAGCAGATATTGGTGTTGAAACAGAAGAGAAGATGAGGATGTACTGCGACAACAAGTCTGCAATTAACCTTGCGAATAATCTCGTTCTGCATGACAGAACTAAACATGTGGAGATTGATCGCCACTTCATACGGGAACGCATAGATTCAAAGGAGTTGATCCTACCTTATATGAAGTCTGAAGATCAAATTGCAGATGTTCTAACCAAAGCCTTATGTACATCTCAATTCGAGAAAAATGTAAGCAAGGTTGGCATGTTTGACATGTATGTCAAGCTTGAGGGGGAGTGTTAACATATCATGTATAGGGAACCGGGTCTGGATATAGACCCGGTCCCATGGGCACGGGTACCGAGAGTGGCTCGGTACCCTAGGCGGGTCTCCCTCTTATTTAATCCCACTTATGGTGTAATTGTTGATTAAGTGGAATAACATTTTCTCTCTCCTAGGGTTGCGGTTGTACCCCTAGGTTAGAGCTTCTCCGTGGTTTTTCACCTCTCTTTGAGGTTTTCCACGTATATTGTGTGTTCCTTCTCTTTCTCTCCATCTTGGTGTGTGTTTCTACAATGCTAATTCATCAGGTCTGATCAGTTCCTTTGCTTGTGTATAACAGTAAACCTGACAAGGAAGCCACAACATCCAGCTGTCTGCAGTAAGCCTGGTTATTTCTGTAACACTGTGTGAACTATCCATGGCTACATCAAGAATAAAGAAAGCAAAAGTGTCATGGAAATATAAAGAGTTTTGTGAATCCTTCCTCATATGAAAGGTGTTAAATATTGTAACTCTTGTTACCGCCAGCCCTAATCTCTTTTAGCTCTGGGATTAGGGTTACGTTAATAACAATTTCGAATGTTCTCTCTCTCTGGTCGTAACAAAAGGATTTGTAACAGAGACGTTCGAGGTAGAAGAAGGCTTTGGTGTACCTTTTGTGGCAGGTTTGGACATCTAGACTATAGATGTTGGGACAACCATGGTTGTGCCTCTTCCATGCAGTCTATCTCTCAAAAAATTGATGTTAGGTTGCTTCTAATTTGATTTCAAGAAGTTCACATGAATTTGATAACAATTTTATCACTCTCGGTAGTGCAGAGTAGAGTTAGCATCCCACTGCCCTCTTAACCCTAAACATATATAGCTGTTGTGGATATTTCTTGCTCTGCAGGTGCGTAGATTATTGAGTCTGCAATCTCAAGACATTATGTAGAGATTCTTGGAGTTTTAACGAGTTGAAGTCTATAACAAAATCTCATAATGTTGTGTTGGTGGATGGAAGTCTTTCTCCAGTTGTAGGCTGAGGAGATGTTTCTGCCTCTCCTATCCAACAACTTAATGATGTTCTGCATGTCCCCTCTTCCTTCGAACCTTCTATCTATTAGTCACCTTGTGAAATAGTTAAATGGCAGAGTAATATTAGACCTAATGTGTTGTGTTTTTTCATGACTTATTGATGGAGATGAGGATTGGTGGAGGCCAGGAAGAAGATTGTATCTATTATTTAGAACAACCAGTGGAGGTCGCCAATTCTATTTGTGAGCTATCTTTTCTACTCTTCTATAGTGGCACCAACTTTTGGGACACATCCCTCCTTGTCAAAATTTTGTCAGGCTCCTCCTAAAATCTCCCTGACTGTATGTATTCTTTGTGAGGCTTGTTAGCTTAGCAAACACCATGGAAGCTCCTTTCCTACTAGTGAAAGTTCGTCTACTATTCAAGTCTTGGATCTCCTTCATGTTGATATATGGGGACCAAGTCGTGTACCTAGTTGGTCCAAGTGTGAGTATTATCTTGTCATTATTGATGACTTTTCAAGATTGTGATGGGTGTTCCTAATGAAAATAAAATCTGAAGGCTCATATATTCTTATATTTTTTGTCATTAAAATAAAGAATCAGTTTAGGTGTTGTGTCAAGATCATTTGTCTGATAATGCACATGAGTTCAAAACCAACGAGTTGTTGCAATTCTACCAAGACTATGGCATTAGACCCCAAAACTCTTGTCCACACAAATCTTAGACACTTGCTTGATGTTGCCCGGATTTAATGCTCCAAATCATACCCCTGCTTCATATTGGGAAGATGCAATTCTCACGGCTTTTTACTAAGGTTTTTGGATGTGTGTGTTTTGTTCACGAACTTGAACCTAATGGTCCTAACCGTGATAAACTTGCAGCCCAAGCTACAACATCTATTTTCCTTTGATATTCCAAAAATCGAAATGGCTACAATTCTTATGATCTCATCTCTAAACGAGAGTACGTTGGTGCGGATGTGACATTCTTCGAGTCAGTTCCATATTAATCTATGTTTGCCTCATCACTTCCTATTGATCATCGTCAAAACATGCTTCTTCATATACCTATGTTTCCTTTTAGAGTCTATCCCTTCTGTCGTGTCGACGTGTCCAATGAGACTAGTTATCCTAATGATCCTCCACTGCTATACACTCAAAAACCATCAATAGAACCAACCTCTACCACTCCTCCACCAAAGATAAGCTCTTATAATGACATTGCTGTTCAAGATGTGAATCCATCAGAACATGTACATATAGAGGCTCCTGAGATTGATGATGATAAGCCCATTGCATTGTGGAAAGGAATAAGATAATGCACTTTGCATCCTTTCTCCAAACATGTCATAGATACTAGACTGGGTAATCATATGAAGAAGTTTATATCTGCTTTCTTGACTACTTCCATTCCATTGAATCATCATCAAGCTTTATTGGATCCAAAATAAAAGCAGGCAATGTAGGAAGAAATGAACACATTAGTGTCAAGAGGGACCTGGGAGTTAGTCTCTTCTCCTCCAAATATAGGCATTGGTTGTAAGTGTGTGTTTACCATTAAATATAAGGCAAACGGATCCATTGAACACTATGAGGCCAGGTTGATATATGACAATATATGGAGTTGTTTTTTTTGAAACATTCACTCTAGTAGCCAGACTTTTTTTACATCAGAATCTATCAGACCATATATATGCAGCAACCTCTAGGATTCGAAGTCCAGGGGGAGTGCAGCTCATCTAGTTTTCAGCAAAAATATAAAAAAATAGTTTGAGTTCGATTTGTTTTTGTTCAAAATCCATCATTGGTCTCCAATCCAAAATTAGTAGAAAAGAGGAATTATTTGCTTTAGTCAATAATTTGATCAAACCATGCAACTCAGAGTAGTAGTTTGTCGAATTGAAAATTATTTTGGTGCTCCTTTACAAAAGAAGTGAAATATTTCCAAAATTAGAATTTAGAGACGTCTTTTTGCTTTTCTAGTGACTTTAAGCATAGTCACAAAAAAAGACTACATGTTTCAAACGGCGAGGTGTTCCGCAGGTATAATATGACGAACTTGAAAAAACAGGAAAAAAGGGAAAATATAGCAAATTTTTAAAATTTTAAAAACATCCTCAAAATGAGGGAAAAGTAAAATAAGTGAGAAACTAATAACACAAAATCAAAAAATATGTAGATAAGCAACAAATAAAAATTAGAAAATGAAAACAAGCACTTTTGCATTAAAAATGCCTAAAAAGGAAAAAAATATGCAAAAAAATGCATTTTTACATTTATTATTTTGGCCTTTTTCTCAAAGGAACAATGATTTTTTTAAGTTTTAAAAGGCACATATTTGTCGCGTTTATACGTTTTTTTTTGTGTTTTTTATTACTATGATTTTAAGATACTACTTTGCAGAAAAATTTTTTTGCAGACCAGATGTCTAGAATTATTTTTGTAGTCTTCACTTAAAATTTTAATTTCGGCATTCTCCTGTTGTTTTTTGATAGATCAAAGGGTTTTAGAACTTTATATATCATTCAATAAAACAAAGTAACTCTCATAAATTTTCCAGGCTAACACACAAAGAGAAAATGAACATAAATCATTATCTATATACATAAATCTATATATCATTGCTCTTAAATTGCTTCATCAAATTATAAATAACAAACCAAGTTATGTTTAAAATTATATTAATGAATTTAAAATGAAATAATCTTACCTATACTTTTGTAGCAGCAAGCTACAACTACCAAATCCCTGTGAATAGTCAGAATTGTTAGTATTACATAATCTTAAAACTTCTAAAATTTAAAACATTGAATTATTTAATTTATTTTTAGGATTTCTAAAACTTATAACATTGGATAACTATAAAGGTTCTTTGAAGTTACTTATATGTGAAACTATAAAATGTGAAGTTTATACTTTATATATATGCACATAGTTGGAGTGAGTTATGAGGGGGAGAGAGAGAGCCCATGTGCCTTGAGATAAGAAATTCTCTCCCTCTTGAAAATCTAATATTTCTCTCCTATTTGATTCTTTATTAGTCAACAGTAAATCTCTCTCTCTCTCTCTCTGATTAGAAAGAAACATTTGTAATACAAGGACCATGATTATCTCTAAATCTGATCTAGGCTGCCGCATTAAATCATAATCCAATGGCCTAAAAGGGGGAGAAGGTGCACCGGCAGCAACCTGTCTTGGCTAATATGTATATATAATTATAAACACACACACACTCTCTCTCTCTCTCTCTCTTACTATCAGCTGTGGTAACTGTAGGCCAACACGACTAAGAAAAACTTACACAGGCCTTTTGGAGCCCAAGTCGGATCTTTGACTATTTTTTATGTTAGCTAAGCCATGCTGTCATTTATTAAGTTTGAAAAGCAGTGAACTCATAATGAAGCAGGCTTTTCATATCCAATTCATGTAATGATGGGCAACATCATCAATAGGCAACATAAATTCCTACTGCCAAGAGCCAAAAAAACAGGAAATACAACATTCTTTGCAGCAGAAGCAGCTCCATTCAGTTAGATAGTATCATTTGGCTGATGGTTCACATACCTGCAGCCAATCAGCGACAGCAGCTACATTTGGCATAGTTGCACTCATTCCAACAATTTGGAGTCCTCGCACAGTACCACCATTGCTTAAACTTGAGCTATCACCACTAGATTCTTCTGATATCCCTTCACCAGTTGCATATCGAAGCTTTGTCAGCATAAGCTCCAAAAGATAACCCCTACTTGGATCACCAACCTGAGCACAAAACAATGACCCAGATTCCAACAGGTGATAAGAGATAGAACATTCTATTCTGTTATTTTTTGTCAAGTTCCATTGAAGATTTAACCAACGACAGTTTCCAAATAGATATATACATCTACAAGCTTATGTGCAAGATTTACCAAAAATATTTTACCAATTAAACATTTGTTGGAACTAAAGAGTATATAACATATTTATACAATACATCTCAATTATAAGAAATGACGACATAGATAATACTAGAAATTCACCCATTCACAGAGATGGCACAAGGTAAGGGAACAATGTAATGAAAAATATTATGACCGTTCAGATTATGAACTATACAAGAAAAAGAGAGAGAGAGAGAAGGAGAGAGAGAGAGAGAGGGAGAGAGTACACATCTGCTGAGATCACAGAAAAAAAATTGAAATTAATGTTTAAGGACAAAGGGATCTGAATAAAAAGTAAAGAAGAGGTACATGATGTGGAGGATGGTGAGAAATAAAATGGCAATGATAAAGAACATTAGAACAATTCAGAAAATATGAAGCGACAAAATAAAGAAATCTCATTCAGTTGTTTTTTGGAGTTGTGCCCTAATATTTGAGATTGTGGACAGTAAGGAACAGGAGCACTTTTAATGATCATGTCTCTTGCACTGAGCATCTGATGCAAATGCTCTTCATAAATACCTGTCAAGATAACCACTTGTCAACCATGCCCAAACAATGAAGCTTATGGTTTTTGTAGAACTATGTATAAAGACATGTCTCATTAGAGACCTAAAACATTTTTTATCATTTCGGTAGAAAAGCTGCATAAATCTGTATGATTTACTAAAATAGCACTTCTATACAAAAGGATTCAATCACATGATCATGAAGTGTAACTGCCAGACTGGAAAAACTCTAGCAGCAGTGCAACCCACAGTCTAAGGAGGTTGCCTGTTGAGATTGCCATCGAGGGACATTACGTATTGAAACAAAAATACCTTTTTGGTGTTCTATCAACAGCATTTTCTTCAGGCATGAACAAAAATTTTGTTTCATTAACAAATACCGTTCCCAGGTTCCAGGCGAGGTTCACCTGAGGTATTAATGGAGAAATTTGTTTCCCTCAGGAAAATCTTGGAAGATAAACTAAACATGGAAAACCAATAAATTTATGAATTTTATATTAAATTTTTCTTTACAAACATTGATGAAAATTCAAATTTCAAAATAGTTTCAAAAAAAAAGTCTACAATATATTTCAAAATGTTTTTTAAGGGAGCTCGATAGTCTGGCAAAACCATCATGAGAAAATTGCAATAATTTCATTTTCATACATTTTGATTTTTCACTTCTTTCTTGTTTTCCCTTTTCCCCATTTAAACGAGATATTTTTGAAAAATAAAAATAAAATTTGTGACTTTCGTTTGCTTTATCAGCAAAACTTGGGAATTCAAAAATATCTACATAATAATGATAATATTTACAAGAATAAAAAATACAAAAAAAATAATGAAAATTCAACATGAAAATATGCAATGTTTTACAATTTCTTAGTGATAGTCACATTTTGGTGATACTTTCAGAATAGCCAGTCAGTTCCTTCTTTTGTTGCACTGGATTTTGATATTATCACAATTTTTGAAAACATCACATGTATCTGTGACTATGATTGAATCTTATAAGCCTGCCCCACCTACCAAACTTCAGTACCCAGGGCACCTTCGCACCCATCACTTCTGGATGCACAAAGGAAAAGCAGGCATTTGTTAAAACATGGTATCACCAATCCCTGAAACAATTCAGAAGTGATCAAGAGTTCTGGTGGAGAAAGTTCCAGAACTGCTAAAGACAATGCAACCAAAAGGTCCAAAACTATGTATCTCACTTTTTCATCCCTAATAAATACTTAAAGACAACAGATGTTTACCATATGAAGCTCATCAATTACAATAATTCCAACTTCTGAAAGTCGACTCTCTTCTAACAATTTGTTTATTAGAGAGTTTGCCTTCTCAATTGTACATACTGCAATAGATGTATCTTTAGGAAGTGTTCCACCACCTTGGCTCCCATAGAAACTGCGAACATGCTTGTTCATTGGCCGAAGGAGTGATTCCAAATGTTCAGCCTGAAGGAAGAAGAGGTAAGAAACTATTTACTGCCTTGTCATTGACCTGAATAGTCTAACTCTATAGAGATAGAATACCTTTTCAGCACAAATTGATACATAAGGTAGGACAAGCAGTGCAATCTTTCCAGTGGATAATACTTGACGAAGCATTAGGATTTCTGCAACAAAACTCTTTCCTGCACTGAAATGGCAAGTAACTTCAGAAGCATAGGCTTAAAATATCCTAGATGATAACTGATGTAGCTTAAGGCAAGGCAAGCAACAAATCAGACAAATACACAATAAATTCATTGGAGGACATGTTAGTATGATTTTAGAGGATCTCGAGTAAAAAATACAAAATGGATGCCAAATAAGGTACTGAATGTCTTTGTTTCTAAAACTAACTTGGAAAGCCACATGAAATGGTGATAAATAACCTCTTGGTAATTTTTGCACCTAAAAAGAAAGAAGTTTCTGCTTGAAAAAAACTCCTTAAATGATGTCAAAATTTTGACAAGATCCTTCCTCTACTTGTCCTATTCCTTTATGCAACAGTTCCTTCTGAATGAGAAAAAAAAAATGAATACACACTTTGGTTCTGAACAGGCTTACAACCTAATTTAAAGCTTCTCCCCAAGGCTCCCATTTTTTAAAATCCCAGGTGTCTTGGTGTCAATTTAAATGCAACACCTAACCATGAATAGATAGTTTACCCTTAAGATGAGGAGAAGCAAGAGAAAAAAAAGAAACTTCTGAAGACCTTCAAGTTGTCAGAGTCATCAACTTTGACTAGAACTCTGTACTAGAGAATTCTTTCCTAGAACACTAGATGGTGCACGACTGATCGAGTACAAAGCCAAGCCAGATGGTTCAACTTTCAACCTACTACATTCTTGGCATATTTCCCATAAATCAACAAGGCAATGCCTAACTTTGGACCCCAAAATTCAGTATACATTTCCAGAAAGTTAAAGCATGTCCTAAACCATCCAAATGTAGTAAAGTATGTCTTCAGTAGAAATTTTTTTTAAACAACCTTGTAAATTTTTTTTTTCTCAAACATCAGAGAGACAACATTAATAAGATTTTTCATAATGTTAACCAAACGATAATTGAGATCTATGAACAAGATATTGTGATGAGGAAATAATACTATACAAATAATTGTCACCAAATAGTCAATGAATCTCTTTAGCTTTCAACATTGGTATTCTCAATTACTATTCTGTGAACATTAGCACAACGAGTACACTAAATTAGAAATAAAAATACCATGATTTAGATTTCGCATAACCATAATGAGCAAAGTAACAAAAAGGAAAATAGCAAAAGGACAAACAAGACAGTCAGCAAAGAATGTCCAACACTTCAACAACTAAGATATTTTATTAGCTGAATATGCACATTAAATGCCTTCAAAGTTTTCTCTAATGTTCTAAACAAAGTTGGATTCGGTTAAACTTGTCAAGTCTAGAGCTGCAACTGCCTTTGCTAGGTGTGCATAAGAATATTGATCAAGGGATGCCCTATCCAAAACCACTAAATATGAACGAACAATTTCAGAATAATTTTTTGAAAATTGACTCACCCCAATTTTGAAATGTAGGATGTGGGGATGGGACTCATTTTGTTGGTACAAGGATGGCAATTCTCAGCACCTTTACTAGGGTAACCAAACCAATGATCAAATGTTTTACTAAGCATAAGTAATCATAGCAAAAAGACCCATCTTGTCAAAACTCGCATTAGAGTGATGATCAAGTTGGTTGTTCTGCCTATTTTGATTGAGGTTGCAGTGGAATTGCCTTGAGTCCTACTTTTACAAGGCAACAGGAACATGCCCAAATTTGTTGAATGAATGTCATGGATGTGTAACTGTAGATAGACGTTCAAAAATGTGATGGTAGAATTAAGATAAGGCTTAGCATCCAAGGCGTAGACATTCCCTCATTATTGGACTAATGCCCCTTAGAATGAGTTTGAGCACCCAAATGACTCACGGAAGCTATTCTTAGCATCTCCAATGAACTTCTAGAAACTATAAGGGAAGAAGGACTTTGCATAGCATGAAATTGGAGTTATGCATGTAGTAGGTATACAAGCTGTATAGGCCAGTTCCAAGATCCTAAGGCAAGGACTTGTTCCATACTATGCATTGATACCCAGTGCAAAAGAAGGTCATGAAGAAACCTCATAACGATACCACGCAATCTAAGTCTGGCATGATGCATGCATATCCATGGATGGCATGGACTGAAAATCATAAAATTGAAGGAAGTCATTGCATTTTTGCATCCCTTTCTTGAGCTCCAACAGGA